>NC_081759.1:36485122-36802622 GCF_963082965.1 Carassius carassius | reverse complement strand
CTCAAAAACACACAAGCACATTGTCTTATATTTGTATTTATTTATTATTGGTATTGGAATAGTATAATAAATTACGATTAATTACAAAATTTTGTTAAATGCATTTAAAAAAAGTATAGTTTTTGATCATGAATATGAGTTTAATGATGGCTGTCTCTGTGTCTCTCTTTAGGTATCATGATATGCCTGATGTCATTGACTTTCTGGTGCTACAACAGTTTTACAATGAGGCTAAAGAACGCAACTGGCAGCCTGGTGTGTTTGTGCTTTAAACTCTGGTATATGCAAGAGTCACTGATATCTTTGAGCAAACCTCTACCCAAGTTTGTTTGCACTAAGGTTGTAAATGATGCCTCGAATCATGTGGCTTTTTGAGGAAAAGCTTGTCACTTTTTTTAAGTGATTGAGCATCATTACTATGTGGATAAAGAAGTGAGAGAAAAAGAATCCTATAGATCTACATTGAAAGATGGGCCTGAGCCATACCAAAAAAAGAGACTTGTGGGTGGGTTGATTTGGTTCTTTTGATTTGAGCAAGTAAACAACCATCCATAACGCATTATTAACTACATAGAAACATGCTATAAAGCTTGCAGGATTAGTGGCTTATGATTATTGATCTATTAATGCTGTGGTGGTAAAAACTAATATGTTTATTATGATCATAAAATAGCATATAAGTAGCAAATAACAGCTGTTAATATCTCTATTTAGGTCAGCATTTCAGGAGCATCATTGATGATGCTTGGTGGTTTGGTTCGGTGGAGTGTCAGGAGCCATTTCAGTCTGACTATCCAGACAGCCTCTTTCAGTGCTACATTGTCAGGTACGCAGATTTGATCACTGCTCTACCAGAGTACAGAGTTAAACCTTGGACTTATTATTGCCGTAAATCTTTTTAATAATTGGTGTATGTTGCTTTGCAGATGGGATAATGGAGAGAGAGAGAAAATGAGTCCATGGGATATAGAGCCCATACCTGAAGAAGGTACTTACACACTTAAAATCTCACACTAAATCAGCCAGTCACATTCTGGCATTTCTAATGGTGTGATTGACCATCTACAGCTCCACTTCCAGAGGAACATGGAGGCAGTGTCCCAGTTACAGAGGACGAGCTGCAGGCCCTGCTGTACACTCCTCAGGAGGGAGAGTGGGGACTGCACACACGAGATGACGAGTGCGAGAGAGTCATCACAGCCATAGATCAGCTGCTAACGCTCGGTATGACAAATGCACACAAACCACCTAAAACTGTGCAGGATTTCTTGAAAATATTGAACTTTGTTGGTCTTCTATGTGTTAGTTGCTGATTAGCGTTGTCAAAATACCAGTACAATGAAATGTTCTGATTCTAAAGCCAATTTTAATACCGTAGCAAAGCTAGATAACTGATCACTAGATCACTGAGCATCACTCGAGCATTTATTAAAGATGTTAAATAATTAATGCATATAAGGAAAATAATTTATTAGCTGAGAAGCTTTTTTCAGGTGATTATTCACGTAGACAAAAGTCAGTCATTTGCAATAAAATGAACTAAACATGAACACCTTAATAATTGTATTGGTGTTGTCTTTAATGTCAAATACTTACATTTTAACCAATTACTTCGTTCAATCAAAATATTTTAAACTTGCCAAAGTTTAATACACTTTACAATTGTATCTAAATTATAGATTTAAAAACAGGATCTAATTTTAAGAATGAAATTGTAATTGTCGATTATTACTCTTGAAATTGTAATAATTATTATTAATGTTGATTTAATAGAATACATATTAAATCATACATATTAGAATACATATTAAATAGAATACATATTGCATTCCTAAGCTCAATGGAAATGCGTATGACTGGTTATCAGTGCTGCAAAAAAAAAAAAAAAAAAAATTGGGGGCAAAAAGCAATCTGTTGCAGTGTGTGTGAATCAAAATATAATTCTGTGAATAGACACTTTTAATTCATTTTCGCATTTTATTTTAACCCTCTGACCCTCTCCGTTTGGGAGTCACACTTACCTTCTTCGGGGTCAAAAGTGACCAAAGCCATGAAATGTTACTTTTTTTTTTCTTCAGGAAAACCAATGTAATATATTTTTGTTCAATAATATTTTTTGATTATTATGATTTTTAGGGAATTTTATGATACTATGCAATATTTATACAATTTTTATTATTTACTATTTTTTAATAAATGCAATAATTCACATTAAAATAGAGTGAAAGCATTTTAAAAATCATTTTTTGATGTGAGAATTGGGCAATCTTGAGGCATTAAAAAAGTAAAAACTTGTGTAATGTTGCATAACCTCTTGTATTAACACCCTATATAGATATATACAGAGGCTTTTGGTTTCCCATAGTTTTTTAGACCTCATCTCTTCATTTTTTTAGGTTTTGCATTTAGATCTATATCTAGACATTATAAAAGATAAATTTTTGTCAAGGTTTAGATATTTTTGGTTAGATAAGTATCAGGTTTTACATTATGATTACAGTCAAACATTAAAATCTTGTTAGAAAGGGTACACATAGAAAGCATTTTTGTTACTCCGTATTTGATAATTGAAAAATCTAACAAAATAAGGAATGAAAAGTGATCATTCAAAACACTACACAAACATTTTGTAATTAATATTTTATTCAATGTACTTAAATGTTAGAGAGAGAGAATGAGAATCTCTTTTGGATTTTTTGATTTATGATTTATTGATTTTATTTCAATAACTTGAAAAAAAAGAGATTTAATTCTGATGCAGTCTTACCAGTTCGTGTGTGTGTGTGTGAGAGAGAGAGAGAGAGAGAGAGAGAAAGCAAGCCTTTTTTTTTTTTGTTTTCATTTATTGATTTCACATATTCTTACTGTGCTCTCTTGCAGTCTTACCAGTTCATTTCTATGTGTGTGTGAGAGAGAGAGAGCTCCTTTTGTATTTTTTCCATTGATTGGTATCTATTTTGCACTCCTGATATTCTGGAGAGTCACCCCTTGATTGCTGCACACTTTTTTCCTGACCAGTGGCTGATTTGTAGTTTGTACCACCAAAAGATTCACTGAGTTTTCACATTTTTTCGTATTTCCCATTCCTTTCCTATGTCGGTCATTTTTGACCGCGAAGAAGGTAAGTGTGTGACAATTTGTTTTTTGGACTTCAACATATCCAAATCAAATCAATAATTTTTTTGTGTGTTCATATTGTTAATGTGACAAAAGTCACCAAGTGTCATCTCATTCTGGTGAAGCTACAATTTTTTAAATTTCAAAATATAAAAATTTTCGGTCAAAAATGACCGAAGAGGGCCAGAGGTTTAATCACGACAGCCACAATTGATTGTTTAATTTTGGAATTTGTGGGGCATTTTTGTTCATTTTGGTGGCCTTTTTGCTACAAGGCCCCGTTAATATCTGACACTGTAGTTTATATAAGCAATATCACACTCGTAGATGTGAGATATTGCTGTATACCGCTAAACGGCTTGAGTATGTAAATACATTAAATAACAACCGAGTGTCTTTAAAAGTTCTCTTTTGTGCAGAACTACTTCCTTCTGCCACGGATTTAAGGCTACGTCTACATCATTAATCCGGAGAAATTTGAAAACAGCGTTTTTGTTTTAAAACACTCTCCGTCCACACTAGAGTTTTCAAGCGTTTACCAAAAGTGTCTCATCCACACTGAAATATCAGAAAACGTTAAATTCGCTTTCTGCGCATGCGTAAAGCCTCAAAAAAACTCACTGCAGATTATACACATGGAACAGACATGAAACATTTTCATGCAGTTTTTCTGACAGGAAATTTTATATATTTTATTTACGAAAATAACTAACCATTCACTTGCATGTCCAGGACGCAAACACTCACGATTGTACGTCTGATCTATAACGCAACTCGCGATCGCGAGTAAACTTGCTTTCATCTTTGCAGGAGTGTGATATGAAGAGTGTTCAAAGTAACACATCTATAGCAATAGTGTGAAAGTGCATAGCACAAAACGTGCACAATATACCAGTATAAACGCAGATATCTATTGGTATAATCTGCGTCACATGACTAAACTTGCATCATCATTTTCAAAAGCCTCCATTTACACAGTCCACACTACAACGCGAAAACGCTGTTTTCCACACTGGCGTTTTCAATTTATCCAATCTGGAGAGCGTTTTTAAAAAGCTCTGTTTTCCTTGATAAAAACGCTGTCTCAGTGTGGACGGAAGGCCAAAACGGAGAGAAAAAGATGCGTTTTCAAATGAAAACGTATTAGTGTGGACATGGCCTAAATCAAGCAGTTTGACAGTTGATTAGCTAAGTCCAAGCCTCTGTTACTAATTCAAAAACTTCACTAATGAGACCAAAGACGACCATTAGGTTTACCCATAACAAATTTTATCTCATGTCTCACTACTACATTGACATCAGAGCTAGCGGTAAATTCCAGAAGATCTGGCCGAGAAGTAGCACAAGTGGAGTGATACGATAACAAACTGTAAAATGGCTGTTCTGATATCACTCTAATATTGCACTCTTATCAGCCAATCAAATTTGAGGACCAGAAATAATTGTTGTATAAATTAATATTGATTAGATGCTTTAGTGATGCAATACCTTACTGATTTAACCTTGCGCTATGGACAAATATATGCATTGTTTATCTGTGACTATTTTTACAATAATTCCTTGCTAAATTTTACTTTTGTGTTATTTATTTATTTTTTTACAGATGTGGCAAAGGCATTCTCCCACCCTGTAGATTTGAGGGAATATCCACTGTACTGCACTGTTGTGTCCTATCTTACTGACCTTAGCACCATCAGAACAAGATTAGTCCACCGTTTCTACAGGTACACTCAATCCTTTAGCCTACTGACCACAGCATTATCAGACATCAAAATGAGTGCCCTCTAGGTCTTCACAAATACAAGTGTTGGAGTTCTCTCACGTGTCTCTGTATGTGTAGGCGGATCTCAGCACTAATGTGGGAGGTGCGTTACATTGAACACAACGCTCGAACATTTAACGAACCGCAGAGCCCTATCGTCAAAGCAGCCAAAACGGTCAGCAGCGTCCTGCTGCGTTTCATCAGGTTAGAGGAAAATGCAGTCACTTACACATTCATATCGGTTACGATCCCTCTGGTTCACCTGGTGAGCTCTGACATCATACTGATCATTTTCACTGTTAATGTGCCTGTGTGTCTGCAGGGATCAGACCTGTACTGATATCTTGGATCTCTACGATAAGATGAAGAGCGAATTCAGCAGCGAGGAAGAGGAAGAGGTAAGCGTATTGTGTGTGTGTGTGTGTGTGTGTTTGAGTACAGAGCAAGTATTGTCTCTGTTGACCCAAAACCATTGTGACAAAAATTTTGAGCCAGCTACAGCCTGCTGTATGTAATTTAGTATTAAGCCAGGGTTGTCCAAACTGGTTCCTGGTGCCCACCAGGAACCAGTTTGGACAACCCTGGCTTAATACTAAATTACATACACTTTCCTGCAGACTTCAGCTCCAACCCTAATTAAACCTAACTGATCAACTAATCAAGGTATTCAGTCTCACTAGAAACTTCTTGACAACTGTGTTGGAGCTAAACTCTGCAGGATGTTGGCCCTCCAGGATTGGACACCCCTACATTAAGCAGAGGAACTCTTCATTGTCTCTTTTTGCTCTGTAGGAGACTGTGGATGTGGACTCGGACACTCCTGGCACCTCCACTGGTCAGAGGGTGAGACAATTCAGCTTATAATCGATTTTCTGTGTAGTCTTACAGTACCAGGTATGTTTTCTCTAACATCTTCCACCATTTTCAGAGGTCCAATAACGTGCCTCAGAAGCGTGGAGTGGTCCTGGATATTAGCGCGTGGCACGGACTGTGCAAAGAGCTTCTGAGGAGAATGATGGCAAGTTCTGATTCGGAGCCTTTTCGCCAGCCTGTTGACCTCTTCACCTACCCGGTACCTCATTCTTCCCTCTATTTCTTCACAGTTTCCATCATTTTCCGTTCACTCCCTTTAACATTATGCCTGTCACTTACTGTTTTCCATGTTGGAAATCATTCCGACCTAATTTCTCGTTCTGTATGTGTCAGGATTATCGTGATATTATAGACACTCCAATGGATTTAGGCACAGTCTCTGAAACCCTGATGGGTGGGAACTACGAGAATCCCATGGAGTTTGCCAAAGATGTGCGGCTTATCTTCAGTAATTCAAAGGCTTACACGCCCAACAAGAAGTCACGAGTAAGATCAGAACCCACTTTTCTAGCTGTTCACGTTGATAGACATTACAATTAATTAATTTACTAAGGTATATTCATTTTCAGCCTTTTTGAAAGAAATACTTTTATTTAGAAAAGATGCATTAAATTGATCAAAAGTGACAGACTTTGTTAAAAAAAAGTTTTTTTAATTTATCCCTTTTCCACAAAAACATTACATGCCATCACAGGAATAAATTACATTTCAAGAAAAATAAATTCCGTTCTAACAACATTAATCATTCTTAGTTTTACTATACTTTTTAATCATATAATTGCAAATTAATACGATTACTGTCCCCAAAATTTTAAACCGTAATGTATATGGTTGATAGACATGTTTTTTTTCTAATGCTATTAACTGTACTTTGGTATAACTAAAACTGTATGTTTCTGTTTTATTTTTTTATTTTTTTCATTGTCTGCCTTTATGCAGCTATGGTAAAATAGTCAGAGTAGGTTGATTCACAGTATGACTCTGATATTTTGTTGTTTAGATCTTCAGTATGACTCTGAGTCTGTCAGCGTTCTTTGAGAATCAGATCATTCCCATAATCTCAGACTACAAATCTGCAGTTCAGAATCAACGTAGGAGTCAACAGAGACTTAGTTGCAGCAAGAAATTACAGAGCTCCTGTCCCAACAGGTAAAACATGTACATCCACTGTCAAATCCATGGTACAGAGTGCACATCGATCTTTCATGTCTTTTAACCCTTTTTTTTAAACCTGTCTCTTCTGCAGCCCCAAAGGGAAACAGAAATCAGGAAAGAAAACTTCCCAGGTGTCTGCAAAAGGCCGCTCACGCAAATCCTCTCAAGGTGTGTATGCAAGTTCGAGATGTCATAATTACCAGTAAAGGGGCGGTCACACTGCACTTTTCGTTCCATTGACTTCCATTCATACGCATGCGAATGCGTCAGACTGGAAACGCAGGCTCATGCGAAAAATTTCGCATTTCGCTGCGTTCGAAAGTTCAAGTTTGGTGAACTCTGACCTGCGAATTCGCATCACGTGAAGTCGTGTGACCAGTAGATGATCGATACGTCACTGCGTGACCTCTCTTTACAGAAATTAAAAAATGAAGGAAGTGCTAATTTTAGCCGTAGCACAGCATCCTATTTTATATAATACATATTTAAAAGATAATAAAAAAAGAAACTGCATGGTTCGCAGTGTCAATGGAAACGGGAACAGATGGTACATTTGAATGAGGACACGTTCTATAATTTTTTTTATTGTTTAGTGTGTATATATTTATAGAAAGAGAGAGAGACAGAGAGTATAATATAAGACGCTTTCGACGCCGTCGCAAAAGACACAGTAAAAGCACAGATTAATCCATGTTGTGATAACTGAGGGGAAACCGTTATATCTTGCTCCCGCCCATATTCGCAGCGGCGTCCGAAATAATTTCGCACGTTCAAAGGCTAGTGTGACCGCCCCTTAAAATTAAAAAAAAAAAAAATCCAAATTGGGGTTGTCTAAAGTCAGCCACTGGAATATAATTTGAAATGATCATAATAATGGTGAATTTATCTTATATGCATTCTAAATAAAGGTTCACTTCTTTCACCAGATTTGAATGTTGCACAAGTCGATGAAGACAGTCAGGCATCCTCTTCATCCTCATCCACTTCCTCCTCATCTTCCTTGTCCTCTTCTTTAGAGCAGGCAGGAGCCAACAGAGTTACACGCAGCCGTGTTGCACCAAACAAATTCTCAGGTACACATTCATACACAAACAAACATACACTACCTTTCAAAAGCATGGGTTCAGTAAAATGCAATTAATTATTTTATTCAGCAAGGACTTTTTCATGGATTTCTGTTTTTAATTTCTAAGAAAAAAAGTATCACGGTATCACACACCAAAAATATTAAGCCGCAAAAACGATAAGAAGAAATGTTTCTTTAGCAGCCAATCGGCTTATTAGAATGATTTCTGAACATGTGACACTGAAGACTGGAGTAATGATGCTGAAATATCAGTTTTGCCATCGAAGGAATAAATTGTCTTTTTTAATATAAAAGTTGTAATAATTTCACAGTATTGCTGTTTTTACTGTATTTTTGATCAAATAAATGCAGCCTTGGTGAGTTATTTTAAAAGCATAAGAAAATCTTACTGACCACAAGCTTTTGAATTGTACTGTATATTGCAAACAATTTGCTTTACCTCCAAGTTGATCATGAAATTGTGTCCTCTGTGCTTCTCTATATATATATATATATATATATATATATATATATAGGTGGCCATGGCTTACTGCCAAATGGAGGTCGAAGTTCACGTCGGAGAGGGGCCGTGTTACCTGAAGAGGGAGAGGTCTCTGAATGTGAGAGCACCAGCTCATCGTCATCCTCAACATCTGCATCATCATCCTCTTCCGGAACCTCATCGTCTTCGTCCGAGAGTGACGACAGCGGGGCTGAGGTGGGCAGCTTTGCCGACGGCGGCGATCATGACTACAGCAAAGCACCCCAACACAAAGAGAAAGGCAAAGCGGCAGCGGCGTCTGTCGATAACACAAAGAGAAAGCGCAAAGAAGAAGTGCAAACAACTCCTGTGAAACGAGCACGGCTAGCAAATGAAAGAGATGAACCCGAGGAGGAACCCGAAGAGGAACCCGAGGAGGAACCCGAAGAGGAACCCGAGGAGGAACCCGAGGAGGAACCCGAGGAGGAACCTGAGGAGGAAGAGGAGGAACCTGAGGAGGAGCTTGATGAGGAAGAGGAGGAGTCGGAGGAGGAGGAAGACAATGTAATTTCGTCATCAACAAAAACTGGAAGTCAGAGGTCAAATCAAAGGACTCCAAAGTCAGGGCGGGTTAACACTCGTAACCAGGGTCGAAGGACCGTTCTGTACAACGATGACTCTGAGGACGAGGGGCCAACGACAGACCCACTGAATCTGGGAATGTCGCGTTCTGGAAGGGTCCGTCGCATGACTGAACGTGCAAGGGTCAGCCATCTTATGGGCTGGACACATTGACATTTTGTGATCTTTACACAGACTCACTACAGCGATACTGCAGGGATTTTGTTTTTAGGACTGTGTTTTTGAGATTTGTTTGTTTTTGTTTTTTACTGTTGTTGTCATCTCAGAAACTTGGATGTTCACGACTCTTCCTGGACTGTGGTGCTCTCAAACTACCACGCTATCAACTAATCGGCCACCTCTGCCTTATTCTGGTCCAGAGCAGTAAAGAGTCAACTTTTTGTGTTCATCCTCCCTTTCTCCTCTTGTTTGACTTTGATTCTTTTGGTTTCTGGCTTGTTTCCCTCCGAGGAATCTGTTCTGTCAGAAAGATGGTGCTGCTTTCTTCTCACGTTTTCCATCTCGCATTCTTTGCGTACCCTTTTTTACACAGGGGGTCATTGAGAACACTTAAGTTTACCATGTAATTCAACTAACTTGACTTTACTATTCAATCAGGTTATGCATTTACCTCTGTTCAAGAATTTAATCAATTTTGGTGCAGGTGCAACCTCTGAGATGCATTAACTACTTCCAGATCACTCATGGTAATCCTCATCCATTTGAGCACAGACACGAGGAGGATTATGGGAAATGTAGGAGAAAATGCACTTCTCCCTTCTCTTGTTCAAATATACAAAAACACTTCAGACTGTTTTTACAGGATATATTTATATTTTTCCACTCTTGTATGATTCACTTTGATTCATTCTTATCTTGCAGTAAGGAGAACATTAGTATTGATAATGTTTGCACATTTTATGTCAAGTATATGTGGCAGCTGATTGGTGGATCTGAGGTGATGTCTGAATCCTGGACTCTGACTGCTTCAGATATAATGTAAATTGAAGCTATCTGAAGAGCAACTGTTTGTTTTCTCCCCTTTTTTTTTACTTTTTAAAATGTTTTTTTTCCTCTCTCTCTTTTTTTTTTCTCTCTCCCTCTCGCTCTTGCTCTCTCTCTCGCTCTCTCTCTCTCTCTGTCATTATCATGAAAGACAGAAAAGGCTGTTATGTTTTAAACAAGGAAGATGAAAAGAAAGCTTCTCTGGAAATCATCTTATGTGATCGTAATCAATGGTAATGTTTCACTGGTGTATTTTCAGGATGACGAAGACTAAGCAATATAAATTGAAGAGCTCATGAGTTGAATCTGAGTTTGGTTCGGTTATGAATTTTTTTTAAAACATTGATACATCTCTCTCTTCTCTTCTCTTCTCTTCTCTTCTCTTCTCTTCTGCTGTTTATCACTCTTTCTCACTTTTGTTTTTCTCTCTGTTGCACTATTTTGGAAAGTTGGAAAGCACCCTCTCCATCCAACCCCTAAACTGCTTGTCCTCACCTGTTTGAAAGATGTTTCCCAGCCAATCAAGATGCAGCATTAACCTCCTCCGCTTCTGGGAGGTTCTGTTTGTTTAGAAAGGAGTTGACTAGAGGAGTTAATTTTGTCTATTTATTTCCTTTCCATTCCTCAGTACTTTTTTTTTTTTTTTTTGTATCATGGATCTGTTGTCATGTTGAGACAAAGCCGCGATCTGTTCAGTGACAATAATAGTGAAGATGGTCAAGATGTTAGATGTCATAAACATATGTGTCCTTTTTCTACATATTTTGGTTTGTTTTTTATAATAAAGATATAAAACTGTGATAAGTCTCTACCTGATCTCTACCAGCCAAAAGGACATAAATGTAGATAAAACTATGATATTCTATCATTATCATTATATTTACATTTAGTCATTTAGCAGATGCTTTTATCCAAAGCGAAGACAATGGAAGCAAACAAAAGAGCAGTGATATTGGGGTGGTGTTGGCGCAGTGGATAAGACACATGCCTTTGGCGTTAAAGACCCGGGTTCGAATCCACTGTATGACACCAATGTGTCCCTGAGCAAGACACTTAACCCCTAGTTGCTCCAGAGGCGTGCGACCTCTGACATATATAGCAATTGTAAGTCGCTTTGGATAAAAGCGTCAGCTAAATGAATAAATGTAATATGTAAGTGCTATAACAAGTCTCAGATAGCTTAAACGCGGTACACGTAGCAATGGCTTTTAAATAATATAATAAATAAAAAGAAAACAATAGAAACATGTCTTAATCATATATATATATATATATATATATATATATATATATATATATATTATAAATCATTTTTATTTTATTATTATTATTTTTAATGGAACGAAATTCCTTTTTTGCCCGTGACATCACCGCGATCGCTGACCTGAGCGCGTGATTGTGACATCATCACTCCAGTTGTTTAGAGAAGCCGGAAGTGAATACAAGAAAAATACAAGAAACAGAGGAGGACAGTTAGTGATCCACACGAAGAGCTTGTCAAAGACCGAACTGAAAACTACTGCCGTCTAATCGTCACATTTCCTCAAGAAGCACCAGCCAGCAGCAGAAGTGGATTATGTCCAGCATGGAAAGTATCCTCGCGGACTGGAGTGCGCGAGCCCGTTGGGACCATAATCACTTTTACTGAGAGTTATTTATGGGTTAAACTTAGTGTTGGTAATATTTCAGTATTCACAAAAGGTCGGGTCATATTATATAGCCGTTATATCAAACAACGCACTTGCGGGATTTATTGAGGTAGAGATTGATTTAGAGAGTGGATTTTAGTATGTAGCTTAGTGACACGATTTAAATCGGAAAGTTAAACGAGGGCGTGAGCTCCCCGTACTGTTTTTAATTTTGTCAATCTATATAGTTAAAGGTGATTATTTTGGTAATTGCGTTATAAAAACATCGTCAAATTCCGCCAGGTACGACTGTTACGTAGAATTACGTAATGTCGCCGCCTTTGTGTTATTTAGCTGAACTCTCAGCCCAGCCTGTCAGACTTGTTGGCTCAGTTGCGAGACAGAGTAAATTGTTTGTTTATAATGTCGTTGTTACAGTGTTGAGGTGTGTATTGTGCATACTCTTTAAAATATACTGAAGGTATCACATAATAACACGAACACCGCGGTTCTTTAAAAAAAAAATATTTCCTTGACTTTTGACCTCAGAGAATTTGTTTAACCTCAAGTTTGCAGCCAAAGAACTTCAGCGAAGTTCCAAGAAATGCGACAAAGAAGAGAAAGCAGAGAAGGCCAAGGTCAAGAAGGTAAACAAACAAACAAAGTCAAAACATACTTTTCCATTAACTGGCACTCCTTCCATTGAGATAAAGTAACTTTAGGCTGTAGCATCTTCACCCAACACTTTTACATGAATGCTGAGGATTTCAGAACTGCTTTATGGGTATTAAGTTTTGTATACTGACAAATTATACTTAAGAGAAATGAAACCTACATTGTCCAGAATTATATTAATCTGAAAGTCAAAATATCTAGCTAAAAACATAACCACAAAAAAAACGAACCACATTTAACTGTACTTTAACTGTGTTTAGAAGTAAATGTTGTTTTGAAATGGACAGATCAGGGCAAGGTATTCTCATAGTGTTACAAACTTTGTAAAGCAAGCTGATAAACAATTCTGCCCAGAATTAAGCTCATCCATTTTCTACCACATGTAAACTGTATTGCATTAAGTCTAAGACTGTGTTTTGATGACCTGTGTCCTAATGAACCAGTGCTTATGTCTGTGTAACTTAGGCTGTCCAGAAGGGTAATATGGAGGTTGCCCGGATACATGCGGAAAATGCCATTCGCCAGAAAAACCAATCAGTGAACTTCCTCAGAATGAGCGCAAGAGTAGATGCGGTGGCAGCGCGAGTACAGACAGCAGTCACCATGAACAAGGTACACAAAATGCTTTTTTTTTTAAAAACTAGACATACCCGAGTAATTATCCAATAGATATAACAGTTAACTTTTGATTTTGATTCTGAGTTCCTGTGGCTCAGTGGTAGAGCATTGCGTTAGCAGCATGAAAGGATGTGGGTTCAATTCCCAGGGAACACGCTTACTTGTAAAAAAAGCAAAATATTGTATAGCCTGAATGCACTGTAATTCGCTTTTGATAAAAGCGTCTGCTAAATGCATAAATGTCATGTAATGCAATGATTCTCCAGGTCACCAAATCTATGGCTGGGGTGGTGAAGGGCATGGATGCAACCCTGAAGAGCATGAACCTTGAGAAGGTGAGAGGATGACTTCTTTGTTCTTGAAGTATTTTCATTGAGCAGGTCATAAACAACTGCGGTAATCTGATTTGTCTGGCGGTATTAATTCCCTGTGTTCTGATTCGTCAGATTTCAGCTCTAATGGATAAGTTTGAGCGTCAGTTTGAAACTCTGGACGTACAGACGGCTCAGATGGAGGACACAATGAGCAGCACCACAACACTCACTACACCACAGGTGATACATACTCTCGCTTACTACAGTGATCGCACTGTAGGTCAGATATACACTGACATAGTAGTTGATTTGCCTTTTGTGACACTGTGCTGTGTTTTAGGGTCAAGTTGATGCTCTTATGATGGAAATGGCAGATGAGGCCGGGTAAGGACATTTCAAATTCTGAGATTCATTTTTTTTTTTAAGTAGATACTATAATGCACAGACTTCCATTCAAAAGTTTGGGGTCTGATGTTTTTGAAAAGCCTCTTATGCTCACTAAGGCTGTATTCATTTGATCAGAAAAAAGTAAAAAAAAAAAAAAAAACATATTGTGCAATTTTATTAAAATGTAGAATAATTGTTTTCAATTTTTATTAGGGCTGGGCAAGTTAACGTGTCATTATCGTGTTAGGGTTAGTGCATTAGGGCATCAATTGATTTAATTGATAACAGCAATAATTATTTTATCGCGCGTTAACACAGTTTTTTTTATTATTATGAAAGTCCGTTGCTCACTGACTCTGAATACACATACAGACAAATCACAGGAGGAGATGCTCCCGATCAAATTATTTAGGCTAAGCATCAGCAATCACAAACCACTGTCCACTGTTATTTTTAACAGAAAAGAATGCAACAAGCTCGTAATCACGACTTCATAAGTGGGAAATAGGAAGTTTCTGATAGCACGTGAAGACAGCAGAGAAGCGCTTGCTCAACACACTGGAGTGCATGATTTTGTTAACTTTCTGGTTTATTATTTTGAGTCGTACAGGACACGGTAACACACAGCCCGCTCACAATATATTGCTTTATACATCTATTGCTTTTGCCACTCAGAAATATTCACGCAATCATGCAGCACGTTTCAGAAGATCTACACTCCAGTGTGGTTAACGCTTACACTCACTGATCTATATACAACTGAACCACGCTCTTGCCCACCTCCTCCAATCGAGCCAGGGTCTGCTAAACGGAGTGATCACACTAGTCAAACGAACCAGGCTTTGTGGGTTAAGATCACAAGACAGTGTAAGCGTACCCTAATTATTCTCCTGCATCCCACACACACAAGTTTTTACCCACCCATCAAGCTTTGTCCCGCACTCTGCTGTGTTGGGTCCCGTGATCGTGCGGGTCTCTGCTCGGAAGATGTCGGTTATAATGTTATGATCAAGGCTCTGGACTCTGAGCATAACTTTTTCTATAAAACAAACTATAAAATATTTTCTATAAAAACATTAATGCCCTGGCAGACAAATATTTATATTTAATTTAATTACATTAATGTTAGGCCAATAAGTTAATATTTAAAATAAATATTTTAACTGCTACTATGTAAAAGGAATACTGCTGTAAAAAAAGCACCTTATTTGTTTAAAGTGTTTGCAAACCAAATGTTATTGCACTTTTGTTCATATAGCAGCACTTCTAAATGAAAAAGTGCACAATAAATTATTTTTGAATGCATTATTAGTTTTGTGCATAACAATGCGATTAATTGCAGACAATCATGCGATTAATCTTGATTACATTTTTTTACTGTTGCTAAGCACTACTTTTTTTATAGTAATTAAATAGTAATTAAAAAATTTACAATTTTCAGGATCATTACTCTTGAGTGTCACATGATCCTTCAGAAATCATTCTAATATGCTGATTTGGTGCTAAAGTAAAAAAAATATATATATGAATGTTAATAAAGGATATGCTAGTTTTTGTGGAAACCAAGAGTTGTTTCAGAATTCTTTAAAGAAAAAAGTTTGAAAGAACA
This sequence comes from Carassius carassius, assembly GCF_963082965.1. Classification (NCBI taxonomy): domain Eukaryota; kingdom Metazoa; phylum Chordata; class Actinopteri; order Cypriniformes; family Cyprinidae; genus Carassius; species Carassius carassius. The sequence goes on along the minus strand of NC_081759.1, from coordinate 36,787,311 downwards.
GCATTTTTTAAAGAAAGAAACCATTTGTAACATGGTAAATGTCTACCAATATCCAGCTGATGAAATCTCTTTTGTAACTCAGAAATGTAAGATAAAAAACAATGTCTTTACTTGTGTGTTTAGGCTGGACCTCAATATGGAGCTTCCTCAAGGTCATACAGGATCAGTGGCAGCCAGCGTAGCATCTACAGAGCAGGTATTATAACACACACATACTTGGATATCAAAATACAGACAAACTTATGTCAGATATGTAATCTTAAGGTTTTATATTTGTCTTTGTTATTATAGGATGAGCTCTCTCAGAGACTGGCCAAACTCAGAGACCAGGTTTAAGGAGAACCGGGTGTGTGTATGTGAAAGAGAGAGATTGTGTATATGCGATTTTGTATGAAACATATCCCCACTGGAAATATTGGCCTCATTTGTTTAGTTTTCTTTTTATGCAGTTGAGGATGGGTGTGCAGCTTTCATTATCCACAATAACACGCAGGAAACTCAAATAGACAAAATTACAAATTTTACATGGTCATCTGGTTAGTTTCGGGGTCCTGCTCTAAACTTAATCAGTAATAATTGAATTAAAGATTATTATACATTTCTTTGTAATCTGGTTCGCTAATTTGCGTTCATGTTTTAATACCTACTTGTCTTTCAAATACCTTTCACGTTGATATCAGACAAATGTAGAGTAAAACAGTGACTTCTTTATCTTCCTGCTGCACACGTGGTTTGTCTCTGCTTTGAACGATTGTGGGAATTTTTAATTTAAAATGCATGTGATCAAGATAATGATTTGAATAAAGTCTCATAATTTTGTCCAAAGCAGTGAAATTCCCACTTTATTGGATTATTTATGTTTTCTGTCTTTAGATAAACACTTTGTTCATTTATCTTATTTTGGTTTATTCAAAAATGCTTTTGGCAATGTACGGCTTGATCAGCTGGCTCAAATGACAACACACATATATATATATATATGTGTGTGTGTGTGTGTGTGTGTGTGTATAAATAAACATTTTGCAAACCCATTTCTCTGTTTGTGAATGTAAGCTATTTATATGGGAAAACATTTTTTCTACAAGGAATCAGCTAACATGCTGATTCTCTGATATTATGATGATACTGGTTTTCAGACTTATTACAATGACTGTGATTGGCCTGCTGGGCCTTGAGTCACATCAGGGTAGCGATTTGATTTGCCCAATGGGCTCTAGAGTTAGAACAGTGGTAGATTTTGATGGTTTGATTGGTCCGTTGGGTTCAGAGTTAGCAGAGCTGAGCAGCTGTTACTGGTACACTGAATCTGGAGTCCAAAGAGAAATGAGCTGCTCAGAAGCCAAACCAAAAATATTCATATAATTTCCCAATGGAGTCTTACCTGATTTAGTGTGGGCACCTGTAAATATGCACACATATACTGTAGAAGGAAACAGATTTAAAAAACTTTTTATCAAGGGTAAACAGTTGTTGTATTTGCAAATGTGTTGTGTAACTGAGATATATAATTAATTTATGGAATTCCAAGATCATTTAATAAATCTTTCATTGAAAATCTAATCCATTTAGTTTATTTCTGTATCTGTCAAAGATACAATTAAGATTTGGGCCTCTTCCGTGGAAGACCATAAAATGTTTGTCCAATCATTGCATTCAGTCCGAACACCCCCCGTCTGTCAACATCATAAAAGAGCCAGAAAGTGTTTAGCCAGTATGAAAAAAAAATCTGTTACAGAAGTGCAAGGCATAATCACTTTATAATAATACACAAAGACAGATAACAAGGTAAAACAAGGGTAAACTCTGGTACTATTTTTACAAGATGGAGGAATTTGAAGTAATGAAAACGGCTCTTGTCCATGCTATTTTGAATCTGTGTCCTGTTTAGAGTCTATTTTATTCTCCTCCCATTCTCTTTTGCCCTGCCCCTGTATACCCAGCCTTCTCTATCTCTACCTCTTTTGCTGGAGTGACTTCCATGCTACAGATGAGAAAATGAGATGGTATGATCAATCATAGTATTATTCTATTTACACAGAATACATAAATAGAAAACTGTACATTTCTAGTATGAAGATCAGAAACACACTTTGTGTGTTTCTTGTTGAGCATAAGGATGTAATATGGACCAACAATCCAGAGTTTTTTGGGATCCTAAAGAAGAGAAGCTGCTGAAGGTAAGTCAGGGAATTTGTCTTAGATATGCAAAAAAAAAAAGTTCACATTAATCTCTTATCTCTCATACGTGAGTTTATATACACATAATTTATCATAAACAGATTTTTTTTTTAATTTATTATATAACATTGTTTCATTAATTTGAATAATTTATAATATTATGAAATTAATGAATTCTTTATTGTATTTGTAGTATTTTATATTAAAATTATATTTTGTTAAATTATTAATATGTATGGCAGATTGCTTTTCTCTTTAACAAATACTTAATTCATGTAATGTGTCTTTTAAGAACGTCTTTATAGCTCTTATGGTAAAATTATTACATACATACAAAAAATACTTCCAAAGTGTTTTAGTTAAAAAGGACAATGATGTGTTTAAGGTAAAACTAAAACTCCAGCAGTGTGTGTATGTGTCTGTGTGTGTGTCTTAAGAACTTGTGTTAGCAACCATGATTTCTCGTGAGACATTAGATCTGTATGTTTGTCCTCTGGGAAGAGTTGTGTGTCACTCTGTGTTCTGTGTTTCTTTGATGATGAGACAACAAAAACATTGTAAACATTCGTCCATCCATCCATCCATCCATCCATCCATCAGTCCCTAAAGTTGTTCCATCATTAACCATGAGATCATTCCTCAGTCCGCTTTTGAAGCAGTAGTTATTAAATCTCTAGCTGTCCCTCTCTCCGTGTTCTGTCTATATCTTATGGTAAGCTGAGGTGATCGTCATAGTGACCACATTCCCAGGTGAGAAGAGTTTGCTGGTAACTCCCCTGAACCTGCTGTCTCTGCACTTCACCACTGAAGTCTGAAGGGCCATGTCCTGCTGACATCTAGCGAGCGTCAGTGGAATATAATGGCACACGCAGTGACAAGATCACACTAACGCCTTTGGGGATCAAATTTTACCCAACTGGGGATGTCCAAAAAAATTAGCTAACTCAAACAATATCCCTTTGAAAACTATAATGTTTTTTAACAAACTGTTCATAAAATACATAAACATTGGTTTTATTATTATTGTTTTATATATTACATTTTATTTAAAAGTTGTAATCTATGGCAGGTAAAATAAGCATTGAACATGTCAGCATTTTTTCCAGTAAATATATTTCTTAAAGTGCTATTGACATGAGATTTTTTTACCAGATGTCCATAACAACCAAAGTAATCCATACATACAAATAAAACAAAACTAATAATTTCTGAAATTAAGTTCTGTGCAATAAAATGGAATGACAAGGAAAAAGTATTGATACTGAAATTAATTCATTACTTTTTACAAAAGCCTTTGTTGGTAATGACAGCTTCAAGACGCCTCCTGTATGGAGATAATGGAGATGATTTTGGCCCATTCTTCCACAGAGTCTTCAAATCACGAAGGTTCAGTGAGCCTTTTCTATGAACTTTGATCTTTAGTTCTTATTTTCTATTGGATTCAAATCAGGTGATTGGCTGGGCCATTCTAATAGCTTTATTTTCTTTTCTTTATTTAAACCAATTGAGAGTTTCCTTGGCTGTGTTTGGGATCATTGTCTTGCTGAAATGTCCACCCTTGTTTCATCTTCATCATCCTGGTACTGTATAGAGGCTATAGGTGTCTATAGGTATTGGGACTGAACCGGCTAATATAAATTTTTTAATTGATACTTTAGGACTTTAGGAGTAGGATTGCTTTCTAATTACTGATAGGATTTCAGCTGGTGTCTTGACTTTCCATACCTTTTTGCACCTCCCTTTCTTCATGTGTTCAATATTTTTTTCCTGTGTCATTCCATTTTATTACACATAACTTATTTGTATTGTTTTCTTTGTATGTATGGCTTACTTTCGTTGTTACCGAAATCTGATGAAAATTTCAAGTCAACAGCACCTTTAGAAAAATATAGACTGAGAAAAATGATGATGTGTTTTACTTATTTTACCTGCTGTAAGTAAAGGTGTGTTGTGTGTTCAGTATGACGGGCCAGTCGGTTGCCGAGGGATCTCCCTGCTCTCATCGACTCTCTGTACAAACTCAAGAGGACGAGCAGGACCAAGCAGAAAGTGTGCTCAGCAGGTCAGTAACTGTGTGTGTGTCTATGTGTGTAGGCTTGTTTTTCCATCTCTGCAATGATAGTAAAACCATGGTGGTGAACTAGCTTGTGGTCCTTATGAAGGAAGTGTCATAATGGGACAAAACTGCTTCAAAAATCAAAAAATAAATTTTCCTTTATGAAGAAGGGTGAAGGGTTTCTGAAGAAAGCTGCAACTGCTACAGCAAGCACTAGTCTTATATTTGAATGCTGAGCAGCGAGCTCATTGGCTACTGATACAGGAGAGAACCAATCAGCTGTGCCATGTGATAATTATGTCATTAGGTCAGATTGAGTTGGACCTATATGGAATTACATTTATTTCAATAATAATGAACGAAACTTTATAAAAATGAACATAACTTTTTCAGAAACTATCAAAAATATGCCATTACAAAAGAAGAAAAAACAATGAAAACGAAAAAAATGAACTCAGTCGCACAAATTTAACATGCTCTTCAAATATGCTTCATTCTTTGTTCACTATCCAATCAGAGTAGATCACTGTTAAACCCGCCCCCACGAGAGGTTTGTGTCAAAACACCAAACGAAAAACTGCGAAACGTAAGCGAAATCTGTGGCAATGAATTTAGAATCCATGATTAGCAAAAACAAATCTTTGAAAAAACATTAACAAAGAATATATAACAATAAGCATATTTGAAGAGCATGTTAAATTTGTGCGACTGAGTTCATTTTTTTCATTTTCATAGTGTTTTTCTTCTTTTGTAATGGCATATTTTTGATAGGTTCTGAAAAAGTTATGTTCATTTTTATAAAGTTTCGTTCAGTATTATTGAAACAAATGTAATTCCATAGACCTATTGGACTGCGCCATCTAGAGTTTCATGCCAGAACTCTGTATTAAGCAGATCGACTTTTATCAACATTGATAATAATAAGAAATGTTTTTTGAGCATCCAATCAGCATGTTAGTATGATTAAATGAAATTACATTTTAAAATGTCTTAAAATTGTTATTTTAAATTGTAATAATATTTCACAATATTACTGCTTTTACTGTATTTTTAAACTGAGAGACCTCTTTTAAGACATTCAAAATCTTGCTGCCCCCAAACTTTTTATTGGTAGTGTACATTACTGCTGTTTTCCTTTGTTTTACTGACTTTGAATAATATTTTCACAATTTAGCCACACATGATGTCAACATAGCCATATTTAACACAGTTCATTGAGTTCACTTTGATAATATAAAATATGGTGTGAATATGAATCCTCAGTGTATTGCAAATCAACTTTAAACACATTTCTTGCTTATATGTTCTGTCTCCATCTTTCCGTTATTCTCTCAGGTCTCAGTCTGCGTGTGATGACACCTCGTCTGAGCTGCAGCGAGTAGCTGCCCTGGAGCCTCAGATTGCACCGTCCAGAAACTCCTTTAGAGGAAGAGGAGCCCTGTCCAGGTTCAGCATCCATTCAAACAATCACATACACATTCTCACATGTGTCTGGATAACAGCTTTCTCTCTTGTGTTGCCAGGTTGGTGAGTTTGGTGGTGATTCTGAGAGACTGGGCACACAGGAGTCTGATAGAGGAGGAGGAAAGACCTGATTCATTTCTAGAGAGATTCCGGGGACCCGAAGTACGAACTCCACCCAGTCAAAGGAGCAACAACCAACCAGACGCCAATGGAAACACTAAGGGAATCACAAAGTAATATTACAGTCATGACACAGAAACACTTTTGTTTATTTATCTTTTTTTTTTCTTAATGGAATGGCAAATGGACATGAAAAGCAAATAATCTGCATATAGTCTGAATAAATTTGATAACTTGCATTACAAATTTGTGTTGTTTCACAGGAAGCAATGGGAGACATTTATAGTTTCTTCCTCTGATGATATTTACTACTACTGGCTGTTCTTCATCGCTGCTGCTGTGCTTTATAACTGGGTACTGCTAGTGGCAAGGTGCGATTTTTAACTAGTCTTTCTCCTTTACATATACATTTTTACCCTTTATTAATGTGCACTTAATAAACCATTAAGAGAGCACAGTCCCCTGTGTTGGACACGTTTGTTTTCTGGCGTAACTAATTGCTACAATGTTGCAAGGCTCTTTTGTTACGCCTGTCAGTCTTACACAAACAGAACAGCCCTTTGAGACCCCTGCTTGACTAACTGTACAGATGTGTGTATGTGCTGGTTCTCTATGTACAGTAGTTATGGTTCTCATGTTCTTTCTGCTTCTTCCTCTGTGTGTACAGAGCATGTTTTGATCAGCTGCAGTCTGAGAATCCTGTTGTCTGGCTGGTGTTTGACTATTTGTGTGACTTTGTCTACATAATGGATTCATGTATGCGGCTAAGGACAGGTATATACACACACATACTAAAAATTCCTGATGTATACCACACATGATTCATTTAGTGAATTTAGTAACTCATTACAGAAATATTAATCAGGAAATCAGGTTTCATATTATCATTGCAAAATCTTGTGTTGCATTGCATTGGGCAGGAAATGTAATAAATTGCAATTATACATTTGATCAGTTAATGCATTAACTGTGAATTTAACCAATAACCTTGGTGTTGCTAGCACCATGCTCGACTGTATGAGCTACATGAATACAAGAGAAATCAGTGCTGAATACAAATAAACTATATAAGTTGCATTTTAATTAATTGTGAATATTTGCAAATAGTTAAAACCTTTAAAAGACAACCCTTCCCAAACCTTTTGTTTTTGACATCAAAGGCTACGCTTCAAGTCAAAATGTTTTAAACCAGCATTTCATTTTGCCACTAGTTCACCTGTAAATTGTGCTGCCTTCGTGTGCTATTGGAAAATGTTCGATTTCCAACTTATGGAGTCATGATTACAAGCTTGTCACATTTGTGACACAAATATGTCACACATTCACCACGCTATAGATAGTCAGCTTGCTAACGATTCTGGAATTTCGGTCATTTGGAATTTCACTGTTTATAAAACAAACTTCTAATGATTGGTCACATATACACTACTTTAATGACAAGACAAAGTGTTGTAGTTGTTGTGGAAAAAACTAATAAAGAATAGCATTGGCATCACCAATAGCTGTCCCCTCCACCATGTTTAAACTATTAAAATTTTCTCCCAGTAGTAAATATGATGTTGTATATTCCTGCAAATTCCGTGAAAAAATATTCACGTATAATTTTCGAAGTTCATATTTGCAATAATTCCAATAGCATGTGAAGGCAGCATAAATGTGCCTAATAGTACAATATTTGACTCCGTTTCATTAGATCACACTTCTGATATTTTATATGCATTTACAAAGTTGTCCATTTTCCTATTCAGGCAAAGTCATGTAAAACAAATTGCATTTTTTGGGGCTAGTTAATGTTTGGCATGAAATGAAGATTCATCCTATGGACATTTTTGTTTATTATTGTATGACAGACAATTTATTGAATAAATTGTCTATTGCAATTTTTATTGCTTTCAGCATTTGAAGGCTGTCCAATGTGCAGATTGATTTTTGTATTCTTTGAGTTGTGGCATTGCCTCTTATAAAGCATTTTATGCCCTCCCAGGTTACTTGGAGCAAGGACTTCTGGTGAAGGACTTGGCGAAACTCAGAGACAGCTACATTCATACCTTTCAGTTCAAACTGGACGTTATCTCCATCCTCCCCACAGACCTGGCATACATCATCTTAGGCATCAACACACCACAGCTACGCTTCAACCGCCTCTTGCGCTTCTCTCGTATGTTTGAGTTCTTTAATCGGACGGAGACGAGAACCAACTACCCAAACATCTTCCGCATCTGGAACTTGGTTCTCTACATTCTGGTTATTATCCACTGGAATGCCTGCATATTCTATGCCATCTCAAAGTCTCTTGGTTTTGGGTCAGATCAATGGGTTTATCCCAACATCTCATCCACAGAAGAAGGAGCTCTGAGTCGGAGCTACATATACTGCTTCTACTGGTCCACACTGACCCTCACCACCATCGGTGAAATGCCACCACCCGTACGCGACGAGGAATATGTGTTTGTGGTGTTCGATTATCTTGTCGGAGTCCTGATTTTTGCCACCATTGTGGGTAACGTGGGTTCCATGATTTCCAATATGAACGCCACACGGGCAGAGTTCCAGGCACGGATTGATGCTATTAAACATTACATGCACTTCCGCAAAGTCAGTCGCCATCTTGAGACACGTGTCATCAAATGGTTCGACTACCTGTGGACAAATCAGAAAGCAGTGGACGAACAGGAAGTCTTAAAGAATCTCCCCGACAAGCTACGTGCAGAAATTGCTATCAATGTTCATTTATCTACTCTGAAGAAAGTGCGCATCTTTCAAGATTGCGAGGCTGGGCTGTTAGTAGAGCTGGTTTTAAAGCTGCGCCCCCAAGTGTACAGTCCTGGCGACTACATCTGCCGAAAAGGAGACATTGGAAAAGAGATGTACATCATTAAAGAGGGAAAATTAGCAGTTGTTGCTGATGATGGAGTGACACAGTTTGCATTGCTAACGGCTGGGGGTTGCTTTGGTGAGATTAGCATTCTTAACATTCAGGGCAGTAAAATGGGAAACCGCCGGACAGCTAACATTCGCAGCATCGGCTACTCTGACCTTTTCTGTCTTTCAAAGGACGACCTTATGGAGGCCGTAACCGAATACCCAGATGCACAGAAGGTTCTGGAGGAGCGTGGAAGGGAGATTCTGAGGAAGCAAGGGCTTCTGGATGAAAGCGCAGCACAGGGAGGGATGCTCGTCATGGATACTGACGAGAAGGTTGAACGTCTGGAGAGCTCACTGGATGTTCTGCAAGCACGATTTGCGCGGTTGCTCGGGGAGTTCACAGCCACTCAAAGCAGACTGAAGCAAAGAATCACAGGGCTTGAGAGACAGCTGTGTCACACAGGCCTTGGACTGGTTTCAGATCAAGAGATGGACTCTGAGAGTAATGGTAACTCGCCTCGAGCCAACTCGACTAAATAGATGTGTGCCTCAATCTCACAGGATTTTATTCCTGCACAGAAATTCACATTTACAGACATTTTCTTGTTCAAACACATTTCAACAGCCTTCAGGTTTTAGACTGATTTTAGACTTGGTTTATCCAAGTATTGCCTTTTTACAAAGTTTTTTTAAAGGGAAACACCATATTTAATCTTCCTTAAAGCAACAATCCACTTTTTAAAAAAAAAAATAGGCTAATTTTCCAACTCTTCTACATTTAAATAGTTGAGTTTTACAGTTTTCTAATCCATTTAGTTGATATCTGGGTCTGGCAGTCAAGGAATCAAGGTACTTTAGGTGCAGTGCTATTACGCAGCCCCTGAAAATAGCCCCAAGCAACTCCTGCAACTACACAAACTAGCTGGGGTCTATTTTCAGGCGCTGTGTAATATCATTGCGGCTGCTGCACCCATGGTATGGCAGTAAAGTCCCTTGATTATTACGCCAGAATGAGAGTATTGTTCCTAGCCATATCAGCCTAGAAAATCACAATTTTTCATTTTCTGTCGGTCTTAGTACACAATGTAAATAAAGAAGAGTCAAGTTTTAAATAGGAAAAATATAGGAACTCTTTGGTCATTTTTGAGCGAGATGCTAATGGTCTAATCAGATTCAATGATCTATGCTAAGCTAAGCTAAGCTAAAAGTGCTACCACCAGACCAGGAGATTGGCTGAATGGAATTGAAAACGTTAAAACTCAACTGTTTAACTCTGGGGAGTTGCAAAATAAGCCTATTTTCAAAAAAAGTGGAGTGTTCCTTTAAATGAAAATGAGGCTATGAGGGATGCTGTAGTGTATTCCTTCAACATAATATACCATCAGTGTTGCTATTGTTAACCAAAACTGTTAAATTTGTTATTTTACTAATTGAAATGATGCTGAAAAGAACTCCAAATTCATCCATCCATTCTCCAAACTATTATATGTAGGGTATTAAATTAAAACATGACATGAAAAACTTGATTATATTTTTATACATCACATTACAACCCATTGAGCAAATGTTCAATTGTTCTAACTGTATATTTATTGGATGCATTTTTTATTTACATATTTGAAAACTTCTGTTATTTAGACTTTTTATTAATAACAAACTGTACTCCGCACACCCACCCAGAGCCTTGTTTTCTTTCGTGAAAAAAATAAATATGTCGTTCTTACCCAAAGACATATGCTCTTGACGACAATATATGTATTGATAAACTGTCCTTATAACATGTTGGGGTCATATTAGGCTATTCGCTTTTGCATGTGCACAATAATATATAGGCCACAGAAAAATAACAAAATGTATATTCTTTATAATTACTGTGTGCTTTTAATGTAAACCCTGTTTGCATCTCCGTGCTCAAATAAAGCTGACATGTTGTTGCCCAGCAGCAGTAGTCTCTGTAGTTATGACGGAATCCGATGAAGTGATGACGGAATCTGATGAAGTAATGACGCCATCACTTTACGTCAGCCACGAACAGGACGCAGCTTCCGGTGCGCCATTTTAAGCTGTCTACCGCAAGTTCCACTGGGAAGATGGCGGGTGGAACTGGTTGAATATTTGCGGTTCGCCATATATGAGTTTTATGTCAATATCTGAAATCCTTCGCTGCTGTTAATTGTACTAAAAGCTCGGTGGTGTGTTGAAGCGACGCGGGCGAGGAGGCGATGTCTGCCGAAGTTCTCAGGTAACGTAAAGCGCCTTGTTTTCTATCTATTCTTTTGTACTAGCTGAGGTGTTTGTTAATATTTATCGATGATAAATATTTTAAATCCCTTCGCTGTTTAAATTAAATCCATGCTTAATCATTCATATCTGAAGTAATGTTAGGTTTTGTTTATTGCCTTATCAGTTTATGGTTTTTAGCACCAGCCGAACAATGAATAACGTTAGTTGCTGAACTGAGGAAAAAAAACCATGAACCATGTGTAATTCATGATAAATATATGCCTCACATTCCTATCAGACTGAAGCCTGAGGATGCTTCTTTCTATAGTAACTATCGGTGCTTGTATATAGTTTGGTTTTGTATGTATATGAAGTGTTTTCAGTGTTTTTAATGCATCTCGAGAGATTCCAGGATGAGGCTGTTGCCATAGAGATCATCTGTCTGGTCTTTGCAGACCTGGGCCTGTGGCTGGTGGAGGCGGTAAACTAGGTGAGCTGATCGGGAAGCTACATGAGTATTTGGCAGCAGCCACAGAAAACCAGACTGAAGCTACTTTACCTGGACACTGGAATGGTGAGGAGAAATGAGTCACATCAGAAACTGAACCAAAAATAAGCTCATTAATAGCAGTTATAGTGAAATATATTTCTCATTTACAGGAACCACGGCCAAAGAATACTTGGAGCAGCAGGCGCACGCCCAGGTAGAGATTGTTTAGAGTGTGGCAGAGATTAAAATTTTGTTGGCCATCCCAGAAGTTAGCATCACCCTGGTTCCTTTGACCAAAAGCCAATAGGATGTTTCCACTGGGTTCTGAATTAAGGGGCGGTCACACTAGACTTTGAATGTGCAAAATATTTTCGGACGCTGCTGGAATATGGGCGGGAGCAAGATATAACGGTTTCCCCTCAGTTATCACAACATGGATTAATATGTACTTGTACTGTGTCTTTTGCGATGGCATTGAAAGCATCTTATTATATTGTACTCTCTAAAAAAATTATAAAACGTGTCCTCATTCAAATGTACCATCTATTCCTGTTTCCATTGACATGGTGAACCATGCAGCTTCTTTTTTTATTTTTATGATCTTTTAAATATGTATTCTATAAAATAGGACGCTGTGCTACGGCTAAAATTAGTGCTTCCTTCATTTTGAATTTGAATTTAACACTGACAAGTTATGCCAAAAAAAAAAATCGCACTTTTAAAATTTTAGTGCACGATTATGAAAGCAAAGAAATTGTTCGCGATAGTGACAGCTGTTTGCATATCTTCTCAGTGAACTATGGCTTTGTGTATTAAATGTTGTTCCTTCGGAGAGCACTTGAAAATACCACATTTAATATCATGTTTTACTCAACAACGTCAGTTGAGTGTTTAAAAAAAATCCTTCTGTGAGAAGATTTCGTAGTATTCGACATATTTCGTAGTATTCAACATATTTCGTAGTATTCGAAGTGTTGATAACGACACTGCGTTATACTTTATTTTAATACAAAATAATAAGAAGAACTCCGATAAACCATATATTGTCGTAGTCGCGTGTTTATTAGTCACGTTGAATCAATGAAAGCAAAGTAGTCTATTAATTCAGCTGCAGGAATAGGTATTTCCTGGGTTTCTTCTTTGGGGCATATTTGGATTTTCAGCACGAGAGCGCCCTCTGGTCTTCGGATAGAGATTTACTTATGATCACAGAACCGTTCTTCTCTGAAAGATACGCATGAAAATCGCAGCTTCTGTCAAACACGATTTCGATTCCATTTCAATTAATTGTGCAGTCCTACTAAATGTAAACGGCAGAAGTAAGATTAATGTATGCATTTAGCAGACGCTTTTATCCAAAGTGACTTAAGCCCTTTTCACACTGCGATTCCGGCAAATAGAAGAGATGTGTCCCAGCAGTTGTTCCCCGGTTGCCAGATTTTGACACAGCATTAGATCTTGCTTTTGTTCACACAGCACTCGTTCTGGGACTGAACCCGGCATTGTTACTGGAATCAAACCCACAACCTTGCACTGCTAACACAATGCTGTTTAATGTACCTTTTTCAAGACGTGAAGTCTATAAAAATCTCAAGTGGGGTATTACTGATGTATTTGATGTTATACAATAACATGAAAATATCTTGAGAGATGTTTACCACATACATTATTTGTAGCATTTAACTTCAATTGAATAATAAAAAAAAAGCTTAATTTGGGACGATGGAACTGGAAGTTAAAAAATGGGTTGTATAACTCGTGACTTCATAGAATTAGACTTTTCAACGTAACTGTCAGTGTATTTGGTTATAATAGATTTTTCTTTTTTTGCTCTCTCGGATTTCTAGAGATCGGTTTGTTTACAATACTTTGTCTTTTTCTTTTCAGTCCAGTGGCCCCTCAGAAGTGGGAATGCTGTCATCTCGTTCGAGAAGGTTTGACTTAAATAATGATGAGATGCATCTGGAAACCCTTTGTACACTAGGAGAATAAACTCATTTGTAAATACACTTTTACAGGAAACCGGCTGTTGTCACCAAACACAGCGGGATGAACGAGTCAGACGCTTCATCTGAGAGTGGAGCAGAAGATGTAATGTCTGTGCACTCCAGCGACCCAGACACCAACTCCCTGCCAAAAGGTGCCACTACCGTTCTCTCATTCGTTTGGCTGATTCAGATGACTATGCCCATGTCATAAAGTTTTTGTTATGGTTTCTGTTATTGAATACATTAACGGAATACAAATTGTTCTTGAACCCCGTTATTTGAATCAGGAACGGTGTTTTTGTTGCCGGAGCCGGTGGGTAATGAAGCTCGTGATGATTTCCGTGGTCCAGAATTCCGCAGTAGACGCATTCACAAGCAGCACAGAGATGGTGGTGACAGACGCAGAGGTAAGAGATGAGCATAAGTTTTCATTAGAGCTGGTTGATGTGATATATTGTTGCCATGATATAAATTGTGTATTGATAGGGATTTTGCCATATTGTGTTATGTAAATATATCTAATGCAAGACTGCTTAAAGTTATTTACACGTTAGCATGAATGAGAAAAAAAAGTGTTGGGTGTGTTTGATTAGAGTTTTCTTAAGAGTAATAACTCGGACACAAATCTGAAACATGCACAGAAAGCCTCTCTCGGACAAAATACAATCCTAAATTCAGTTCTCATTTGCCGCTTCTCATTATGGTCAGATACACACAGAATAGCATCTAAATACTTGACTTGGCAAGAATTAACTTAAACAGTCTGTGTCTTAAGTGAGCATAAATAGTTCTTATATAGACAAATCCGGCGAAACACTGAAGTAAAGCAGCGCCGCCATTACTGCGTGCCTTTGCTGCTAAGGAAGTAGAAGAAGTACCGTGTTGGTCCTGTAGGCAGATGTTAGCTCAAGCTGTACGAAAATTTATTTATTTATTTATTTTTTTGTACGTATGCTTTCCAGTGATGCCGGGAAGAGCGTGTTGTGTGGTTGGATGTTTTAACAACAGCACAAAACTACAGGCCTGGAATAAAACCGTTTGTGAAATTTGCGAGCCTTTGTTGCACATTGACTGCACATGTTTACGGCCATACGGATTACACAGAGTTCCTGGTCGAGCGGAGGAGTATTTATTGTTTGAATTTCGTAATAAAATTGAGAGAATCTGAGAGCTGAGTTTTTTTTCCTATCATAAGTAACCTGCTCTGTCTGGTCTGTCAGTCTCCGTGTCCTCTTTGCTTCGCGATTTTTCTGTGCATGAGAAAATGGATGTGTGGTGTGAGAGCATGTGAAAAGCATTTATTGCATTTGTATTAGTTGTTTCAAGAGTAAAAAAAAATCTGTGGGTCTTAACCATAGACTGTGGTCGTAACGCAATTACAGTCGGCAAGTCACTCCCAAAATAATTAATTGGGTCGGTCGGGTTATTGGCAAACAAGAATATTTTTAAGGATGGCCTTATAGTTATTTGAAACTTGTGAAGCTTGTGAACATATTAGCAACACGGCTTGTAATGACAGCATTCGGTTTTATTGTTGTCATAAAGTAATACACTTCTTAATTACATTTCATATTTTTACATTATTACATTATGTTGTCAATAAATTACCTTTATCAGTAAGTTTTGGCCACTACCTGACATCATCTACCAAATGTTCCCTTTCACCAGACATTTTCTTTAATGAGCAGGATCCGCTTTCATTGAAATGTCATTAGAGGGCACGGGCAAGTGTCACACCATCACACTTCACAGGCACGCAGTAATGGCGGCACCCATAGAGTTTGCGGCGGATTTGTGGATCAGTACATGAGATCCATGCATCAAGTCTTAAAGGGACAGCAGCCTAATACCTGCTGCTCTGTGTTGGTTAAAGGGATACTTCACCCCAAAATGAAGTACCACTTTTCTTTTCTGGACCTTGTTATACCTTGTTATTATACTATTATACCTCCTAGTTTTCATCCAAAATATCTTAATTTGTGTTCCAAAGACGAATCACCCACCCCTATCTTTGATTAAAGTGTATTTAACTTGAATTTCCAAACTGATGGTGATGCTTTTGTTAATTATAAGTGTTCCCAGAAAAAAAATAATAACCTTGAAATCTTGCCATGCAGTCTTACACAGAATATTTTTTTTTTCACTGTGGAGAATTCAAGTTCTTTGTGGATCTCCTTTAACAGTTTGTAACCTTCATGTTGCAGCCGAAGTGTGTAAAAGGACACTTTTAGCTGTGTGTGTCAGGTTATAGGGGTACTCATTTGTGTTTGTGTGTTAGGAGGATATGAGTTGGAGAGGGTGAACTGCACAGCGTGTGGTCAGCAGGTGAATCATTTCCAACGCGACTCAGTCTACAGGCATCCGATGCTCAATGTACTCATCTGCAAGGTATGTATATGTGATTCTGTGCATTACCGTATTTTTCGGACTATAAGTCGCACCTGAGTATAAGTCACATTAGTCCAAAAATATGTCATTACGAGGAAAAAAACATATATAAGTCGCACCGGACTATAAGTCGCATTTATTCAGAACCAAGGACCAAGAGAAAATATTACCGTCTACAGCCGCGAGAGGGCGCTCTATGTTTTCAGTGTAGACTACAGGAGCACTGAGCAGCATATAGTGCCCTCTCGCGGCTGTAGATGGTAATGTTTTCTCTTGGTTCATTTCTCTTGGTTCATGTCAAATTAATTTTGATAAATAAGTCGCACCTGACTATAAGTCGCAGGACCAGCCAAACTATTAAAAAGTGCGACTTATAGTCCGGAAAATACGGTAATTGTGTTTTTGTATGTAAATGTAAACCGAATAGTTTTTTTCCTGCTTGCATTATGATTTAATGACAAGTAGTTAATCCTTCTTTAGAATTTTATATGGATTTGTTTGCTTTTTTTGTAGAATTGTTTTAAGTATTATATGAGTGATGACATCAGCAAAGATTCAGAGGGGATGGACGAGCAATGCAGGTACATGGAGTGAGTGAGTGAGTGAGTGTGTGTGTGTGTGTGTGTGTGTGTGTGTGTGTGTGTGAGAGAGACAGACAGTTTGGTGAAATGGTGTTCATTACGTTGGATGCATTTGAAAGAGTATTTTGTTAAAAAAGGTGAGCTGCTTTTCTTACTTTTGTCTAGAGTGAATGTAGCTGCTTAAAAATATAATATAAATGGATCTTATTATATCATGACCAAACAAAGAAAAGTTTGATTTATAAAATTATACATTTATGTATTGTTGGGGTGTGCAATATTGACAAAAAAATATATCCTGATATTTTCTGGGATCTTATTGATAATGAAAATTAGACGATATTTTGCTGAGTGTGTTATTGTGCTGGTATCTTAAGGACTATATCGTGAATAGCTGAGTCCTAAAGTTTTTGATATTCATATTCTGTGTGGTCAGTTCACACTGATAGAATATAGAAATTAATCTTTTCCAATAAGCTTAAACAGATTTTTACATTTTATGAACATTTTTACCTTAAAAGAACATTTCTTTCTAAAAGTGTCCATTATCTTTCGAGTGAAGTTCTTATATTTAATCAGTGAGTTAGAATAATAAGACATTTGGGTTGTTACCAAGCAAATTAGATCAGTATCTTTGCAATGCAGAGGAAACACACAAGCTGCTTAACCTGTAATTATAAATGCATAACTAATGTTTTGATATATTAAACATTGAATACTGATACTTGAAAGTATTTAAAGAAAAATTAAAGATTTAAAGTTACTGTTAATAAGTGAGCGTTTGAACCAAATCATTTAAACAGTTATTGATTGATTCAGGATTGAAAAAACGTCATGTTGCTCAGAGACGCTAAACGATGTTAGCTGTGTTTGGGATTGTTTATTTTTTTTTAAATCAAAATATTTTTTCTTATTTTTGTTGTACAAAAACAGGAAATATGGTGTCTAAAACATCAGTCACTTATTTAACTTCTTGTTTATTGAACTATTGTAAAAGATCAACATCTCATTTGTAATCATGGTAATTTTTGGAGAAAAAAACACCAGTCTTCATGAGAAATTAACTATATGAAGTGGTATAAATATACATTTTCTGTCCTCATGTCTTAAATTTGTGATCATTCTAAATGTATTGTAATAGACTGAAGAATCATGCAGTTAAAGAACACACTCTAAATGCACATGTGTAATAGTCTATACTGCATGTGATGTTTGAGTGCACACTGTAACTTAGGGTTGTTTTGTTTTTGTTTTGGCAAAATACTCTATAATGTCAAATCAAACATTGGTAAAACAACAGCTGCGATATTATCGCAGACAATATATACTGCACACCCCTAATGTATTGACATTATTTATTCTTGGGCAACATAAATTCAATTCAATATGATATATGCCACCATGGTTGTTCCTTTTTTTAAACAAAAATGCTTTGCAAATTAAATCTAATGTAATCATAATTTAAACTCCATGCAAAAAGGTTATTTTAAAATGGACATTATTTGCTTTTTGTAAATTTTTTCCCCCTTTTAATGTTGGGTGAAATGCATTTCTCAACAGTTTTCAAGCGATTAATCACTGAAAATAGTAGCCTAAAAGTCACTGAGCAGATCATAGATACATCTTGGTGGAAAACTGCGGTATCATGGCACAGTTGAGAGAGTCTACTTTTGGCGCTTTTCCACTGCATGGTATGGTTCACTTTTGTGGGGTTTAGATTGAAATCAACTGTTTTGAATGAGTGCACCTAACCTTTTAACAACCCCAAAATGGCTGTTTGGTTATCTGTTGCGGAAGTACAGACGTTCCTCTCGTTGATAGCAGAAGAGCCGATCCAGCGAGAGCTTGATGGAACGAAATAGAATAGAAGAGTCGAGGCAGTAGAGGCGGCGCAATAATGATGACGTGAATAATCCCGCCCAATTTAAAGCAGTACTGAACTGCAGTGGAAACTCAAACCGAGCCAAGTTGAGTCGTGCCATACCGTACTGAGCCAAGTCATACCACGCAGTTGAAATGCGGCATTTGTATCCACTTGTTTGGTGGTCTGTAAAGTAAATTCTCTAATTCTCTGTTCATTCAGGTGGTGTGCAGAAGGAGGCAGCCTAATTGGCTGTGATTACTGCAGTAATGCGTTCTGTAAGAAATGTGTTCTACGTAACCTGGGGAGGAAGGAGCTGTCCACAATCCTGGAGGAGGAGAGGAAGTGGTACTGTTATGTGTGCAGTCCCGAGCCATTGGTGGAGCTGGTTTTGTCCTGTGATGCGGTTCTAGAGAACCTCGAGCAGGCTCAGAAACGAGCCTCCCGTACTGAGCCAAACTCGGTCCGGGGCAGGGCCAATAAGGGTGGTCGTGGGCTGATGGGCCCACTGCCCTCTGCAGGCCTTTACCAGCGAATGCAGCGGTTTGTAGATGTTACCACATCTCTGAGCCATTCCTTCAAGGCAGTTGTTCAAAGTGAAAGAGAGGAGGAAGGAAATCAAGAAGAGAGAATTGGGCAGCTAAGGATGTTCCGCACTGTGCTGGATGATCTGCAAGCTGCCAACAGTGCATTACAGGTAATTCTAGCCTTAAATCATCCTTTACCAAGAATGATTGATGCTTTAACAAACCATTTAATTTTAATTATGGATGCACCAAAAAGCTGGTTATCATTGTTTTATTAAAACTGTTAACCACAAACACAAAAACAAAAATGAATCATTTTAAATGTTAGTAAAAATGAATTCAGATATCTTAAAGGGATAGTTCACCCAAAAATGAAAAATATCATTAATAACTCACCCTCATGTCATTCCAAACCCGTAAGACCTCCGTTCATCTTCGAAACACAGTTTAAGATATTTTAGATTATGTCCGAGAGCTCTCAGTCCCTCCACTGAAAATGTATGTACTGTATACTGTCCATGTCCAGAAAGGTAAGAAAAACATCATCAAAGTAGTCCATGTGACATCAGAGGGTCAGTTAGAATTTTTTGAAGCATCGAAAATAAATTTTGGTCCAAAAATAGCAATATCGAGAACGAGTCAGTCTATTGTTCGTTATCTGGCTCGGCTCGGTGTTCATCTTCAGTTCTCTCTTCACAGCAGTTCAGTCAGTGTACTGTTTGAGTAAATGAATTACTCCAGGATATTGGTTTGTTTGAACTCAGAGGGAGTGTCAGCCACATTAAAAAAGTTAACAGCTTAAGTCATTTGTAGATTAATGCGTATAAGAGATGCGAACCGTTTAAAACGATTCAGTTCGATTTGGTGAACTGGTTCAAAAAGATTTGGTTACATCGAATGATTGGTTCACGCACCAGACATCATACACTGCAGTGTTTTGAACTCGCTCACAACAGACACGCAAAAGAAGACAATGCTGAATAAAGTCGTAGTTTTTGCTATTTTTGGACCAAAATGTATTTTCGATGCTTCAAAAAATTCTAACTGACCCTATGATGTCACATGGACTACTTTGAAGATGTTTTTATTACCTTTCTGGACATAGACAGTATACAGTACATTATAATGTAAAGTATGATAAACAGATATTCAATTTGAGATGAATACAGATTACATTTAAAAGTGTCAATTAATTTATATTATTAGTGTTTAAAAATTAGCGTAGGTGATTAAGTGTAAAATTAATAATTTTTATTAATTAATAATTAGGAAAATAAGCCTGCATGACAATAATCAAATATTCAATATAATTAATATATAAAATATATTTTTTATAAAAAGATTATAATTAATGTTTTTACAAGAAGTCTCTTAAGATCACCAAGGTTGCAGTTATTTGATGAGAAAATATAGTGAAAACAATATTGTGAAATAAAAAAGACTTTTATTCCTAAAAGTATTTATTCCTGTGATGGCAATGCTAAATTATCAGCAGTCATTTCTTCAGTGTCGCATGATCCATCAGAAATCATTTTAATATGCATAAAGGCTGCTTAGAAAACATTTTATTCTCCTTATTCCAGTTTTGTTACAGTTTGTTTATATGAATGTAAAGTCTAATTTGTAATTGCAGGAAGCCCTGGACCATGAGCTGACTGGGTCCAAACGTGCCTGTGGAGACACACATAAGCCAAAAGCGAGGTCCAGAAAAAAAAAGGCATTGTCATCACAGAGCCTAGGACTCACTAAAAAGCTGGTGGTTCAACTCACTCCTGTACCGGTCAGCCCACAACCCATCAGCAGAACGAGTCTTCCCACTCATCCATCTCCTGAGAGACAAACGATAAACCGTGAGGTGACAGATGGAGCACTGGAAGAAAGAGAGACAATGGTGGAGATGGAGAAGGGGATGGAAATGGAGGAAATGACAGAGAGAGGAGAAGATGTGGAAAATGATTGTGTTAATAATGACGAGGAGGAAGATGATGAGGAGGAGGAGGAGGAGGACCAAACTGACCCCAAAAATGTGTCTTTATCAGAGGAGAATAAACGTTCTCCACGTGTGAAAACCACACCACGGCGGCGGCGGACGAACCAGAGCTCCACAGCTGAGCACGCCGGTTCAGCTGAGGATGACTCTGACTCTGACGAGGTGCCTGAAGTGCTGCTCCAGACTGCCGCTGCCATGGCAAACAGCGAAGAAGAGGGTTTGGTTGGTAGCAGTTGGGATGGGGATGGGGACGGGGACGTGGACGAGGTAAACCAGCAAGTCAGAAAGCAGCGTCTCTTTGGACTGGTAAAAACGACACCTCCGGACAGAGGCTCTCGTAAGCGGAATCTCAAAGAGAGATCCTCATCGTCCTCATCGTCCTCCTCTGCGTCTTCAAGGAGGGGCTCCCAGGACCAGGGGTCAGCTGTCAGAATGACCAGGGGAAGGGCCCGCAAAGTTGCCAGGGTGACGGGACAGAGCGGGAGTTCGTCAAGTGAGGTGGGAGGACAGGAACTGGAGAGTGGGCCGAGCAGTGACTCTGACGATC
The DNA here is from genome assembly GCF_963082965.1 of Carassius carassius. NCBI lineage: Eukaryota > Metazoa > Chordata > Actinopteri > Cypriniformes > Cyprinidae > Carassius > Carassius carassius. The sequence goes on along the minus strand of NC_081759.1, from coordinate 36,766,033 downwards.
AGAGGATCAAGCCGCTGACAGAGGACGTCACGTTGCTGGGCTCTGGAAATTTCCAGCAGTCTTCTGGTGAGTTTGGTGCAAAAACAATGACCATTATTCTCTTCATATAGTAAGACCGGTAGAATGTTATTATCATTTACAATGAATGTCCGATCAATGTTTTTCATATTTCAGAACCAAAATGAATGTTTTTTTATTTTAAGCATTCATTCTCTCCGTCTGTTTCTAGGTGATGAGATGGACATCCAGCCAGGTCCGTCTTTATCTGTGGAGGACGATGATTTAGAAAATAGGTACGATTCTGTCTACATCAGGGCCACACACACTTTCCCATCACAGGCCTTCTCCACTGGACTCCAGCTGTCCCAAACTCACTACAGCGAGAGCTTCGATCCAAATCTTGTTTAAAAGCACGCAAGCATCCCGTACATGTGTCTCACTCAAACACGCTTTTCTTGCTCGATCAACACTGTCCGATTTTTATTTCCCCACAGTTTCTTCCGCACGCTGTAGAGAGAATCTGTAACCGTAGGCACACACCATCCATCAGTGGTGAAGCTTTGAGACCTCACTGTCTAATGGAAATCAGTGAATCAACTCTGGAGAAGCTCCTGTGTTTGAATTCCTCTTTACTGACACAGACCATTGCATGTCTTTGGCAGTATCTTTGCTAGCCACACTCTTCCTCTTTACTGTCTGTGCTGCTAATAAAGCTTTTAAGAGAGTAGAACCAGTCTAAACCTCTTTGCTCGGATCTGATGGATCCTGTGTTCAGAAAGACAGACAACTTCTTGTGTGTTTGTGTTTTAGGGCTCAGCTTCCGGGTTCTCATGCTGTAATGTTTTCGGTCAGTCAGAACAAAGGCTGTGTGGTTTGCTAACGGTAGGTGTTACAGTAGTTTCACACAATACTTTTGTTATTGGCAGTGAAATGTCATTATTGGTGGAATTCAAGTGAATTTACGTGTCTTAGATTGCAGATAGGGATGCAGTAGTACAGTGTTAGCGATTGTTGAACGCAGCTGTGTTTGTTCTTTATCAGGAGATTAGTTCCTAGACAGCCAAATTTTCTACAATTAAGGTGCTCAAGTTGAAGATACACTTATATTGGCCTAAACTGCATTTGTTAATGTTTTTGCAACTAGTTACTTGCCTATTTTTATTGGTTCAATATTTAATTTTCACATTTTTTGCGCAGTATACATGTCCTCATGAATTGGCGAGAAGGTCAAAAGTTCATCCCGTTTTAGCAGAAGGTGATGGGTGTTAGGGATTGCAAATGTGAAGGACAGGGAAGCTTGGCTCTACATGTAGATGTTTTTGAGTTGGTGCTTCGAAACGGTAGCTTAAATCGGAGCCATGGCCCAGCAGTTGGTGCATGTGCTCTGACACACTGAGTAAAGGTGCACACTTTTTTTTTCTTAAATATTTATATGAATAAAAATGGTTAAAAGGCTGATTTAACGCTAATGATTGTTTTGGTGGACCTGGCTATGTTTTGTGTTAGTGTTCAGGGGGCAGTAGCAGGTGGTCGTGATGATGCTCTTTCAGACTCAACATGCAGTCTGTAAGCGTTTGTGTAGTCAGTTGTTAAAAGCACTGTGTTGTGAGGATAAAGAGTGTAGTCTTCACTCTCACATGAGTTATTTGCATGGTTCTTACCGAGAGGCAATAAACAACTTATTTATTCTTTCTCTTGTTCTCTGTTTTTTTCCCCTCCCGTTTCGTCTCTTTTTCTGTAGCTTAACAGGGTTCCCACGCATCCTGGAAAACCTGGAAAACCTTGAATTTTGTAATGCGATTTTCCAGTAATGGATAAGTCATGGGAAATGTACCCAACTGTCCTGGAAATTGTGTTTACTGTAACCTTTTAATCAAACTGGTTTGCCGTATTGACAACGTTTTTGTAAAATGAAGAAATCCTTGGACTGATCAGGACTCGGAACTGCGGTCAGTTTTCATGTGTTCTGTCATGAATGACGTCGCAGAATCATATCGTTTTGTTTTATCATCTGCGTTTGCCTGTGTTTTGTCATGAGCAAGTGCACATCATAGTTTGCACACTCACTGTCATTTCTGTTCTTCGCTCAGATTTCACGCATTGCTAGCAAGTGATGTTGATAGCACACACATTGCAAAACATTATTAGCATTACCTCCCAAAGGTCGGTTACCTTGTCTAGCTTATTAGAGTGAACAGTTTGAATCTTCTGTAAGCTGCTCTGGTAGCACAAATGAATGACTTGATCACATTAACTGTGCATTTAGAACCATGCCAGTAACCACAGTACCTCATATCACCTGTAAAAAAATTTCATCTGTGATTACAATAATATTCTCGGTTAAACAGCAGAATCAGAAGCTGTGGCCAGCAGTCAATCTCCACAGAAAATGACTTGACTCCTCTCCATAACCACAACACTTACACATTGCATGCGCTTATTTGCATGAGACTGGTGCTGTCAACATGAAATTCTGATTAATATCTTTTGTGTTTAGTGTATATAAGCTATGTCAATTCCTGAACCTTGAACCTAATTCAAATTACAAACACTTTTTTTTTTTACTGGAGAATTCACGCAAAATCAACTTTATGCTTTTAAAAGCTCATACCTATTAGACTTCCATTGTAAGTGCAGAACTTTATTTTTTTTACTTTTACATCTTTCAATGCGGAAGTCAACTTAATTTTCTATTGCGAACAACAGCAGGCCACAGATGCATTACTCAAATATTAAAGATGTTGGTCACATAAAATGCCTTAAAGAAATTTAAAGTAATGTCTTGGACAGAGTGGGAACCCTGCCTAACCTTAATTAACATAGATGGACCCCTGCCATTTTTCACTTTTTCTTTAAAAGTGTCCTTTTCTGTTTGTTGTCCTTTTCTTTTTCTGTCTTGTGGAATCCTCTCATGCTCATTGGATTTCAAAAAGCCTAAAGCTTGAGTATTTATTGCATGCTAATGTTATTTGTTGGGAAGTATTTATTGTTGCTGTTTTTCTGAAGCGTTTTATGCAGAAACATTTTCATCAAAAAGAAGCATGCATGATTTTGCATCTCAGAAGAGGGAATGTAAATAAGTGTGTAAGAACTGCATAAGAATTGTAGTTGTAATAAAAGTTTATACCCCATACACAACAGCCTCTGTGCATTTTGTATATATATTTATATATCATTTTTTTCATTGTAATTTTTTTTGCCTGGTGCATTTATTTTGTCATATTCAGAGGTGCTAAGTTCAAATGTTTGCCTACACCAGAGCCTCATGTTTTTTTTTTTTTGGTTTTTTTTTCATTTCACTCATTAATACGTTTATTTTTTTATAATTTGTAAACCTAACTGACAACTTAACAGTCCATTGAATCTTTTACACTTATATTTTATATATGCAGTCATATTTAGATTCATGATTGAAATTACTTGTTTTTCTGAGTTGTTTCAGCATAACAAAAATAATTATTTTGCTACTATTTGTGGACAATTTTTTAACATTATAGTGAAAGTGATGGGAGAAAGATGCTTTGTTTAATGAATCTGGATCCATCTGTCACCCACCTCACATTTTGTCCCTCTTTCTTTTCTCTTCATCCCACTTCTCTTCATCTGTCTCTCTATTCTCTCATTGCTGCCTCTACATCCCATCACTTACTCTATAAAGAATTGCGAAGAAGATTCTGCTGGCTCAGATCAGCGCTAACCTCTCCTCAGCGTCTGAGCTGGACGCCAGCTCCGATGAGCAATCAGAGAGCACAAAAGAAGAGCAGAAGAAGAACAAGAACATTGACAGAACCTCAGAGACGACCGAAGAGGAAGGTGAGAGATAGCCATTACCACTGGTACCATGGGGAATTATAGACCTTATAAATCTTATAACTCAAAGCTGTTTCTGATAAATAACAGCCAGCCTCTGAAACTGATATGTTTACATGTAGTTTTAAGTTACTTTTTGTAACACTATAAACTTTGTTTTTAATAGTAACAATCTGCAGCAGATTAGTCAAACATTTAAAAACGTTAATAGAGAATGTATACATATAAATGTATTGTTACATGAGAACAGTTTTTCTGCAGATAACGATGACTCCGATTGCAGCGAGTCTCAGTCAGGGTCACGGCACCGGCACCGATTGCTGCGACATGGTCTTACCTTATCAGAGGCTGAAGCAAAAAGTCAAAAGCAAGAGGTGAAGAAACCTAAGAAAAGAGAAGTCCAAGATTTAGAATGTGTTATTGGTGAGTCAAAGTCTTTGAAGACTCAAAGTGCATTAGCATTTTTTACCATCTAAATAATAGTACCTGTGTGATGTTTCTTCAGCCAGATATGGTGCTGTTTTGTTTTTATCGTAGTGAGTAGTGATGAATCGAGCGAAACGAGTGTATCGAGCGGCATTTATGATGAACTCAGCCATTCAGAGAGTGAGGAAATCGGGTAAAGCTCATATCATCACAGTTTACTCATCAACCGCAATCTGCCCACTCACAAAATAACAAATGACTTAAACGACTACCTGTTAATAAGCCTAAATTAATTTAAGACTGTATCTGTTTTGTAGGTCCCAGTCGCCCACTCATGATGAGAAGTGTCAGAGCCCTGACAGGAGCAGCACTGCTGATGTGTGTTTGTACATCCTTCAAAATCATAGATGCTCTGAATGTGGATTTGTCTGCAATTTAAGGTTTTTTTTTTGTGCAGAATAATGTCTCTCCAACCACTGAGGAGCATTTGAGGGGCACCCCGCGAGGGCGGAGGCAGATCAGACCACTTCTGGAGGTGGGTCAGCTGGCCCAGGAGACACAGAGCGCTCTGAAAGAAGAGGAGGAGCGCAGGAGGAGATTAGCAGAGAGAGAGAAACTGAGACTAGAAAATGAGAGGAGAGAACGAGAAGACGCAGACTCCGAGGTGATGAACTGCACTGTGCTATATTCTGTTCTGTGTTGTAAATATTAAATTGTTATAATTTACTTTTCCTCATGTATGACTTACTTAGAACACAAAATATGGTTTAGAGGATTTTTCCCTTTTTTTTTTCTTTCTCCTGACTTCACTGGAAGTCAGTGTTCACCAAAACAGTTACCTTAATTTTTCAAAAATATCATCTTTGGGTTCCGCAAAAGAAGGAAGGTTTTTTTTTACGTGTATGAATAATGACAGAATTATTAAATGATGTATCCCATTAAAAAAAAAGTGAATTATTAATGGCATGATTTTAACCTGAATGGAAAAGTAGTGTTTTGTCTGTCTGTTGTAATTCTCGTTTCTTCCTCTCACCTGCTTCAGGTCATATTAGTGTCTGAGAAACCAGCTCAAAGCTTCACACCATTGGTTCTCGAGCAAGATGATGTAACGCATAAACCTGTGCTGCAAGTGCACTTGCACTTTCTGAGCAAACTCAAACCACACCAACAAGAGGGTGAGAGAGTTTTTGTGTTGCAGTGTAATTATCCACAGATAAGAATTTTAGAATTTTAAATGCATGCTTTCTATTTGAATATATTTAGAAATGTAATTTATTCCTGTGATGCAAATCTTAATTTTCAGCAGCCAGTAGGTCTTCAGTGTCACACGATCCTTCAGAAATCGTTCTAGTATGCCGATTTGCTACTCAAGAAACATTTTTATCATCATGAATGTTGATAACAGTTGAGCTGCTTAATTGTTTTGTGGAAATAAATTTTTTTTTTACTTTCACTTTTGGTTAATTTAATGCATCCTTGCGGGATAAAGGTATTTGTTTAAAAAAGTGTGTTCAGTTTAATAGTAGAACTCAATCAATGCATGGGTGATTGTTTGTTTCTCATATTAATATTTGCATGCTTTTATAAAGCAGCATTGTGAAATTCATTTTAGTTATGTGACCGCGACAGCGTGTGGTGGAGAAGGTTTGTGTAGCGTGTATGTAAGTGTATGTGTTAATGTTTTTGTTAGGTGTGCGCTTCATGTGGGACTGCTGCTGTGAGTCCATTCAGAGTGTGAAGAGGACTCCAGGCTCTGGCTGTATTCTGGCCCACTGCATGGGTTTGGGAAAGACCTTTCAGGTATAGGGCATGGGTTTATTGTGTTTTTTTTTTTTTTTCATGAAATCAGAAAGTGTGAGTTTCACAGAAAGCGTAACTGTGTATTGTGTGTGTTTCAGGTCATTGTGTTCCTTCACACAGTGCTGCTATGTAAAGAGCTGCCACTGAAAAGGGCTCTGGTGGTGTGTCCTCTCAACACAGTGCTGAACTGGAGGAGTGAGTTTGACCAGTGGCAGAGGGGCTTGAGGCCCAACATACTGTGGGTCAGTAGAATTCTCTCATTTCCTTTCTTAGGTGACATTAGTGACATTATTGATCTAGATCATGTTTATGTCAGATATTCACTACCATTCAAACACTTGGGGTTGTTAGGATTTTTTGAGATGGCTGCATTTATTTGATCCAAAATGGAGTCAAAACAATAATGTTGTTTCAAATAATTTACAGTTTCAAATTTATTTTAAAGTGTAATTTATTCCTGGTATGGCAAAGCTGAATTTTCAGCATCATTACTTTAGTCTTAAGTGTCACATGACCCATCAGAAATAATTTTACTAGCTTTAAAAAAATAATAATAATTTGAGTGTTATCTTTCTCTGTGAGGCTTTGTTTATTGCACGTTGTTTGTTGGTGGCTTAAAAGAATAGCTTGCTCAAGAATGAAAAAGGTCAAAATATCTTTTCTTTTAGGTTTTTCTCTTGTTAAGCTGTCCTATTGTTTCCGTAAAAGCTCTCAAGATGTTACATTTAATCCAGGGTTAAAAAACCTATTCAATATACTATTTCACATAGGCAAAGCCAGTGGACTTTCATGGAGCTTGTTTTGGACACTTAATATCACTTACCATTTTTGTAGATGGACATTCTGCGAAGTATTATCTTTCTGTATTGTACAGAAGAAAACAAAATAACTCAGACTACATAATAACGATATCATTTTAAAATTTTGGGTGAACACACAAAATGTATTTACACTTTATATTTACATTTTTACATGGGAAAGTATCAGTGCAAAAGTTCCTTATTATGCTTTACACAGAGAATTCAGCAAAAACATCATAAACATGCTGAAAAATGCCAAATATTCAGTTTTCTTGTCATTGTTGAATCTGGACTTTTAGCTGCATCTCTGATTATTTTTCCAATTATCTCTTCTCTCTTGTTTCTCACACAGGTGGCAGAGCTGGCCACAGTGAAGTCTGTGAGCGTCCGTGTTGAGCTTTTAAATGACTGGTTTGCGAATGGTGGTGTGATGATCATGGGCTATGAGGTTTTTCGTATACTGACACACACAGATAGCGCGAAATACAGCAAACACAAAGAAGCCTTCCGTTCAATGCTCCTGGATCCAGGTAAAATTCAGTTGAGCAATCCATCATTTTTTTTTCAACTATCATTTTTAAGCCATTGTTTGGTGTTTATATGTTAGGCCCTGATCTGGTGGTGTGTGACGAGGGTCATGTCCTTAGGAATGCAGAATCCAGCATCTCAAAAGCCATGCGAGCTCTACGTACACGTAGGAGAATCATATTGACAGGAACACCGCTTCAAAACAACCTTACAGAGTGTAATCACCTTTCATCTACACATTGTGAAAAATGACTTGCTTATTCATTTTGTAACCTCTCTTTGAGGTTGTCTGACTATATTTTTTGTTTATTGTTCTAGATCACTGCATGGTGAACTTCATTAAGGAGAACCTGCTGGGTTCTCTAAAGGAGTTCCGGAACCGTTTTATTAATCCGATTCAGAACGGTCAGTGTGCAGACTCCACCCCTGCTGATGTCAGACTGATGAAGAATAGATCGCACGTCCTCCATCAGATGATGTCAGGATTCATACAGGTGATGAAGAGAGAGAAAGAAATAGAATGCAGCTACAGGCTGTGAAAAAAAAAATCTGAATGTTTTGTTTTTGTGTTGCAGAGACGGGACTACTCAGTCTTGATGTCCTGTTTGCCGCCAAAACACGAGTATGTGCTGTCAGTCCGGATGACGCCTCTGCAGTGTCGTTTATACACACACTATCTGCAGAACTACACAGGTCAGAGTCTCCGCTTAACTAGTACTGCTCCAGTAGAAAAATGTGTTAACAGGTAAGATTAAGCCAAGAGTTGTTTTCAAGGTATGGTTATATATATATATATATATATATATATATAATATTTTTTTTATTTTTTTTCCCTAAATGTTAAATAAAACGCTAAAACTTAAAATCACTGTAAATGTTCCAAATGAAAATTTAGGCATCATATAATTATAATGTGCACTAACATTAAAATGTTAACATTTAAAATTTAACATTTAAAACATTAAAAAAAATATTTTGAGATTTAACACTGTTAAATTTAATAGAAGTGAACATTAAATCAGCTTCAAAATGGGGCAAATATAATCTGATATAAATGTAAAAACAGGAGAAATTAATATAATTATCTTATATTGGCTGATGTATTAATCCAGTATTACATAAAAACACCCTTAGATACTGACATGGTTAATAATTACTAAATAGTTCTTATATCAGATGTTTTTATGAATTTCCATTTTCACATTAAGATTTTTGTCAAAGCACCTTACTCTGCCACACACTGAGCCAATGGATTGGTAACACAGTCTTAAATGTCTTTGTTTTAGGGAAAGGAGTAGGTGTGAACAGTTTGTTTCAGGACCTTCATGTTCTGAGTTTGATTTGGACTCATCCCTGGTGTCTTAAACTTGCTCAGCTGAGCAGGAATAAGGTACATACACACACTCATCCAGTTAACACTACTGTTCAAATGTTTGGGATCAGTGAGATTTGAATACCTTTTAAATTTATCAAAAGAAAGAGTAAAGACATTTATGATGTTACAAAATATGTGCACCGTTTTAAATTAATAAAAAATGTATTAATGTTATTTTAAATTGGTATATTTCACATGTTTGCACAATAATAAATCTGTTAATACATTGTTACTAATTACAGCAGCTGTTTTGATTGCCTTGGTGAGCGTATAAGTTGTAAAAACAATCTTACCAACCCCAGACATTTGACTAATAGCATACATACATCATGCCTCATTTTTACAAACACCTTATCGGGTCATTGATTTTTCTCTATTTCTTATGATATGGAAACCTGTTACTGCATGTTTTTGTGTGATGCAGGGGAAAGAGGAAGTGCCTGCTCCTGTCTTCCCAGGTCTGGGTGCAGGTTTGGTCGGCAGTTCTGTAAATCCAAATGACTCTGAAAGGTACGCTGTGTTTCCCGTACAACCAATGTGCCTCATGCTTCTGTTCAGTACGAGGCATCAAAGCTAGAGTATCTCTGAATATCTAAACAATGTAAAAGCATTCGAGAATCTTTTGTTTTGGAAGCTATTGGTTAATGTGAGCCTGCTGTGTGTCTTGACACAAACACGGCCAATCACTGCATAGTTGATGTCAAATATACAGTTATGTTGAACCAATGAAACATCTGCTAGAAGTCTGTCTCCTCCATGCGAGACCAGGTTTGCTCTGATGGTTATTATTCAAATGTGTCTGTCCCACAGGAAAGATGCAACAAGCACAGGTTTAGTGGGTGATGGAGAGCGAAATACTGATCCAGTTTCCTTGGGCAGCAGGTCCAATCAAAATCCACAGAATCCAGATGTCACAAACACAGCCACAACTGAAATTTCTGGTGGGGAAGCTGGTGTGAAAACAGTCTCTCTCTCTCTCTCTATCTCTCAGTTTCCTTTAATAGGCCTCTTTTGTCCGTCTCATTCTTAGTGTCTCTCTCTGTCTGTTGTTCAGGATTTGTTGTGGGTAACGGGCCACCTGCCGACTGGTTTCTGCAGTTTGTAACAGCGGCTGATGCCAAAGTGCTGGAGCATTCTGGGAAATTGCAATTACTACTGGAGATTTTACACTGGGCAGAGAAACTACTGGACAAAGTGTGAGGATCACGTTCTTGAATAGAAGTAGCACTTGTTATAAGCTTTGTGTTGGTTGTTACATTCATATAACCCACAGTTCAAAAGAAAATAAATACTCTTAAATAAATGAAAAACCTTGCCATCAAAAGAATGGATGACATTTTAAAATACAGTTCTTTTAAATTGTAATAATATTTCAGAATATTTCTGTTTTACTGTATTTGTCATAAAATAAATGCAGCCTTTATAAACAGAAAACGCATTTTAAAAATCATTCCAACCCCAAACTTCTGAATAGCAGTAGATGAAATGTTTGTCAGTTCATTGTTCAGAGTGACACTTAGATTTTATGAATGCTGTTTGCTTTTTTCAGGTTGGTGTTCAGTCAGTCTCTGATATCGCTGGATCTTATTGAGAGTTTCCTCCTATATGCAGATGAGAGCAGGGGGAAACCATGTTGTCCATACAAAGGTAGATAAACAGTTTAAACGGGGCATTGTTCAAAATTTATTTTATTTACTATGGTTATGCAAAAGAGTTTGTGTTTGTGTGTGTATTGTCAGGAGAGAAAGCATGGGTTAAAAATAAAGATTATTATCGTTTGGATGGCAACACCAGTGCTTGTGCTCGCAAGAGATGGGCCCAAGAGTTTAACAACACTAAAAACATAAGGTATACTCAAAAGTTTCAATGTCTCATTTAAGTTGTCTGCATTTCCTATCCTGACTCTTGCTGTTTTACTCCGTTTCAGAGGAAGGTTGTTTCTGATCTCTACTCGTGCAGGGTCACTGGGAATCAATCTGGTCGCTGCAAACCGGGTCGTGGTGTTTGACGCTTGCTGGAATCCGTCTTATGACATCCAGAGCATCTTCAGAGTCTATCGCTTTGGGCAGAAAAAAACTGTATATGTGTACCGTTTTCTGGCCCAGGTATACACATACAAATGACAGATAGTATGGAGGGCTTGAGAAGTTTGTAAAATAAAAAAATCTATCTAATTTAGGCTTTTTTTTTTTTTTAAAGGTGATTTTCTCTAGTGGATTTATTGCTTCTTTTTTAATAATCATTTTCATTTTAGAGACAATTTTTTATATTTTATTTTATTTGTTCATTTTAATTTTATATTTTATGTATATTTCCAGTATTATTTTATACTTTATTTTTGTAGTTTTAACGTATACTGTGTATGTGAAGCTATTTTCTCACTATTTGAGTGCGGCCTTTTTTTAGGGGACCATGGAACAGAACATTTATGAGCGGCAAGTTGCTAAACAGTCACTGTCCTCTCGAGTTCTGGACCAGCAGCAGATTCAGAGACACTTTACACACAGTCAGCTGAATGAGTTGTACTGCTTCCAGCCAAACCTACAGCCCAGTAAACACACAGAAAGGCCTGTGGTAAGCACACACAAATGCCTCTGCTATGGTACAGACAGCAAACAGACACACATATGACCGGAAGCTTTTGTCTTCCAGGATGACCTGTTGGCTCAGATGCTGCAGAGCTGTGGGCAGCTCATAGTAAGTTATCATGAGCACAACTCATTGTTAGACCACCGGGAGGAAGAGGAGCTGAGCGAGGAAGAGCGCAGAGCAGCCTGGGATGAATACCGTGCAGAAAAGAAGGTAAGCACAGCAAGTCTTAAATCTGTGGTTTTCAAACTGTGGTACGGAGCGCCCTCAGGTGGTACACATCGAAAACGTGGTACTTGATGCCTACAATCCACTTATATTTACATTTAGTAATTTAGCAGACTCTTAAAAGCTACTTGCAAATGAGGACAATAGAAGCAATCAAACCAACACAAAAGCAATAATATATATATCTAAAAAAAAAAAAAGTTTATCAAAGTTGTCTTAAGAAAAGCATGCATGTAGGTTTTAGGACAACTAGGATGAAAGGTTTTGATCCACTTCAAATGTTGATTACTGTACATATTACTGTATATATGCCAGGAGAATGTTACCTGCCTGATTGCATCATGCCAACTGTAAAGTTTAATGGAGGAGGGAAAATGATATAGTTTAGCCCCTAACTACCAGTGAAAGAAATTATGAAATTCTTCAGTGTACCAAGACATTTTGGATGCTGCTGTGCTTCCAGCTTTGTGGAAACGTTTCTATTTCTGCACCTTATGCACACCAGCCTATTCATGACTTGTCCCTTCCAGGCCTCTATACAGAACTCTAATGAACTCACCCACAGAAACGCCAACCAGGCACTACGGGTAAAATAATTTTCACCTCTGACCTGACATTTAGCATTCTGTGTGTGTGTGTATGAGACAGGAATTCTGCAGTGCTAACAGTCTGTCTTTCTCACCTCATTCATCCTCAGCAGGCTATGGCTTCTCTAAACTTCGCCTATACAACCAACAGTGTTCCTTCAACTACTTCATTGCATGTGAAACCAGGCAATGCCGAAGGTTCTGCTGCTTGGGTCACTTACAACAACTCCAATATCACATTTCGACTGGAGCATCCCAATGTGGTTTTCTCCGCTCCAAGAACAAACACATAAACCGGTCCCTCTCTCCTCCTAAAACATAGTTTGAGTTGAGCCTGATATAAATAAGATGCTGTAAATATCGGCAATATGAATGTAGTTTTAACATTAGAACACTGGATGGACTAACAAGAAGACATTTTGTCACACATATACTGTATGTTTCGAGACCTCAACGAAACTGTGGTGTTGTCAGAATTTCAACTGTGTAAATTTGAACCTCAAAGCAAAACCAATTCTGTACTGTATTGAACGGTGTGTCTGAAAACTTCTGAATTTCTAGCTACCTCGAAAAAAGTAGGAGTTTGAAGTGTTTGGAGTGCTTTTGGACACAAACAATGGGGGTTCAGTAGCCTCTATACAAAAAAGACTTGCCAGTTTTGTTGCTAGTACGTTTTATGTTTAAATATTAAAAATAATCATTTTTTCATTCAAGTTCAAAATTCGAAAGCTCAATCTGTGTTGATGTGAACACTCTTTTCTGTTCAAATGCTTTCTAATGAAAAAATATAAATAAAGAAATAAAAACCACTTGCTTTGTCCAGCGGGGGCGCTGTTTCTCTTATTCCTCTTCTTCATTACTGTGGACTCGTTGCTCCAGTCACAGATTGCCCGGAGATAGAGACACTTGTGACGGTCATCGTGATGCTTCTGTCCGCGTGCCTCCGGCGCTGCGCGCGGCTTCTCTACTGGATCCCGGTTACGATCGTTATTATGGTTGTGATGTGGTCATACTACGCATATGTCGTGCCCTTCTGTTGGAGTAAGTCATATTTTTTGCGAAATCTTTAAAGTTAGGCGTTTAGTGACGTAGATTTCTCGTAGTGTAAAAACAGATGAATGTACAAAATGTAGGTGAGACCAGACGTGATGTAACATGTTTTGTTTGTGTGTAACTGTTTTCTCAATTTTAATGAGACCGCTGTGATTGTGTGCTACAGATTACATTAGTTTTGATCCTCGAGTATCACTTGTGTAATTTAATGTCAGTTACAAATTACTTTGATGAGGTGGGGTTAACTTTAATGATGTGTATATTAAATTTATGTATGAATTTAAAATAAAATTAGTCAAAATTAATTATTCCATCCACCACCACAAACCCTTATAATGTTATTGCTAAAGAAAAAACAAAAATTAAAAAGCTAAAGAAAAATAAACTTTTTTTGTTTCGCACTATTGCGAACAAATACATATCTCAATAGTCTGAAAAATGAATCCTGTATAATTACTGACCTGTACAGTATTTGTAGGTTTAGTAGAAGTGCATTGTTGTTACAGAACATATAGATTTTTTGTAGTGATTTCAGGTGCGATTGTGTGTATACATTATAGATATTCTGAGATGTTATAAGTGACTGTGTTGACTCTTGTTCATATTTGTGACAGTCCTGCTTTCCTCTTCAACACAGAAAGGTATGTGGTCTCCGTGTTCTTCTAGATATTCATTGTATAAAAATATGCAGTTCTAATGTTTGAATGAATTGACATTTGCTTCCAGTTATTTTGATTGATAATTGTTTGTATATGTTTTCTCCGTCAGGGGTGTTCCTTTGCCTGTTCCACGTCTGTTTTGTAATGTTCTCATGGTCATTTTGGAAAACATTGTCCACTCCACCATCCTCTCCATCTGTGGAGGTACAGTAGCATTATTAAGTTATGTTTTTTTTTTACCTTCACAAAAAAGTTCCTTTTCTGAACTGGACACCCATGGCTTTTGTAGAATGCACATACTGACAGAATGAAAACATTTAAAATAATGTATAGCCTGATTGCACTGTAAGTAACTTTGGATGAACGCGTCTGTGAAATGCATAAATGTAAATGTTCTTTGTACACATACCATGGAATAACCATTCTCTGAAGTGCCTAACTTGGAGTACCACATAAACAATGTATGACTATGTGGTCCCATATCTGCAGGGCCATGACTGCCAGATAATGAGGATTAAATACTCAGATATGCCCAAAATTTCCCCACCAATATTTGATATTCTTTACACTCAGAAAAAAAGGTACAAAAGCTTTAACTGGGGCAATACCTTTTTAAAAGGTACACCTTTGTACCTCATTTACCCCTAAAAGGTGTGTATTAAAAGATACATATCAGTACCTGAAGTGTGTATATCAGTATCTTTATTGTACGTATCAGAATGTTTTGAAAGGACTAGTCACAGATTTTAATCCTTTATTTTCTGAGTGTTGATGCTGTTCTGCTGCAGTCCATTATGCACCACCTTGTTTGTTGTTAGGATGACAAAAAAGTTTATAAGTTAACTTTTTATGCTTTTTTTTTCAGCCTTGGTGGACTAACAATGCTCGTCAATGTCAAAATGATTGCCAATCAAAGATCACAGGCTTTTAAATAAAAGATTGTGTAGCCCCCCCTAATTTTCCTCATGTTTGACATGGTTATGGCCTTGCATAGCTGTGCCATAGTACAGTACACCGCAATACGTTTCGGCTAGGGGAATTAAACAGTTCCTCATTTCTGCTGGCGTCACCTCCACAGAAGCAATAAGTAGATTTGGGCTCTTACGGGGGTCAGGCCATCCGCCTGCAAGTTATTCAAGTCAGGCATGTCATACGTGACAAATGAGCGTAAAAGAAACCCCTCTCGCTCTCAGAGCACTGCCATCTAATTTGCTAATTGTATTTGTGTGTGTGCGGGTGTCTGTGTTCAGTTTCAGCTCTCCTCTTCAGACTCGCTGCTCTATGAGCAGGAGCGTGGGGATATGGAGAAGAGTCCGATTCTTCTGGAAATTTCCAAGAAGCTTTCAGTCCACACACGAAAGGCAGCCGGAGGTCAGGAAACCCTTCAGCACTATAACAAATAAACACAACAATGTGAAGTATAAATAACATCAAACTTAACTGGATCCAGTCCAAATGTAACTGGATTCACACTGAACCCGTAAACATTAACCTGCTCCATCAGCATCATGTAATTGAGGGAAGACACTGAACTGTAGATTACTCCAGAGACACTGAATCTGCAATTAGTACATTCTGAATGGCTTTAAGTGAAAAGTATCTTCATCACCACGTTAGAGGTTTTCCCTGCATCACTGCTTTGTAACATGGGGGATCTGTGATGGCAATACTGAATATTTTACATAAAGTATATTCTAGGTCTGTACTTTTTAGGAAACCAGAAATATTAGTCCAATAAGTGTAGCCTGTTTCCTGGAACTAATGACTCTTATGAGTTTGTTCTGTTGGATATTTCAAAGAGACGACTTACCATTCGAGTCAATATATAATTTTTCCCATATGTACCCTAAAAGAGATTATAACTATAATACACCCAAATAAATTGGGAAATCTGTACTGATATTCAGCCCTGCAACAAAACAAAATCGAAGTCATTTATTGCTGAATCTTTAATTATAATTGTTAATTCAAGAATTGTTAAATGTCTTGTAACCAAATGCAACACTCCCAAACCATTTTTTATATATAAATACTTTTCCTCTAACACAAAGTAAACAATTTGACAAGTGATCAATTCAATAACACTAGTGTGTCAACAAGCAAATATTAATACATTTATTTTATAGATAGATCAGCATGTACAAACAGTAATAATAATGATAATGATGATGGAATTTTAATTTTGAGTAAACTCATAATTTTAGTACATTTACAAACAACGCAAGTGTTTTATCTGAATGGCCAGTAAACTTTCTTATTTAAAAATAAATTGGACGATTTTTGGTTCATTTTGGATTCCAAGCACTAAAGCACCTACTTTATTTATACTGATTTTATTTTGTTTCTTATTTGGCGAGTGATCCATTTACACTGAACAACATGAATGAAAATGTAAATAATAGTCTGTAATCAAAGAGGGATTCCAATTACCTAAATGTTGGAGAAAATGTTATTTATTTATTTGCTTGTTTGTGTTCATCTCAGCTATCAGGTTCTGTCATCACTGCCAATTGATAAAACCAGATCGCTGCCATCACTGTTCTGTCTGCCAAATGTAAGAATCGCCCTTTCTCTCCCTCCCTCCATTTCTGTGTGTGTATCAGTGCATCTCCCACTCATCTACACACTCTTCCCTTAATGAAAGGGAGACGTAGAAATGTGATCCGTGGGTGAGTGTGTGTGTGTGATAATTAAAGGATGTTGTTGAAGTGCTTGGTAACATTTATTTGAGTGGACACAGTGAATCTTCTCAAATGAGTGTCAATATCAGGTTCCCATTCTTTGATTAAAGTCCAGGTCTGAGTGGGTGAGATGGAGAAAAAGAATGACTGTGTGTTTGTGGAGATTTTGAGTGTGTGTGTGTGTCTGATTACACTGTGGTTTTTATTATTATTTAATGAGAATAGTTCCTGTGGCCTGTGCACTTCACTCCTGCGGTCTGTTTCTTTTTTTTTCTGTAGGTGTGTACTAAAGATGGATCATCATTGCCCATGGTTCGTAAACTGGCTGTTGAAAAATGCATATTTCTGGTTAATGTGAACAACTTAGAAATCTTTGTAATCTGTGGCTTTGTATTGTTTAATCTCAGTATAATAATTTACTCTTACTTAAAAAGGCATAGTTCACCCCAAAATTTCAATTTTATGAAAATGTACCCACTCTCAGGCCGTCTAAGACGTAGGCTTCTCCATTGAAACAGATTTGGAGAATTTTTTTAATTACATCACTTACTCATGAATGGACCATCTGCAGTGAATTAACATCTTGTAAGAAAACAATTTTACCCAAAAACAACAGTTTGAACTGAAAAACATTTTAAGGATGGATTAGTTTATTGCCAACATTTGGCTTTTCACTTCACAAAACATTTATTGATGAACAAGTTGTGAATTATTGTTTTTATCAGCTGTTTGGACTTTAATTCTGATGGCACCCATTTACTGCAGATGATCCTTTTGGTGAGCAAGTTTAATCTTAATCTTACCTGTTCAGCAACAAACACATTTACATCTTGGATGGTCAGACAGTGAGTAAATTCCCAAAAGGTTGTAAAATGGTGAGTATTATACTCCTTTAAATATCTTGTAGTCCGCTAGATATTTGGTCATTCAGTTGGCTTGCATTCAGGAAGTAAAATGGCTATGTACAGGTGCATCGCAAAAAATATAATTTTTCTTGTAACTTATTTCAAAAAGTGAAGAATTTTATATATTCTAGATTCATTACATGTAAAACATTTCAAAAGTGTTTTTGCTTTTATTTTGATGATTAGAGCTTACAACTCATGAAAGTCAAGATTCCAGAATCTCAATTTATTAGAATATTTACATTTGTGTTTCATCATATGACCATCCCTACAGTATAAATTCCGGGTATCTCTTGTTCTTTGAAACCACAGTAATGGGGAAGACTGTTGACTTGATAGTGGTCCAGGAGACAATCACTGATACCCTCCACAAAGAGCTGAAGTCACAGAAGGTCATTACTGAAAACGCTGGCTGTTCACATTCTGCTGTATCAAAGCATATTAAATGCAAAGTTGACTGGAAGGAAGAAATTGGGTGGGAAAAGGTGCACAAGCAACAGGAATGGCTGCAAGCTTGAGAATACTGTCAAGCAAAGCCAATTCAAACACTTGGGAGAGCTTCACAAGGA
This sequence comes from Carassius carassius, assembly GCF_963082965.1. Lineage (NCBI taxonomy): Eukaryota > Metazoa > Chordata > Actinopteri > Cypriniformes > Cyprinidae > Carassius > Carassius carassius. Next base: position 36,748,023 of record NC_081759.1, on the reverse strand, counting down.
GTGGGCCGAAGCTGAAGTCAGTGCATCAGAGTCACCACACTCAGACGTCTTCAGGAAAAGTGCTACCAAGCCACTTCTGAAACAGAAACAATGTCAGAAAACATCTTATCTGGGCAAAGGAGAAAAAGAACTGGACTGTTGCTCAGTGCTCCAAAGTCCTCTTTTCAGATGAAAGTTAATTTAGCATTTCATTTGGAAATTAAGGTCTGGATGCTGGAGGAAGGCTGGAGAGGCTCAGAGTCCAAGCTGTTTGAAGTCCAGTGTGAAATTTCTGAAGTCAGAGATGATTTGGGTGCCATGACGTCTGCTGATGTTGGTCCATTGTGTTTTATCAAGTCCAAAGTCAATGCAGCCATCTACCAAGAGATTTTGGAGTCACTTTATGCTTCTATCTGCTGACGAGCTTTATTGAGATGCTGATTTCCTTTTGCAGCAGGACATTAGCACCTCCCCACAGTGCCAAAATCAATTTCAAGTGGTTTGCTGACCATGATATTGCTGTTCTTGATTGGCCAGCCGACATGCCTGACCTGAAGCCCATATGGAATCAATATTGAGTGCATGGATGAACATACATTTAAACATAACATTACATAACTTGAACTTTTATGTTTTGCATATCCTTTTTTGATTGATCTTAGGAAATATTCTAATATTTTGAGATACTGGATTTTAGACTTTCATGAGCTGTAAGCTCTAATCATCAAAATTAAAACAAAACTTTAGATATGTTTTACTTTACATGTAATGAATCTAGAACATATGAAAGTTTCTCTTTTTGAAACATGTTACCAAAAAAATAAAGACAATTTTCAGGATATTAATTTTTTTAGATGCACCTATAAATTAATTAAAAAAATCTCTTAAAGGGTTAGTTCACCCAAAAATGAAAATTGGACCATAAATTACTCACCCTCAAGGCATCATAGGTGTATATGACTTTCTTCTTTCAGACGAATCCAGTCAGAGTTATATTTAAAAATGTCTTTGATCTTTCAAACTAGGATGCCTTGAAGGGGAGTAATGTATTGCCTAATTTTCATTTGTCGGGTGATCTAACCCTTTAATATGCTACTTGTATCTTGGTTAAATGTCAAATTTAAATAAAACATTGTCATTTGTAAAATGTAGCATTTATTCTTTTCTTTGGATGTTTGTGCTGTGTTGTCGTGTTTAGGCTAAATAACTGTATTGGATTCTCCAACTATAAGTTCTTCCTGCTCTTCCTGCTCTACTCACTGCTGTATTGCCTGCTTATCATCGCAACAGTTACACCAACATTCATCCAACTGTGGCTGGTGGGTGACCTTTTTTTTATTTTTATAACCACTTTGAATGGTAGAGACTAGTCTCAGGCTCAGATGGCACCTCAACAGTCACTTGGCATCAAGTATTTGAAACACTTTACTATAAATTTTTACACATTGTAATAGAATGTATAGCTTCAATGCAAAGTCACTTTGGATAAAAGTATCTGCACATATACATGCAATTGAAGTGATGGTGAATAAATGTGAGAAAAAGGTTTTATTGTTTGCGATATAATGAATTATGTAATAATCTTCAATATTTGATAAATCCTCTCTCTCTCTCAGGGCAAACTGTTTGATAGTTGTGTTAAACTGCATGTTTTGTTCCTGACACTGGTGTCGGCCATGTTTGCTGTCACCCTCTGTTTTTTGCTCTTCTTCCACATCTGGCTTCTCGCCAGCAACAAAACTACTCTTGGTAAAACCTGCATTTCACATTCACATATTTGGTATGAGGTTTTGTAGGGGTCATAACATCTCTCATCATCTTCCTGTCAGAGTGGTTGTCAGTTCCCTTTTTTGTGGATGGACCAGCAAGCGAGGCATTTGATGTGGGTGTCAGGGCAAACCTCTCACAGGTGTTTGGAAGGAACAAGAGTCTCTGGCCATTTCCAGTATTCAGCAGGTCAGTATTACACAATATTCATTGAGAACCTAATGGTGCTCGACACTCATAAACAACGTACACTTGAGATTGACAGAATCATTTTAGCAGAATAATTGTTTATTCTAATTAATAATCATGATGATGATGATAACAAATGTATATTAATGTTTATAAGTTAGGGGCCACTACGTTTTTTATTAATTTACTTTTTTACCTTTATCCATCATGGACACATTAAATTGATCAAAAACGACAGTGAAGACATTTATATTATGTGTTTCAAATAAATGCTGTTTTGCTTTCTATTCGTCAAAAGAAAGTATTGTGTGTGTGTATAGCAGCACAGGTGTTTTCAATATTAATAAGAAATTGAGAACAAATATATATATTTTTAAATGATCAAATCAGTATTTCTGGAGGATTATTTGACACTGAAGATGAGTAAAGGCTGTTTTGCCATTTGCCACAACCAGCTGTTTCTTATTGTGTCTACCACAGTCAAGGGGATGGACAGTCTTTCCCCTTGAGATGGCAGATGTCATCTTACAGTCTTTCGGTGATGAATGGAAATGGACATCGTGCCATGGAAGGAAGTGTGGGTAAGACGCAAAAATTCTGAATCCTATTTCACAAGTCCCTCAACATCCAATTGTGTTTACCGGTTCATCAATCAGAGCCTAGTTTGCCGGATTATAGAGAGCCGTCTAATTTTGTGTCACTGCTGTAGTCAGAATGGTTTGGTAAATCTTTTATTTAGAAGGAGACCGAATTTATCCCAGTTCTCACACGGTCTCTGAAGGTGATCTCCTCTCTGCTTCTGTCATTAACTTAAGTGTGCTATCACAAAGAGTAGGATTACGAACACACTTCCTCTAAAATTCCCCTACTGATGTAAAACAAACTCCAGACAGCACTCGGAATACTCAGTTTTCAAGTTCTCAGAAGTAACTAGCAGAATAGGAGGGAAAAAAACACATGGAATCTTTTATTGTGATACAAAACATTATTTATTTAGCGATTTGACTAATTTTGTAAAAAGTAGGTTCAGACTGCAAGTTTATACTGCCCCCTAGAGGCCAAACCAGGGCTGCACAACCTGATCGAAAATTCTGATTTGAGCCATTTGTCTGTCTCACTCTGTTCTGCCAACAGTCTCACATGAGGGGGTCTCAGTTACCATAGCAGTGGATGACTAGCAGAAATGAAATAAGGTATGAGAAATGATTGTTCTGCTTTTCAATGAAGCAAATGTAGCCGAAATGAAGTTTTATAATATAAACAGTTCTTTATATTTCTAGGTTGACAGAACGGGCGTCACAGCGAGTTTCTCAACTGGGGGATTTCAGAAAGATTTGGATCACCGGTTAAGCTTGCAGGAGTGGCAGACGGCCCTCAGGGAGACGAGGGTGAACACCTGCCCGCATGCTCAGTTTTCACCTGGAACACTTCCTGCAGGAGCGATCAGGTCTCCGAAACCTCTTTTACTGATCAGGGTGTGAGAGAGCTTTATCAGGTGTCCCTGCTGCGTGAGAGTTTTAAATTCATTATTTTGTGGTGAAATGCAGTTTGGTGTTTTTCTGTTGTTGGAATAAGTTCTAGCTTTATGGCGAGACAAAATTTAATAGTGTCTTGCATGAAATGAATAAAATTTTGTAATTTTTTAAAAAAGTAAACAAAGTTCATTTAATACAAAATATTTTATTTTTTCAAATTCATCACAGTTTGTTTTAATCCTGGTGGCGTCATGGCTAAGCACATGTCTTTCAAAGAATATAATACATTTGATCAGATTAAGCATGGATAAATATATAATAACCAATAAAAATACAGAGCCCAGCCCTGATGAACCAATCGCACTCTCAGAGACACTTGCTGTGGGCTGGTCAGGCTTTAACAGATGGATAAAACGAAACAAAAAACACACGAGCCGCTTCAGATGAATCCAAGTGAACGTTTGTGCTATTGGTGGCTTGTCAGTCTGTGCCGAAATACCTTTGGCCGAAGTGTGTTGGAGCGACAGCGTGAACTTCAGTTGTCAGTATAGTGATGTCAGGGAACTCCTGAACAATGGACCGTGCACCTGCACACATCATTCATTATTAATAGACTTATATAATACTTCTATTCTTCAAAGATCCATTAAATTGCATAAAATTAAAGTGACCGTAAAGACATTTATTTCAAGTAAATGCTGTTATTCTGAACTTTGAAAACTGAACTGAAAAGTTTCCACAAATGTATTAAGCAACACTGATATCCATCACATTGATAAATTACTTTTTTTAAATATATTAGAATAAAACTGTTATTTTAACTTAAAAATATTGCTAATTTTACTGTATTTATGTGCAGCCTTAGTGAGAAAAAAATTACCCTAATCTTTTCAATGTTAGCATATATAAATGGATCTAAATCTATAAATATATAGATTTACAGCTAATTTTGCATTATTTTATAAATGTTCTTTGTTCTTGAGAGCTGATTAACATTAACACCTACAAAGAAGGTAAAATAATGCAGATATCCGTCATATCATTTATTCATGAACGTGAACACAAATCAAGTGTTTGCTGTGTGTGTGTGTCTCACCATGTGGAGTGGAGAAGAGACTCAGTAGAATAATATGTTTGGCCTGCAGGCCGTGTTCAGTCAGCACCCGCACCGCTTCTATTACAGTGTTACCTGTACCTGAACACATATACACAACAATGAATTGTGCCTTTTAATGCCGTATTTACAGGTGGACCCAGATGAAACTTTTTCCTTTTCATTTACTTTTTTTTTTCTGCCACAATTTCGCCCTCCCAGTTCAAAGCAGAAAATGTGAAAAAAATAACTAATATTCTATGTGGACCATTTAATCACTCTCACGGACCTTTTCCTGGACTGTGCCGAGCTGGTGGAATGACCTCCCAATCTCAATTCATACAGCTGAATCTTTACTCATTTTCAAGAAACATCTAAAGACTCATCTTTTTCGACAGCACTTAACCAACTAATACTAGCACTTTTCCTTTTCTTGTCTTTTCATTTATTAAAAAAAAAACAAAACCTGGCTATGCGTTCTATTTAAGACTAACTGAGACTTGTCATGGCACTTGTATACTGTTGCTGTTCTCTTGTTGACCTGACTGCTTTTATTGTTCTCATTTGTAAGTCGCTTTGGATAAAAGTGTCTGATAAATGATTAAATGTAAATTTCATGTTATAGAAGTCAAGTACTTACTAAGTATGGGGTACATGAGCAAAACCTTCCTTCGGTTGATGTCAGGAGGGAACTTTGCATAATAGACTTTAGCCTTTTGTGTCTCCTCATCGCTCTGGATCAGAATCTTCCCGATACGGATTGATCTGCAGCAATCTCTCAGGCCTTGCTCCATGGCCTCACCTGCTCACACAATATATGCATTTTGTATTAGTGTAAAGGGCATGCACACTAAATAGGGCTGTAACTTTCAGCAGGACTCACCACTCCTCATGATGCTAACCCCACAGTTTCCCTTTTCAAACTTCACACCCTCATATTTGTGCCCTGCATAGGGAGTAAATAAACAAACTTTGCATTTGCACACATTCAAGAGCCGACAATTGCAATGCTATATTAATATGCAAAAGGATTACAGTGAGCTGTGGGAATTAATCGCCATGGTTAAAGGCTCACCTGTTGGTGTGGTTACAGTGCATTCACTGTATGGAAGCTGATTGAGACCCTCCTCCACCACTAATCTTATCTGGGAGCAAAACACACAACCAGTCTGATTCAAACTGAAAACTAGCAATCTACCATTTCACAATACAAAAGAATCAAGTGCAATGCAATCAACCATACATTTACTCTGTGTTGACTGAATAATGTGTGTTGATTGCCTTTATTTACAAGGTCTTTATATAAAGATAATACCTCGGGCCATACTTAATATTCTTGTTTGCCGTAACCTGACCGACCCTGTCAATTTAGGACCTACTCAAATATTATTATTTTTTTGCTTTTAGTCCGACCGACTTGCCGATTGTAAATTTGCGTTAAGACCGACCAATTCTTTTTGTTTTAATCTTCAAACTACTAATGCAAAAGCAATAAAATAATATGAATTATGTTTAAGTAAGTATTGTAAATATCTAAATTTTCTAGGCCTACATACAAACAAAGGCTATCTTCCTTAATTTAAAAAAAAACCCGTGACGTCTATAACGGATGTCACATTATGCCTGCGCTTCGTCTCATACTCTCACTCACTGTCAGAGTCAACGGTTCGCGCTTGGTAATGATGGCTGCGGCTGCAGTAAACAAAATGTTCGCGGTCACTGTTCAAAGTCATACGGGTTCAGGCACCATAATACATCTAAAAAATGCATCAAAACAGCTCGACAGCGCTTTAACTAAGCACGAAGTTCTGGAAAAACTGCCCAGATCTTTTCCCATCCCTTCTCCTGTCTAGTCTAAAACCGTTTCGACTGTCACTATGTTCGAAAATCTATTGCACGAATCGATTGGACCAACCAACACAAGTTTCGAAAACGAAAATAGGAAATTGATTTTAACGACCTTCTCTCGGAGCGCGTCCAGGTTTTTTTTTTTTTGGAGCGCGTCCAGCTTTTTTTTTGGAACACGCATCACACAGCAACTGCAGCTTCGGACACACGCATAACAGCAAATAATACTTCTGCACACTGTTTCTCTTTTTACAACAGAAATGTGAATTCTGCCGGTATTCAGACAGTCTCATGCATACAAATATAGATTCGGGCTAGAATCGCCTAGGGCTGTCAAAATAGCTGAAAAACTCAATTCGAATTTTTTACTTAAATATGATCAAAATTCGAATTGTATTCGAATTTAAAATGCATAATAATTTCAGTTAGGGTGAAGAAAAGCTTTTTGCTTCTCTTCTGAGGCCTCAAGATAGCGCATCGAGCAAAATATTAGCTACTGCACGTTTATTCAAAGCATTAGAATACATAACTGAAAAAACAACATAATATTTAAAATAATTTTTATGAACAATTATTATTAAGTTGCTTAAAGAACTATAAAAAAAACAGTGTCATGTATACAGGTCCTTCTCAAAAAATTAGCATATTGTGATAGTTGTGATTGTGAAGTTCATTATTTGCCATAATGTAATGATAAAAATTAAACTTTCATATCTATTGAAGTTGAAAGTTGAAATATCTTTAATGTCCCCAAGGGGCAATTTGGTTCACAACAAGTAGCCAACACATACACATTCGCACAGAACACATAAAACCATAAGGTAATAGGTAAATAAAAACATAAATACACATGTACCTATAGTTTGTTGAGAAACCCAACAGCTAATGGTACAAATATATTGTATATATATTTAGATTCATTGCACACCAACTGAAATATTTCAGGTCTTTTATTGTTTTAATACTGATGATTTTGGCATACAGCTCATGAAAACCCAAAATTCCTATCTCAAAAAATTAGCATGTCTATAGGCCTATAGGCTGCATCAAAATGAGGTTTGTAATTATGCGCCCGAAGGCACGGGTTGAAGACCCAGTCAGTGACGTCACGATATGCTAATTTGTTTAAATTCATACCTACGTCATCACCATCACCAAAATTTTCCTTTTTTTTTTATTTTACACTGAAACTTGAAAAAAAATATATAGACCGACCTACCCTATCTTTTTTTTTTTTTTTTTTTTTAAATGACTGTTACTGCAAACCAAAATATTTTTAAGGATGGCCCCATTGTAAACCATTAGTGTGATATGTTGACATTTTAACATAAAATGACCACAATTTCTAGTGATGCTTACCAATCTATCAGCACAGAAGACAAAATCACCTCTACTGGTAGTTCTGAGTGAAACAGAAAGAAGAAAATGAATACATGATCTGTAATTCAAGTACAATGTAAATAGGCTACATATGCATATATATTTATACAGCTATAGAGAGAGAGAGAATAAATAATGCACAAATTTATAAATAAATCTTCTGTTCCAAATTCATACACATAATTTTGTTACTATAATACAAATAAAGTCACAATGTGACAAATTGTTGCAATATATGATACATCTAAGTGCAACAAAATGACACGAGAGTATATAGTTTATTACATTTTAGATACATTCTGATAAGCTACGGATTTATGTTCTTGCATTTTGACTGATACAGATCTGGCCTAAATATGGGACACGCAATGCAGAGCCGGTTGAAAGGTAGACTGGACACTCACTTGTCCCGAATGATTGTCTGAAGTTCTCGTATTTGGTCATTTAATGGCAAGAGCTTCAGCTGAGGTCCTATTTGTCGTTGGATGTCGCTCGTGATTTGGTTTTCGCACGGTTCGTCTAGACAGGTGTCGGCTGAAGGGCTGCTGCGGGAGAAGCGGACGTGCTTCGCGGCGTGTTCGGGGCTCTCGGTGTTATTCAGCTGCTGGTTATGGCACGGCATCTTCTCGATAAGATCCGTTTCCATAGGATTAAAACCATAAAAAGAAAACACTACACAAAACCACCTGGTCCACGTAAATGCTGGCTATTCCACGGATGGGATGAAATGACTGTACCACTATCTCGCCATGTTGAGCGTAGGAGACGCATGACGCATGTTCCCGGGGAACAACAAACTGACGTCATGTCCGCTGTTCACCTGATTGGATAGAAATCGTGTCAGTCTAAATGTCATTGACGTAAGGGGCGGGACACTGCGGCGCTCATTCAAACAAATCATTCAGAGGCGCTGCTGCACATGACTGGTGAGCAGGTTATCAGGATAAAATAACGGTAATTACAGGGTTAAAAATAACAAATGCCAAAAATTATTTAGATATTCAGTAAAGATCATGTTGCAAATTTACAATGACGAGACTGACCATGAAGAAATTTTTTAAATTTCCTACCGTGAATATATTAAAACTTACTTTAAAGGGGATTTTCTCAATATTTAAATTTTTTTGCACCCTCAGATTACAGATTTTCAAATAGTTGTATATCACGGCCAAATATTGTCCTATCCTAGCAAACAAATTTAATTGACCCTTATGAGTGTTTTTGTGGTCCAGTGTAGGCTGTGTCATACAATTCCAATCGATATTTACGTACGTCAAACATAAAAAAAATACATAAAAAACTATATAACGGAGTATCTGTGTGTTTGAATGAAGAAAGAAAGGTTTCTTTTGTTTACAAGAGGAACAAATATTATTTTTATTATCATTTCATCTAAAATGATGGGGTTTTGTCTACATTACTACATTTCTTTCAAATTCCCTCGAATTTTTCAGATTTGCGGATTTCCCTCGCTTTATTTATTTAGTTAGTATAGTAACTGCGTATGTAATACCAGTTTGTCTATGGGAAACAAACTAAATCTGCAGAGACCCCAGCTGGTGTTTGGAGCGTGTGAAGCATCAGTGCGCATGCGTGCGCCTCTGCACCTGTTCAGCAGTGCCGCGCGCTCCCGACTCCTCAGCGCGCCGCCGTGCAAAATATGGGGGCGCGCTCTTTATGGCAGGTCTCAAAAGAGGGGGAGCAGCAACGCACGAGCGCGCCGTCGTTGTCAGGGACGGACGGGGTACAGCTGGGAAAAACACATCCGCACGCACGCACACCCCCGTCTCCGTTACGCACAAACTAAATAAGGCAAAAACAAAAGCGACTCTAAAGGAGGAGAGCGGAGTGCGAGCATGCGGCGAGGAGCGGGCGCTGCAGCAGACCTTTGTTTGTTTCCTGGAAACCCTGGAGCGCGAGGGAATAAAATGGAGTGGTAGGGGGCTCCGAGGCGCGAGAGGCGCGTCCACCTGCTGCTACCGGGGAGGCAGTCAGAGAGGGCAAACATGCCGAGACCGCTGCACTGAAGGGGCTAACGAAAAAAACAACAACAACGTATGACAACATTCTGCACGCCGAGCGATCAAACGGAGTCTTAAGAGCGGGCGGGACGGGTGTAACGGGAGGTGAGTGTGCGGCATGCGGTGAGTGGGCCAGTGTGATGCGCGTCAAACGCTGCAATGGGGAGAAATGGTGGAGCGAGTTTCAGCTGTCATGATGCGTCCATATTGCACAGGTATGTTTGTGAGGGAGAAGACAAGCCTCAGTGTCCTGCGGAAGCTATGAGTCGCAGGCCATCGTTTGAGGGACAGAAAAGCATCGAGACTCATGAGGGATACATGAGGCAAACACACATACACACCACCCCCCCTAAGCCAAGACCACAGCTATATACGCACTCGTTCACAGACAGCAATGTAACACGAACGTTTTCTTGTGGTGTCATTCTATGTTTACGCGTTTTCATTTTCCCCGCGTTTTGCTTGCGCCTCAGCGCCTGCGACCGATGCGGCATTTGGCGATGCAGAATAGCAGAGCGCGTATCATAGCGCACCATGCAGGCCTTCAATTATTAAGGATGGACTCAAACCTGTTACGTCTCTCTGAATAATATAAATTCTCTGGGTTGTCCGAGATGTTGAAATCGCACTCGTTTTTCAGGCCTCTTGATATGGTCGTGTTTGGAGGACCTGTCAGTCACCGGACAGCCGTACTGGGAAGATGTTATGGAAGTTTCTTTGCTGTCAAGCTGCAACGTGCATTTATATGGCTATGACAGCTCAAGTTCTTTCGTGCACAGCTTGAACCACCAAAATCAATCCCACAATCAATCAGTTGACGAAAGGATCAATCAGAGTGGTCGGTTTGTTTTCCACACAGAAGCCAGACTTGCAGTCAAACATTACGTTAAGCAGTCAGTCAGCGTAGTTGGCCTAATGCTTTCTGTGACATAAATGGATGATATTTTGGTTGCTTGTCTGACAGATTGACCGAGGACAGACTGCTGCAGATTTATTGATCTCTGAAAATGATTAAACAAACTCACACCGACATGGATTCGGCTTCCCCTTCTCTCTCTCTTTATGCGTCTTTCTCTCTGGCTCTCCACTTCTCTCTCTCTCTCTCTCTCTCTCTCTCTCTCTCTTGTAATTCCATTGTCTGTCTCTTGGGTGGATGTTGAAGCTGAATAAATATTAATTTCGTTTTTAATAAAAGCAGTTTGCAGACAGTGCCACTGCCCTGTTCTCTCTGTCTGCAAAGCTGGCAAGAACGAGCCCAGCCATGATGTTCTTAGAATAGCCCTAGGCTTTTTCTCATACTGTTACTGGTTTGGAAGGAGCAAATCCTAGATTATTATTATATAGCCATTTCCAGATCTGGAAACGGTGCATAGCGGAATTTTTTTTTAGTGTGTAACACTGTTTTTGTTGAAAAAGAGGTGTTATGGAATTTTCTCTTGCTCAGATTTTTTTTCTGCTATCAAGCCTGTGGTCTAAACACATGATGATATTCTGAAATTATCCACAGAATGCAAATATTTATTGTGGATTGTGCTGTGTATCTTTAGAAGTAAGAAAAATACTGCAACAGTTATTAAAATGGTTAGACCGTAAACATAATGGATTTGAAAGTATAGTCAGTTGTATATGCTGATATAGTGAATGCTTATATTTTTATGGGAAAATAAAGGTATTATCACCTGAAAGATCATTTTTTATTTTATTTTATACATTGAATTAGCCGTTATGTTTTGTTGAACAATGAAAACAACTGTCACAAACATTACATTTGAATAAAATTCTGCACCTAACCACTTCATTTTCATATGGAATTCAAAGCAAGCGATTTATTGTAAATTGTTTAAATCTATTTCTGAAATGTTTATAGAAAATTAATAATTAAACTGGAGAAGCAAATATGCAAACTGAAATACACACAGTTTCGATACTTGTGTAATTCATAAATCTTCAGTAGGTCAGTTCTGAAATCCTATTTAAATTCACATCGTGGGAGCACTTCAAACGGTGTACTAGAGATCAGCATTTCTCCCCACAGCGTATGCCGTGTGGTCATGTTTGTTTATTTATTTATTTTTAAAATAAAATTCATGTCTTTTTACTTACATATATGGCACACTATTCTGACACATGCACACACAGCCTTAGGCAAGAGAGAGTGCACTTTCTTTTCTCTTCTCTACTGCTATAAAGCTTTTATTTCTTTCACATCCTCAAGAGTTGTACTTCACAGTGAAGGGCAATCAGAGGACAGAATGATGTAAAACAATACAACCAACTGTAATACTGGAGAGTAAGAGAGAGACAGAAAGTGAAAACAGGACACAAATCGAAGTCCTAGAGGGATAATTCTGATTTGTAACTCGCAGTTAGTGTGATGACCGAATACATTTCCTTGAAAATATTGATGTTATTCTTTCGTGTTTTTTCTGATCAAGTAAATTCTCAACAGTCATTCTTCATCATTTTAGCTGCTGATAATTAAAATAATAGTTCACCCAGAAATTTAAATCCGTCTCACCAACATGTCGAAACTTTTCAAAACTTCTGTATGCCTGTATGACTCACATTCTTCCATGGAACACAAAAGACCTTTATGAAAGTATCCAAGGTTCTCTTTCTGTTAAAAAAACTGTTTTGTGAAAAATCTTTTTAAACTGTCTTATCTCTTTGTCATCTTTTCTGATTCAACTTCTGAGGTTGTGTCTTATACTGGCCACTGTGTATTGCAAATTATTTTGGCACCAATGAGAAACTGCTTTAGATATTTCTTTTTTTTTTGCCATTTCGGATAAAGTCTCTGCTAAATTAATAAAAATAAACTTAATGCCTTAAAAATAATATTAGTTTATCAGTTTATCTGACATATTTTAGCAAGTTTTTTAAAATGGTCTTTAGTGCTGGCAAATTTCTAAAGATTTCATGGCTTCCTCTTTTTCTGTGTCTCTCTCTGTGTTTCTACAGGCTGGACCGTTGTAATTATGTTAGTGAGAGAGAGATTCAGTTCAGACTGATGGATGTTCTGCAGGAGTCCCGATTCTCAGGGGCAGATCGCAGCCCCTGCCCAAGAGATGCTAGTGAAAATGGTAGGCATTACCATGCACATATAAAATGCTGAATTTTATGAAACTGAAATATTGTATTTTAACTATTATTATCTGCACATTGTTTAAAAATCTCATTGATTTCAGTGTAATATGTAAAACTCTTCTTTGTCTATGTATAAATATATTTAGAGACGTTCTCCAGGAAAAGTTTTACTTTCAGCATCTTTGTCTCTGCCTTTTTATTAATTTTTTTAGAATCACATGACCCATTGGCAGATGTGTCACATGATCTAAGGTGCTGTGATGTCATTGCTCCTGTGGCGCTGTCCCTGCCCTCCCTCTGTGGCCAGAGTCAGACCTCTGAAGGTCCTCTTAGCCCAGCTGACCTGCATGATGGGTCTGTCTCCAACACCACCTCTCTGTCCTCTCTCTCTTCATTCTCCTCTCTTTCCTCCCTTTCATCTCTCTCTTCTGTGTCCTGTTCCAAACCTGTGACACCCTGGTCTGTGCCGCAGACCTGTGACAGGTCGTCCCTATCTAACATGGAATCCAGGGGCGGAGACTGCCTTAGCTGTCTGATCCCCAAAAATCAGACAGAACCGGAATCCTGTGAGTCAGTACTCAGCTTTGCTAGCATCAATTTGCAATGCCTTGGCCCCGCCCCCAGTGCAGGTCGCTATGGTGACCAGGTTCTATCTGACCAGCTGCTCAGCGGCTCCGCCCATCCAGCTGTAACCAATGAGGGGGCCGAAGAAGGGAGGTCAATGCAGGAGAGCGAATCAGATGAGGATCCTGCATCCAGGAGCATATACGAAGGTCTTGGAGAGGAAGCGCAGGACTGGAGCTGTCTAGAGACTCTCATCAGTGAAAGTCGTATGGAGCTGTTGGACTTATGCTCCCGCAGTGAACTTGCAGTCAATCTGTTCTGTGAGGAAGATGTGGAGAATTACATGTTTCAGGAGGAGGAGAATGCACTCAGTACTGACGTCTGCTCGCTCAAGATACGCTACGAGTCCTATCAGGATGGAGTGCAGGAGAGGTGTGAATCTGCCCTACAGGATGAGTCTCAGCTAGGTTTCTTTCCTAGCTTACCTTGCAGTAGAAAAGAGGGGCCAAAAGAGAAACCAGACCAATCCACTGAGATTAAGGCTGATGACCACATGACCCCCAATATTAGCCCAGACAGTAACTTACTTTTTGACCTCAGTAACTCTCCGGAAGATTCCGGCGAATTCAGTGATGACAGCTCTTGCACAGGCTCCCCAGACAATGGGCTCTCCCTCCGCCATGGCCGCTTGTCCAGAGAAAACTCTAGCTCCTCCAGCCAGCTAAGCTACCGCCTCCGAGCCAAGAGGAAGGTGGCTTACCGAGAAGACTACTTGTACGATGTGGACTCAATAGAAAGTGAGAAAAATGCTGAAAAACGAGAAAAAACACCTTCTGGGTTCAAGAAAGAGCGTGATGATGACTGGTGTCCAAAGAAGAGGCGGCGGTCCAGTAGGAAGGACCCACCTGTCATTATAAAATACATAATCATTAATCGTTTTAAAGGTCAGAGGCACATGAGAGTGCGTCTGGGACGAGTCGACCCATCACCCGCTGTGGTCTGTCTGAGTCCAGACACTCTGCTTCACTATGAGAGACTTGCACCATTAAAAGCATACTGGCAGGAAAGAGAAAAGAAGCAGCAGGAGCAGAATAGATTAACAGCAGCAGAAACAACCAAACGCCTCAATGGCTGCAAAAGACCAAGCACCACACCCAAACGAAAGCACAGAATGGCCAGACTCAGGATCCAGCAGATCCATACCGTACAGAATTCCCTCCCCAGCCAAACTATTGTGGTCCCCATCCACAATCAACCAAAGGGGACGGAATCCCTTAAAAGCACAGAGGAACCAAAAGAGGACATTATTTCCGTTACACACACTGCAAGGGCTAAAAGCAGAACACAAGAGAGAGAGGAAAGAAGAAAGGCAGGTAAAACAGGGAAGATAAAGAAGTTCAAAAGTGAAGCAAGACTTTGGTTGAAAAAATTAAAAGAGGCTGAGACACAGGAAGTCCCAGAAGCCTCTGAGATTGAACAGTGCAGCCAATGTTTACCAGAAAACCTTAGTAACTCTTTGGAAGGGAATGCCACAGATGAAGCCTCCAGTAATGACCCTGAAAAATGCACTTTGACCCCAACTGCTCCAGGTACTGATGGAAATGCTGAACTCCTCCCCGGGGGATACCTGCAAACTCTTCTTGAAGCCTCTGAGTCATCAAGCACGGCTAACATCACCTATTTCCATCCAGGGCTACAGAATCGCACACTTCAGCCAGTCCAGAGCTGTGTTCTCTCTCCTCCTTCTGAATCCGAGCTGCCTCACTCTCCTCTACCTATGAACCATGGGTCCCACCCCACGCATTATACTGAGCCAAACCTTACTGAACCAAACCAGCCCATTTCATGGTCATCCCAACCATCTGCTGAACAGCTGCCCTTCTCCCCAGACATCCCAACCCAGTCGCCAGTGATGCCATCGGGCTTTCCCACACCATTGTCTGTGTTAGCAGGGGATAGCACAAACATCACAGGCTTTAGGCAAGCGTCTCTGTCAGGGTGCAGGGTCTCGTATGAAGAGTCCCAACCTGATGCTGATTATGGTTTGAGTCAGACTAGCTCTCAGAGTGACAGTGGTGTAGGGCGACTGGTTAGCTTTAACTCCCTGGGGTCACTTTCTGCCACCTCTAGCAACTACAGCTCACTCAGCCTGAGAGAGGGAGAAAGGGAGAGGGAAGAGGAGATTGGTGAGATCAATGATGGCTTCTTGCCGCATTGCAGCCCACGGCTCGTCTTGCAGCAAAGTCTAGAGGAGGTTATTCCACTTCGAGAGTCAACTGACCTCTTGGATATCTCCAACTTTACCCCTGACAAGTTCCGCCATTCATCGCTTTCTGACATGTCACCACCAGACACGCCTAACTCTTCCCCTCAACTGCTGGGGAACTGTGGTAAAGTTGGCGAGTTTTCAGAAGCAGCAGAAGCAAATGTACAATGGAACTGTGGAGTTGTCCCGCAGCTTAATCAAGACAGAAACCCACACCACCTACAGGTACACTCTTTCAACACGGAGAAGGAAGAAGTTGGGCTAAGGGATCACAAAGGCTCAACGAAAAAGGGTGGGAAAAGTGGACAAAGCACCAAAAAGAGCAAAACTGCTAAAACGGCGAAAGGAGAGAAAGTAAAGCTCCCACGCCAGGGTTCTCGTTCTGTGCGGAAGATCAAAGCCTTGCTAGAGGGAAAAGCAGCCAAAAGTAGTGGAGGGTCAGGAAGTGGTGCTTCTTCCCCGACCCCATCGCTTGGCTTAATTGGAGCTCAGGGTGAGTGGCCTGTTACTGGGGGACTGTCAAACGATGACCAACGAGAATTCCAGGAACCATCGAACATCCTGTCCAATATAGTATCTGGCATGGCAGAGGTACAGCGTTTCATGAGGGCTTCTGTGGAGCCTCTTTGGGGCCCTTGTCTTTCACCCGGTCAGCATGCCCTCCAGAGCCAGACACTGAAGATTCTGGGCAGCGCTGCTGACCTTAAAAAGCGGGGTGGTGCCTCAGGCGGAGGTCGAGGGAAGAAAGGGGCTGGGCGTGGTGGTAAAGCACTGCCTAAACTTCTCCCACCAGGCTTCTTTCCTACCCTTGGATTGGACTGTCTCCCACTACCACACCGTCCAGCCCACAAAAAAATGTATCGTCACAAAAGCAGCGCTAAGTTCACCCGCGAGGAGCTCGTAGTGGGTAAAAGGGACATAAAAGGAGTAGCATTGACAACTTTGGTTGAAAAACGGAGGTAATATTTTCTCTCTGCAATGTGCCCCTTCTTTTTATCCGTTCCCTTCCCTCGCACCCTGCCAAATCCTCCTAAAATCCTTTCCACATTTCAGAGCTGCATGGCACCGATTTTACCCACAATCCTTTGCCTGGCCCACTGGAAGGCAGGCACATCCTGCATGTCAGCCCTGCTAAACTACCTACTAGACTGACTGAAGTCTCACTGTCATGGCTGCACCCTACTCACCATTGCTGCTTTGTTGCATTTTTATCTGACAAATTTTGAGTTGTTTTTATTAGCGTTTGGTTTGTTTTCAAAGAAGGAAAATGCCTTGAAAGTCTTTGGATTCTCTTGTAGTGTGGTGTATATCTAAATATCAATTTTTTTTGTCTTTTTGTTTTCCGTTGCAGCTATAACACTGTATGTGTTAAATCGGTGTCACAGAACCATGGTTTAGACCGAGCCCAGCGCCCTGCTCTGTCTCTCAGAAAATGGTTGCCTTCTGTTCAGGGGTCAAAGGTCATGTGTAGTATTCTGTGCTAAGAATTGTTTCCCCCCGTTTCTGTGCCAACCCCTCAGAACACTGGGCTTTGACAAGCTAAAAGAAAGCATCTTGACCAAGATGCTCGTTTTCTAAGGTTCTGAAAGTTCATAAGAGATTTTTTCATTGTTGTTTGTTTTATAAGTTGTGAAAAGGGGGTTCATTCATCTGTTCTCCAGTGAATCTCCTCCTGCCAGTATCAAAATGCTGTTGAACACAGACATATGCACTATTTACAAAACAAAATTATATCAAACATGTTTAAATTAATGTGCCAAACTATGAACAATTAAATGTACAGACATTTTTATCTACATAAATATTTGCTGTTTTATAATGTGGCAGTGATTGAGAAGCGTGTGTGTGTGCTTGGGATGGGATGGGGGGAGTTGTTAATCTGAGATTCACTCCTGTTGCATCACATCTGCACAAACAGCTAGTGGCGAGGAGTCATCTCAACAATCAGAAGAAAAATGTTGTTTGTTTATTTTCTGTTTTATGCACTCCTGGCTAGTTCAAGATTAGAGGCATGAAGTGAGAGATGAATGACGAGAATTTGTGGGAGGAAGCTGAAGTGCTGTAATGGCAGAGAAAAACATTGGTTGCCTTTCCTTCTGATGTATTTCTGGATGGTAAAAGATCACTGTTTGTGTGTAACAAGGTTAGAAAATGATCATTCCTTCTCATAACAAGACATACAATGCTTTCTAGCTCATTTATGTCCCCGAGTTTCTAGTTCGGTAAATATATTTCTCTGTACCTCAGCCCTCCAAACTATTTAAGGACAGGACAAAATATATTTTTGAAAGTTTTCTAATTTGTTGCTAGTGATGTGCATGCATTTAAAATATGATATGGATATGTGCTGTGAATGCTGATGCCCAGTATTACTTTCTCTGACTCGCCTGTTTTTTCTTACCTGATCTCAAAACCATTGTTTTTCTATTGCTGTTGGAATGTTATTTGTTGTGTTATAAAAAGAGGGAAAGATGCCAACTTGGTTACCCCCATGTGCTGTTTGCTACATTGCTTCAGGATCTTTTTTCTGCAACTCCCTGGATCCCCTATTTTCTCTATACCTTATTGAAAATAAATATTTTCTCTTTGATTCTTTGCCCTTGCGTTCACAGAGTCTGAAATACTTTTGAGTTTTTCCCAACACTACATTGAATTGACAACTGTAGTTTGAGAACTGTTCCTCCATTTTCAAAGTTAAGTGGGTACTTGTGCAAATGCTGTAACATGCTGTGAATGAATACCGGTGAAATTATTGAAATGTTGAAGAAAGCAGGTGCAAATGATGAGTGACATTCCAGAGCTGGTGGTGCAATTCAGAAGTGAGCTCTGAAAACCTCTTGATTTTAGGGCCTTCCCAGCCAAATCAACCTCACCAAGCAAAAGACCAGGAAATATTAGAATACAAGTTGGTTGCCAAATGATTTTTTTCTGTGCTGAGTGAATGGAGATGTAACACAGTTGGTTCAGGTCCATTGGCTCAGGGAACCCAACTGCATTCACATCTCTCATTCCCTCAGCTGCCCATCTCGCCATGCAAACTCAAGCTGTTCTCAGTGTTGCCCCTGCTGTACTGTTCTTTCATAGCAAGTGCTAGTGCAGAGTGCTCTTCTTCATACTTTGAGAGCAAAGTTTTCCACCAGTGAAAACTGTATAGCACACATCCCCTGCACTGACCGAAGCATTCAAAGTTTTGAAAAGTTCAGTGATATTCCTCATAAGTGCATCATGTAAAGTTAATACAGGCATATCAAAAACTTAATTGTGCCCTATTTCTGAATGTATTATACTGTCAAGTCGGAAGTATTTTTCTTTTGATGATTTATTTGACACTACAACTACTTTTGCCTTTTTTCATCATCAAGGAAAAAAAGAAACTTTCTACTGCCTGGTCTGTCTTCTCCAGGTGGATTCTCAATGAACTCTTGATGTAGGAAAAAAAAATGACCTGTATATTTTTCATTGTGCCAATTTGTAACATATTTTCTAAGTGTATATTTTTCTTAGAAAGTGATGTGAGGTCGTTCTTACTGTGGCTTTGTTCTTTTCCCTTTTTAGCAAGTGAAAAAGTTGCTAATTGCCATGATGTTTTCTTTCTTTTTTTTTTCTTTCTCTCTCTGTTATTTGTTTTTTGTTTGTTTGTTTTAAAGCCAAAAACTGAAAATACTATAAAAAATAAATAAATAAAAAACTATTGTAAAGGAGAGAGAAGGAGAGCAAGCTGTGACTCTTTGTTGAGAGGTTTTGTAATTGGACCAATCTTGTTGTAAGAGTGTTGTGCTCTAGTTAAAATATATATTAATTTAAAGATAAAAAAGAAACCATGAAAACAGACAGTGGAACAATAACATTAATTTGTGATCTCATTGCTGTTTTATAGATTTTCATGTAAATTATTCTAGTATTTTGTTTTTGTTGTATCTGTCACAAAAGTTGAAATATTTGTGATCAAGCCTGTATGGTGACAAATGTAATATTGGTAACTTGCTGAGTTTTGTAATCATGTTTATGGAATCAATATTAATTAAAAGAGCTTTTGATCACTTGTTTCAGTACTGACTCATTTTTGTTTGTGGAAACCTGAACAAATCTAATGTGATCAGGCTTTATTGATTCTCTGACATTGCTTCTCTGCATGGCTGTCTGCTACCAAACTCCAAATATCTTGCCTATCTCCCTGTAAATCAGTTTAGATGGCGGTTTTTGCCAACTATACAACAAAAAGCAGTCCTAGGAACACAGATGAAACCTCTTTAACCATAGTGCATTATTTGCTACAGCAACCAGTCTTTCCACTTAAAAATTAGATAGACCAGCTGCATTGGAGAAAAAAATGTAGCACAGGGTCTTTGCAAATGTTTGTTAATATTTAAACTGGATACACATACAGTCGGCATCAAGTCATAGTTTGGGCGGAGTCGGCGTGGGGGAAAACACAGCGAACATCATGTGTATTTGAATGACAAAAATGCACATATTGAGCTCTCATTCCCAGAGACGTGTTATTTAAGTTACTTTATAATTTTAGTCTAGAAGTGTCTGCTAAATGCAATGTAATTACAACACTCTAAAACACATGTGAATTATGGCTGTAGCTATCGAATATTTTAGTAATCGAGTATTCTACCAAAAATTCCATCGATTAATTGAGTAATCAGATAAAATGTGCTTTTGCTTAATTAAAGTGCAATATTAATTATGCAAGAGAAAATAAGACTCCTGGGTCTCTTAAATTGAACAACTAAGTTTCCTTTTTTAGAAAATGTTTATTTTTATTTTTTAAATGCATAGAATGCAATGCATACATCAAAAATAAACATTTAATTATTACCCATTGTTTCTCTGTCTGTACTTGTACTGTGAACAATGACAATAAAGTTGACAGATGAATTAAGTGCATTTAAGTGCCATTCAGTTGGGGTTTTAAATAAAGCATTTTCTGAGATGCACATTAAACATTAAACACCTAAAACATTAATTTAATTATCTTTTAATTACTGAAAATTAAATTAACTTTTTGGTAAACAAAGGGGATTTACTATTAAAAATATAACATGGAAGAAATGTTGTGTGATTAAACCTTAAAAAAATAATAATGTTTGATTTTTTTTTTAGTAGTAGGCTATGTACATTCTGCTGAACAATAGTCTTTAACCGGACTTTTATTTTGACGGGTTGACGTACCTTTAGAGTTCTGTGTATGTGATGTGACCCTAGTTTTTCCATCACCTGGAGGCTTGTAGATGGACCCAGCCACCGCAGAAAGCCTCGTAACTTTCCAAAGACTTGTGGCTTTTAAACTCCTGAATTGTGTAGTAAATTACACCAAAAACAAGATAATTCACAATGTCCATATTTGTGTGTCGAGGTAAATGGTCCAGGTCTCTGTGCCATTTCGCTGCAGGGAGCTCGTATGGGTCGATATTTTGGATGCCTGAGAGCTTCTCAAAATACCACTGTTTTGTGCTTGGTGTAACCTAAAAAACTGTATTCCATTGTTCCTATGTGTTCCATATGTATCTTGTGAGGTACTGGAACAGTTTTTAACGCACCAGTAACTTCCAGGCATGGTAAAACAGTGCGGAGAACCTCCTCTACTACCGAGTTAACAACACATGTAAAAAAATCATGTTTTGCTGCCGGTGACCTGCCAACATGGTGGAGACTGTGATATCGAGGGGAGGGGCTCTGTGCTATGACGACAACTCCTCACTCTCAATACAATTTCTGCATTGACAGATGGTATATAAGCCATAAAAGCTTAACCATACACGGTAGACTTAAAACCAACTACGGCTGTACTAAGCGATAGTATATGCTCATATAAACGCCAAAGGTTCATGGGGCACTAACCTTGTTTTGAGATAAATGCCTTTTATTCGCGATGTCTTGGATAAGTACTTCATTACCCACAATCCTGAACAATCCCACAGTGATGCATCTGATTGGTGGAACTCGTCTTACCATCTGGTTAAACCCCGCGAAGGTCCGTGAAGACTGAAGATCATGAATAAAAAAATAAAATAAAATAAAAACCTGTTTTGTGTTTTTTGCACGGTAGACTTATCAGTGCAATCATGATCTCCTTGGCTGCCATGATGGCTTTTTTCAAAGAGGAAAACAAAAGTGTGTAAAGGGGTGAAAACCACTTCAGAAACACTATTTATTTACACGATTAATACTGAAAGAACTGCTATTACTGCACATTCACTATATAAAATACAATTCACTGGAGGAAAAAGTTCACGCGGCATTCGTCAGATTTGGAAGTCGCTCAAAACCATAGACTGTAAAAAAAGATGGACGACTCGCCTTCGCTCTCTTCCATTGGTCAAAACTGAAGCCGCCAGTGTCCCGATATGGCGCTGACATCTTGGACTTGCGCCTGCGCAGATAGCGATCTAGGGACCAGTTCTGCGCAGTAGCTATGCGCAGTAGCAAGCAGGAAGTAAAGCCTTAAAGCCGCGAAATCAACGGCCCCGCCCCTGTGCCCCGCCCTCACTCTCCCTCGCAGAATGCACATACCGTAATCTGCACTGTTTTGGAAGTGGAGTCCTGCTCCTGTGAACTCTGTCTGCTCCATTCCACTCCAATCTCATTAAAATAAGGTAAATACAATCTCCTCAGTCCTCCGAAGATCATGAAAAAAGCCTGTTGACGCTTCAGTGCCTCCTCGGCTCAGAGAGCTGTCAATCACGACGTCACACCACCGTTTTTAGAGCATTAAATAACTATCTAAAAAACAACTTATTTTAAAAACGAACACTTGAATTTACATTAGCGTGATACAAACTACAGTAAATGACAAAAAACAGCTTCGGAAAAAAGATATTTGAAGGGTAATTTAATTGTTTAGTTGGTCTCGCGTCCCATTGAATAACATGGGGAGGCGGGGTTTATGACCTATACTAGGACCACTCACCAGGGGGCGATCGAGACGTTTTGGCTTCACTTTTCAGGGCTTGTGCGGCACGCTTGCTCAAAACCAGGCGGGAAGGAAGTCAACCGGAAGTTGAAGTCGGCCGCGTACCGCCATCTTGAAGCAGAACTTCACTTGCGTGAGCATTCCATTGACTCCCATTCATTTTGGCGTCACTTTGTCAGCGAATAACTTTACATCTGAGGCGTTTAGATACAGAGCCCTGGCATTACATTTTAAAATACTATACAAAATAATTAATCAGAATACTTACTCCTGCTCACTCACGCCAAAGAACTCCCCGCTCAAGCTCGCTGTCTCTGCAAGATTAACGATGGCAGTTTGCACGCACAGCTACTAGAAGATTTAAATCTGTCAGACAGGTTGCTGACGTCATCAAGCTTAGTTTGAGTCTGCGGAAGTGCTAAAAATCGCTAAAAATGGGCTTCACTTGTCTCAATTGAGTTCCAATGGGGTCGCTGTGTCCATTTCTTTTACTGTCTATGCTCAAAACGCTCGTTCGCGGTTGTGGCTTCAGTGAGGCGCGGTGGTTTATGGGATGAGTAGTTCCTTCGCTCGAAATGAAAATATGTACAGTCTTGTACCCTTGACTTTTTTTGGATTTTCTCTTAATTTTTTCACTCGAAATGATATGTTATATGCTTATGAGTTCAGCCGTAGCTGGTTATCCTCAGACATGCTCTAAAACTCTTTAGATACGGATTTTTCCGAAAGTCAATGGGAGAAATGAATGGGAAATTTACAACAGGTGTTCTGTCGATTCATGCTACCCATCGAGATGTGCTACTTACTGGTTCTGCGCATGTGCAGACTCACAATTGTGTTCTGCGTTGCCACGCCCATAAATCTAGGCATCCAGACTTCGGTTGACGGACGGTGAGCATTGCGATATCTTTAATCCTTTTTTATAACATAATTGTACCTGTGAACGTGTAAATATTACAAATGCACATTATTCTGCACCCGCGTTGCGCATACGCGCTTTGTGCGCTCTGTTTTCGAAGCGTTTCATATTATCATGGTTTTGCGCACTGAAATATTATTATTTTGTTTGCTTTGACAGGTCAAATATGAATATTTGATGATTTTTAATTTTCACGCCATTTAAAAAAAAAACAGTACAGTGCCGTATGTAGTAGGTACTCATAACTTTGAATTTTATAATTGTACATTTACAATTATGTCATTTTTACTTGTATATAATTTTTACTTATTATATCAAGGGTAGAATGAATCGACATTCTCTGTGATCGATTCGCGCTTCGGGTAGCATTTTTCGACAAGGCAGCAAAAATCGACAGACTCTGCTATCGATTCGAGCTACGGTAGCATTTTTCGACAAGGCAGCACAAATCGACAGAACAGGTAAGAAAAAAAAAAGAATCCCTATCGAAAACTATATTATGCAATGTAATTTTTGACCGAGTGTGCACGAACGCAAGCGAAACGCTGGAACGCTTTGTTGAAACTGTAAACTGGAACATCATAAAGTGTGTTGCTGCGTGCATATGTTTGTTTAGCTGCCAGTCTAGCGCCGAAATTGACGAGCGCCAATGTTTATGGGCGTGTTTAACTGAAGTGGGCGGGGCTATGAGTGGCTTTTCTTCCTGCGCGGACGGATTCGATTCAGAAGAAGCAACCTGCACCAGGCCATCTTCACTTACTTTATTGAGATTAAACCTTGATTTAGAAGAGGTCATTTTAGCTCACAGTGTTTTTTTTTAAAACACTGTACACCATCCACTATAGGCACCACGGATCAGCCCAGAATGCCAAACATTAAGATCTTTTCAGGCAGTTCTCATCCGGATCTGTCGCAGAAGATCGCGGACCGACTGGGACTCGAACTGGGGAAAGTGGTCACCAAAAAATTCAGCAATCAGGAAACCTGGTGAGTTATTTACAGTTAGATTTCCAGCTGAAACCTTGATTTCCCGTAATGTTTTGGTTAGGGTAAACGGAATGGTAAACACATGGCAACCACAATTTTTTTTTGTAGTTTTATGAATTAGAAGGTGTCATCTGGCGCAATGCGCCTCGTACAGACATCATACTCAATTTCCCAGCATGCACCTGTATTAAGCATGTGACTCCGGGGCCGCTAATGCTAATTTTAAACGTCCTGCCTGGCCTCCTTTCCCACGTGAGGAGTTATAACTCTATGAAATATACCCTCGTTAAATGCTACTGCGTTTTTTCATTATTTACAGATATTTTTAATATAATTAATTTAACTTCTATAGCTAAAAAGAAGTAATATGCAGGACACTCTCATATCGTGAGATTAAAATAGAATGTTGGCCCTGGTGTCTGTTTATATAATTGACATTTAACTCGAGATGAGTGGAAGCCTTGTGACCCAAAAAGATAATATGTGTGTCACACTCTTTATCTGCAGCTCACATGCGATAAATGCATTGACGCAATAGTTTCAGTTTGCTTTTTAATGGATAACAGTCTGAACCACAGTGCTGTCTATATTCAAAACCAGATACATCCCTCTAATAAAGGCAGACAAGTATAGATTTATTTGCACTATCTTTAGTGACTGATACTCAACCTTGTTTGTTTGTGTGTGTGTTTTGCAGTGTAGAGATAGGAGAGAGTGTGCGTGGAGAAGATGTCTATATTGTCCAGAGTGGCTGTGGCGAAATAAACGACAATCTTATGGAGCTGCTGATCATGATCAATGCCTGTAAGATTGCATCGGCCTCCAGAGTCACGGCGGTTATTCCTTGTTTCCCCTATGCTCGGCAGGACAAGAAGGACAAGGTGGGGGTGAGGGGAACAGCTTTATTAACACGTACACACAGTTAATAATACATTAACCGCATTACTGTTGGTGGATCCATGTGGGCTACTTTCTGTAAGTCTTTCTTCTGTGGTGTGTCGGCTTGTGTTTTCTGGCCCTTTGGCAATTTACAAGGCATGGCTAATTATGCTTGCTTAGCTCTTCTCTATCTTCCTGTTAATGTGTATCTGGTTTGTGGTTGTGATGGTACTTATTTATAAGTGAGAATTTTGTCTGTAGAGTCGGGCTCCAATCTCAGCCAAGCTGGTCGCCAACATGCTGTCTGTAGCTGGAGCAGACCATATCATCACTATGGACCTTCATGCATCTCAAATTCAGGTAAAAACAGTGCAGCATCTTTCCTCCAAAAAAGCTCAAAACAAACCCTTATCTTTCATGAACAGAGATCACAGACATAACCCTACAGTCAGGCCTGAGTAGAACTGGGTGCGCCTTAAATTTCTTCAGAATTTTATAGTTTTTTTGTAATGGTTTGTATTTGAGTACATGTGTTTTGTGTCTGTGTGTTGTAAGGGGTTCTTTGACATCCCAGTTGATAACTTGTATGCTGAGCCGGCAGTCCTCAAATGGATAAAAGAAAACATCAATGAATGGAAGAACTGCACTATTGTTTCTCCTGATGCTGGCGGAGCCAAGAGGTGTGTTTTCTTTCCTTTTCTGTCTCTCAAAAACATTGGGTCTCGTTCACTAACCATACATACACACAGATATGTGTGATACCTGTGTACAAAGGTTTTTTATGATCAAATCATAGTTTATCAATAACTTTTTTTTTTTCTTAAATTTAAATTTCTGAAAAAAATGTGGGAACACTTGATACCCCAATAACACAAAAATCCTATACTCTTTGTGGCCTACTAAGCAAAACCTTGTATAACCAGTAAAAAAAAAGTGGTCTAACTTTTCCATATTTGGTGCCTCTGTGTTGGACAGTGAGAGTTTTAAAGATGGCCTTGTGACCAAAGACAGCCTTCGATCATTTTCTGACAATGTCAGAAATTCAGCAACACACGGTGTGTTTGCTGCTACGATCCACGTTTACTGATCAGCCAATAAAAAAACATGGCGCTAAATCTTAAAACTGCTTACCTCAAACTTTCTTAACTTCCTTTTTCACAAGATTAAGATTATTATTATTTTTTTTTTATTATTTTTTTTTTTTTTTAAGCAAACATAAGTAGTACAGCTGCCAAACTGCTTCGTCGTGCTCTTTTTGTTTACCACGAGTCACTAAGTGTCATTATCATACAGCCTGCATACATGTCTACCCCCCGAGTTTATTAGATCCTTGTGGCACAGTGTGATTGGTAATGATCTTATAGGAATGCTAAAATCGTTCAGTTTGTAGAAGACTTTATACAGATGGCTAAACTCAGGCATGCGGTGGCCAATTTAGAGTACTCTAAATTCATCGACATTACAACGAGGTTAAGAAGTAATTGGGAGTCGGCATGCACGTGTTGTGAATAAGGTGGAATTTTTTTAGTTTATATAAATGTGAACAATTCACACAACTATTAGTGAATGAGACCCATTCCTTCATTTCATTCCAGATTTCTCTTTGTGTATAATTTTCACATTAAGTTTATGTTTTAAAAAGTCTTTTAAAAGAATATATTTTATCCTATTTTTGAGTTTTGGACTACATATCATTTGATTGTTATAGCACCGTAACTCTTTCAGTTTGTTAAACCTGGAGAATTGTAGTCTATAATGTTGCTCAGGCTCTTGAAGATGATGGACATGAGTGTGTTTTACTCTTTTAGGTGTGGAGGGTAAGGAAATGTCAGGTTTTTTTGTGTGTTTATGTGTGAGTGTGTGACTCTGCTAACAGTGGATAGCTTGGCCTAAACCTTTAGCAGTATATTATAGTGATGGGCATTTTTTATAAATCTGTTTTTAAGCCTTTTAAAGCTTTGCTAACTTAATCATGCTGATTACATCATGTGATTTGTCTTTTGAGAGATGAACTGACTACAGCACCCCATTTTGTAACCATTTAAGACACTCAAGTGAGTGAGTGAGCTTATGCACACTGGTGCTTGTACTTGTGTTTTTACTGTAACTTTTACGCATGAATGCATCCATGGTCATTTCCCGCTGTTGTACAGAATGTTGCTTAAGAATCTTGTGTTCGTTTTATTAGGGTGACCTCCATCGCAGACCGACTGAATGTGGACTTTGCCTTAATCCATAAGGAGCGGAAGAAAGCCAACGAGGTGGATCGTATGGTACTGGTTGGGGATGTGAAGGACCGAGTGGCGATTTTAGTCGATGACATGGCAGACACGTGTGGGACAATATGTCACGCGGCTGACAAGTGAGGACATGCATGATACACGAGCGCTTTCATGCTCAAACACATGCACATTCATGATTATCCTGCTGATTTGTCAGACCTCGTGCCTCCATGTTCCTGCCTGTTTGTGTAATTGCTTGTGTGTCTCTCTCTCTTCTTTCAGATTGGTGTCTGCGGGAGCCACTAAAGTGTATGCCATCTTGACTCATGGTATCTTCTCCGGTCCAGCCATTTCTCGAATCAACAGTGCCAACTTCGAGGCAGTTGTGGTCACCAACACAATTCCACAGGAGGACAAAATCAAACACTGCAACAAGATTCAGGCACAGACATTTACCTTTGTTTTCTGTTATGTTCTTTTCTGTCTGTTTCTATTTTAAGTGGAAAAGTAATATAGAAAATCACATGCTTATGTAACAAATTGCACATTATACATTTCAAAATCAGAACTGAATATCAAGCTTGTGAGTCTGAATCAAAGTGAACTGGGATTATATGCAAGTCTATTCATTTTTTACAATTTTACAATCCATTTTTGATACATAAACACTACCGTTCAAAAGCTCATCCAGGATACATACCATCTTATCCAAAATATACAGTAAAAGCACATATATAATAAAATGCTATTAGAATTTAAAAGAACAATTTTCTATTTCAATACATTTAAAGTAGAATGTTTTACTGGGATGAAAAGCTGAATTTTTAGCAGCCATTACTTCGGTCTTCAGTGTCACATGATGCTTCAGAGGTCATTTTTATATGCTGATTTGATGCTCAAGAAACTCTTATTATCAGGGTTAAAACAGCTATTTTAGTGGAAATGAAGATGCATTGTTTTTTTTTTCTCCAGGATTTTTTAATTAATAAAGAGTTCAAAATGCCAGCAATTTATTACCTCCTTGCTGAATAAAATCATTTAAATTCTTTCAAACATATATATTTTACTGACCCCTGAAATTTTGAACAGTAATCTGGTATTAACAAGTACAAATGGCTTCTTTTTTCCTCATTACTCTGAACATGTTGACTAATGTATTTCTCTTTTCCTTTCCAGGTGATCGACATTTCTATGATCCTGGCTGAAGCCATTAGGCGAACACATAACGGGGAGTCCGTTTCATACTTGTTTAGTCATGTCCCCTTATAATACAAACATGCATAAATACACGTCATGTCATGTTTTCACACACGCCATCACTGTGTACAAACTTGTATAATGGAGAACCATTGCTGGCTCTGTTAAGACATGTTCCTTTGTAAGAGTTCCATACATGCACCATTTAACTGAAGACATATTCTGGACAGTGAATGAAAAGAACGAAAGCCCTTTGTGCTACACACAGCTCCCTCTTTCTGTTGCATGGGCTGACTCACCTTTTAATCCCAACGGTATTGTGATATGTATCACCTCCTTGAATCTTGACTTCCATGCCCTCTCCGCTCACTGTATTTCACCATCACTCTAGGTCTAGGGTATAGAAATGTTACCTGCATGTTAGACTGAGAATTCACTTGAATTCTGCTTTAGAATCAATCTAAAAGCAACAATTAGATGACCGCCCGTTTATAATGGAAGAGCTAATACTGAATTTTATTGCTTTCAAGTTTGTTGTTCAAGTTTGTTGTGAATCTTAAAGGTACGATGGATGTTTATGACTTTTGTAACACATTAGTTTTGTTAAAAAATCGAATTACTAACATATGGCTAGATTGAAATAGAATACGGGTTAAGCCCCTTTAGATTGCCATTGTTATGGCAGCTGGATTTTTATCTTTTGTTTCTCTTCTCAGGTTTTCATTTTTAGGTTAATTTTTGTTCCTCATAACTTTATTAATTTTCATCTCTTCAGGGTCTTTTGATGGTGAAAGCCAAGATCGGAGTAGAATTTTTTTTTAAGTTGTGATAAAATGTTTCGTTTATGTTCATGTTTACAGTTAGGCAGCATTTTTGGCTGCTTGAACAGATCTGTCAAGTGCCCTTTAGATTTGACTGAACGCATACTCTTGAGTCCTAATTAAGTGGCTACTGTAGATCTGGCCCAAACAATCAGCCTGATGTACTATATTTTTTGTTGTTTCTTGCTTATCTGTGTGAGTCAGTGTGTTTGGTCTTGGAGTATGTTTCTTTTCCATGCTACCTGAGCGAGATCAGAGATAATACACCTAACTATCCTACAGCTTACACTGGAGCAGCAAGTGAGATGACAGAGCTTGATTTGGTAGGCCTATGCCGTTTGCCTTAACGAAGGAGAAAATACTGATTGTATCTTGTCTGAATGCGAAATGATGAGTAAAATATTTCACTGTATAAACTGCACACGTTTGTGGTCTAGTCATTCAATTTTTATACAATTTCCTATTTTTTTTTATAAATTTAAAAAAAATTATATGTTTAAATTATTATTTTTACATTCGAAAACATGCCAAATTGGTTTTGAAAACTAATATTTAAACGAATTTTAAACGTTTACCAAATGTTATAATTCTGTAGTAATAAATGTCCACACTAGGTGGTGCATTTTATGCGTTTTAAAGGTTAGAACCTTTAGTAAAATAAATACGCATTCCGTTATTTAAAAAGAAACTTAAATTGAAAAAAAATTTTTTTTTAATGTTTATATATATATATAAACAATATTGGTAGACATACGTAATGTTTGGGAAATTATTGCAAATAGTTTGAGGTTTGGTTTAACGTTACAGATTGCTCCATTCTGACTGACAGATCATAGAATCCCAAGAGAAATATATTCACCTTTCAACAATTATAAAGTTATTCATATTTCAGTAATTGTGAGGAAAACTGATACATCATCTAGTCGTTTGTTCAAGTCTCATTAAACCGAGCCTTATCCGAATACCGATGTGTCTCGAGCCCAGAGTCAAACTCGCGCTCTCCGTGGTGTCCTGACTTTATCTCGTCACACGATTACCGTCTTATCTTAACGAGCAATGTTCCCACGGCTCTGCACCGCGAGCTATGCTGTTGTTATCCACTTGTCTTATTTATGAAAGCCTGTTTTGATATAAAACGAGCTTTTTGTTTGACGAGAACGCGCGTGATCGGGCACGCGGCTCGTTTAATAGATCAAAGGATGTTTCCAAACTTATTACTGAGGGAATGCTGTTTTCGGTCACCAGCAAAAACATACACACGGACTCGAGCAGTGAAAGAGAGAGAGAGAGAGAGGACAGAGCGCTCGCCAAGTTACCTCCTTTCGACTCCTCGCGCACAGAGGTGATGACGAAAAAAGCGCTCAATATTTACAGAACAATTTGGTCTCTAAATAAATAAATTCTTAATATAAAGATATATATATATATAAGTAAATTCTTGCGCCAGATATTGTGAATATAGCGAATTTCTCTTCTTACGCTATTTAGCACGGTTCTTAAATTTTGTGTGTGCATTTGGAAAGCGCATAGGAACAAGCAGGTGTATATTGGAGGACTAGTGGTGTTCGCGCAATGTGGGTGGTGAATTTTTTCGCCGTGTGTGAGTTTGGACATGGTGTCATAAGTGTGTGAATGAACAAGGTGTGACGACATAGAAAGCGTCACATAATTATTGGTGGTGGTGGTGGGGGGGGGGGGGGTGCAGAGAATGGATGGAGGGAGAAAATTGAGACAGGGCAGATGAAGGGACAGAGCTCGGAGAAGGGGTTTGAGGAGAGAGATTAAAAAGCCCTAAACTCTTTTTGTAGATATTTTTATTTGTATTCAGGGAGTTTACAAATTATAGGCCTCTTGGAGAAACAAATCAGAGGGGACGAATTTAAAATTGCGTCTTTTTCGGAATCAAGTCAGCAACGGAAAGCTCATTATACAATGAGGTAAGAGACGACAAAAATCCAGCCTACATGCGAGGAAATTATAAAGTTATTTGATTCTGTAGGAATAACTGGAGATAGTTATAGCAGCCTCGATTCGAGAATTTCCGATAGTCGGCATATAGCCTACATATTTTAGGCTTCACATTTTACATTTAGAACCAAAGCGTCCTAAAATCGCTGAAAGCGCGAACCAGGAAATCATTGTATCAAGGCAAAATATATTTAGCCTATCTGCTACTTTTGTAGCTAGTAGCTACACAATAATTTGATAACAGTAAATGTGGATTTTTTTAAATGATTAGTGTTTATTAAGGCTATTTATATTTATTTAATTCTGGAGATCACCTGGTGAAAATATTTCTAACATTTCCCTTGCGCATCTTTTAGTTCACCGTAGTTAAACTCAAACGGGTGGAATGGCGAATTTAGATTTTGGATCTCATCAGTCATGTACCGGAGACGATTCCCCCGCGATGGGATTCGAGAAGGAGAAAGATTCCGGTCATCACGGTCGATGCAAAACCGGGTCTCCGCCGCAGCAAACTCAGCTCTCCCAACAGGTCAGCCATAACTGTGCACGCGCAGCAGAATGCGAGGCCAAAATTCTGATGGCAGATTTTATTATTATCATTATTATTATTATTATACTATTGGTCTAGTTGTTTATTTGAAGTGGAATTATTTAGACTATTGCACATTGAAAATTCACTAGGAAGATGGCATATTTGCGAATTAATTAATAATGTTTATATAACAAGCAAATAGACATTTTGTAGCATCATACTGATTAATATAGGAGTGCATTATTTGTTACGTAGTGCATTTTGATTATTTCTTGTTGTATGTCTGTCTGCAAAATGTACACGCGAATATTTTATAATTTGCTTTCAAATTCGATATTATTAACAACCGGTCTCGACTATTTTTCCAATTATGATTCGTATGGACTAATTGAAAACACTGGTTAAAAAAACATTAAAACCCATTCTTTATTTTAATACATTTGTATTATATTGTTTGTATTTGTCAGAATATTTAGGCAGGAAAAAAGGTTATTATTACAGCAGTTTGTTATTATTATTACTATTTGTTTTTGCTTTTTTTGCCGCTCCTGGCGCGCAGGGGACGGAGGAAATCAAAGTTTATTTGCACGAGAGAGATCTGTGGGCGAAATTTCATGATGTCACTACAGAGATGATCATCACCAAAGCTGGCCGGTGAGGGACTCTTTTTAATTTAAATTTGTTCTACCCCACAATGTATAAAGATAGAAAATATATATTTTTTTTTATTGACTGTTCATGGACCAATCTATTTTCAACACAAAATTCCCCAGGCAGGGAAAAGACCCTGGAGGACAACAGTGAGAAACAGGGCACAATTTGCCATCATATATTCAAACATGCTGTTGAGGCAGGATTCACTATTATTATTATTATTATTTCAAACAGGGGCGCTGCACAAGATCCCGGGCCCTATGCATAGGCAGTCCTAATGGGCCCCCCTCCCCTTGAAAATATATATTCAAGACTTTTCAAGGGCCCTCTCTTCCTTTGGGGCCCTGGTAATCAGTACTGGTTTTACCCCCAGTCCAGCACCCCTGATTTCAAATAAATATATTCCCATTTTGCCAGCGTTTGTAACCGGAGTGGGACACTTTAAATAAAACTGAAAATTATAAATAATTTATTTCTCTAAATATGTGTGATACCTCTTGTCATTACATTCAATGATTTCATGGATCAGGAAAATGTTGACAAACAAGACAATACTCGTATTAAAATTATTATTATCACCATTATTATTTGACTGTTGTTACAGACGAATGTTTCCCAGCTACAAGGTGAAGGTAACGGGCTTAAACCCCAAAGCAAAATATATCTTACTGATGGACATTATTTCAGCTGACGAGCATCGGTATAAGTTTGCAGATAACAAATGGTAAGAAAGTAATAAATTATAACTTATTCAAACTATTATACTAATAAAATACATAATATAAAGTTAAACATTTCTCATTCTTTTTCAACAATGACTCTTAACTAGGCATTTTATTTAAGAGATTTTGAATGGTGATTGAATGATTGTATGAAAGGTTATTGAGCTGTTGAACATACAGACAGGTGTTGGTAAATCAATGTATGGAGGAATGCTAAGAGAAAGATATGCATAGCATAAATACAAATGAACTCTGTTGTGTGTTGATGTGAAATGATGCAAGAATAATGCAATTATAAGCCTTGGTTAGAGAATATTGTTCACTGAGTGGAGGATCCACACAGAGCAGATAAACTCAACTGAGATAGAAGTTTATTTTGTAACCTGAACTTTTATCTCAGAATTGTGGAGCAGATAGAAAGTCCTTATCAACTCGTTTTGTATCCTATCTGCTCTTTAGGTCCATCAGTGGTAAAGCTGAGCCGGCGATTCCAGGCCGACTGTATGTGCACCCAGACTCACCGGCTTCAGGAGCTCACTGGATGAGACAGCTCGTCTCTTTCCAGAAGCTTAAACTCACCAACAACCACCTGGATCCTTTCGGACATGTCAGTGATGATGCCAGTCAAATCTGATCGGTTATTTACTGATGAACATAATTAAACTCTCCACTGGGTTACAGCTTAGTTCGTTTGAACTGGAGATGGAACAGGGTTTCTGTGGGTCTTAAAAGGGTCTTAATTCACCCTCCATAAAATAAGGCCCTAAAATGTCTAAAATCAGAGCAGAAAGTCCTACATTCATAAAGTCAATGTTGCATGCAATGCTAAATTAATAACTTCCTTCGTCTTCTTTTCCAAAACAAATTTGTAAACATCCTTAAATCAAGATACATTTATTGAGTTGGAAAATGAAGATATGACGTTGAACAAAATTAAATGAGTTTATGTTTAAAACAACAACCAATATCCGTCAATGGGGCATGACAACTTTTTATTTTTTATTAGCAGATCTTTTTTTTTCATGACAAATTGCATCAATATGATACATATCACAGAAAGAATACTTCTTATCTCCTTTAATTTTGCTTCTCAAGTAAATTTATCTTGATTTTAAAAATCTTTAAACAATTGCACTGTATAACAAGACAAAAATACTGACGAATCACATTTGTTTCTTTATAATATTGAGAGGAGCAGATTGGATATGAACTTTGTTTTTTTTTTTTGCAAATCGAACCCAATTTTGAAGTGTTGCTAATATAATACTTTTTTTTTTTTAATTCTCTTAAAAAGGTCCTAAAACATCTTAAATTCACCCTGATAATACCTGCAGAAACCCCTATGTAATACATGTGTTGATCAGGAGAACTCTTCTTTTATTTGCTGCAGATCATTTTAAATTCCATGCATAAATACCAGCCTCGCCTGCACATTGTGAAGGCAGATGAAAGGAACAGCTTTGGCTCCAGCAACACAAGTTTCTGCACACACTCGTTTCCTGAGACGCCCTTCATCGCTGTAACGTCCTACCAGAACCACACCGTAAGCAGCAAGACCCCTGTTATCGTAGAATAAATGCATGCATTTGCAGAAAGAAGCAGAGAGTTCATATTTAATCCTCTGTTTTTTTTTTTAGATCACTCAGCTGAAGATTGAGAATAATCCATTTGCTAAAGGTTTCCGTGGAAATGATGATATCGAATTGCTTCGCATGTCCCGTACACCAAGGTGGAACACGCATATTTTAATTTTATTTTAATCTGTTTTTTGAACTTTTACAATTATAACAGGATACAGATACAGGAGAATCGTGAAAAATATTCCCCCCCAGACAGAGAGAATTGTTTTTTTATTTAAATGTAAAAAAACAAAAACAAATTGTAAAACAAAGAGCATCAAGCCTAATGTATCGAGAATATATGTTGGAGCATTAAAGTTTAGACATTTCGACCATTTATCAAATGTATGCATACCTCCACAAACAAAACCTTACAGCTTTAAAATATATACGGAACACACATATTTTAAACATTAATACGTATGAAAATATTTTACATTTGTGGATCATAACAGCACCATGAGTTTGTATGTGAGTAATGATGAATCACTAATGCATTGTTTTATTTTCAGTCTTCATTTATACATATCCTATGTGCCTGCATGTCATTGTGTGTTGCATCTCGTAGACACTGATGTTGTTTCAGATACATGGAGAATATGTTGTCCTTTTATAACTAGCAGGGTTTAGGAACAAAAGTCAAAGCTTTGTGTTGCATGTTGACAGTATTGAATGTGACACACAAGAGAGAGATATTTGTAGTGTAACAATATTAAGAGCAGAGCGTCACAACACACTGTCACACAGAGAGGTCACTGAGGGGCTAATGTGTGTGTGTCTAAGTAAATGCGTTTTTGAGCGAGAGAGTGAAAAAACCGAGAGGAGGAATGAGTCAGATTGGAAAGGGGGTATAGAAAAGATTTTTAGCTACTGTAATTGTATCTTAGCTTAGAAATTTCATTAGAAACTATCAGTAGTGTGCAAATGATATCTGTTACCCTTTGCCGCCCTACCGTGCCAATGCAAATCATAAGCCTGCTCTCTCTCTTTTAACACCCTGATATATCAACTCTAGTGCTAGTGTTTTGTGACTCTTCCCCTAAAAGTTCCCTGATGCACTGGGCTTCTGAAATATTCTCAATATATCTTTTGCGTCTTTCTTTAAATGTAATTTTCCTGATTTCTTAAATTTAGTCTGGATCATGCTGTAGGAATCAATGCATTTGATGCATATTTTACCCTTTATTCACAGTAAGGAGTATCCACTTGTACCACGTAGTACTGCAAGGCAGCGTGCAGCTCCACCGTCTCCTGACTCCGGTATCTCTCAGTCAGAATACACTGTGACACGAAAGCCCAGTCCTGGCTACACCTGCTCTGACATTTCAGGTACATGGTGCAAAACAAAGAGGTTGAATTTCTGTGAATTTCTTATAATATTTTGATTATATGTAAATGGGTAAAATTTTTGTGGAATTTAACATTTGAAAAAAGATGAGTGGCTTAAAACTTTCTAATTTACTTAAAACTAATAATAATCCAAGTTATAATTTGATTTGATATATTTCAGTGTTTCTTAATTGTATTTTATCCTTAATTCCGCTTTTTTTAGACAATGATCTTTGAAGAGGTTTAATAAAGTTAAAATCCAAAAGATTGGGTACGTAGTACTAAGGTTTATAATTGACAGCTCATTCTCTCACTTCTAAAATGCAACAATAATTTAAAATCTATTTGTCATTAGCAGCACTCAAAAAAACTTTGTGTGCATTTCTTCAGATCTCTTCATAGCACATGATGTACTTGTTTCTTTCCTGCATGCAACAAGTAGACCATGTTGAGATGTTAGACTCATGAACAAATGACTCTAATGAGCTCTTTTTCATTCAGTCAAAAATAATCACAAATCAGCCTCAAACTCACACAAGTTTTAATCAGACTTACTTAGTTATTAAAATTATTTAAAGCCATTAACTGGGTTCACAACGGACTCCCTCACAGAGTACCAAGTTGTTGTTTTTGGGTGTTTATGCTTTAGCCAATGAGATCAAGATTCTAGAGTCAATTCGAAATGAACTGGCAACTGTTATTTGTTATAATGTTGATTGATAATGGTTGCAACATGTCACCCAAACAAAGTTACACATTGTAATTTGAACAACCAGTCAGTAAATAGACTTCTGAAAATCTGACATGATAGTAAATGTATAACATTCAAATCAAAGTCTCTGTTACAAATAGTTATGTAATTTGACAGAGAAGTCAGTAAAATACTGTAGGGTGTTAGTATGAAGGAAAGGCTTTTAAATGTGTTCTACATGTATTTTGAAAAATGCATAGCATACTGTTGTGTTGTGGGTTAAACTGTCCATGAACTTAACAGAAATTTTCCTGGCTGAAAACTACCAGTTCCTTTAAAAACATGTCTTAGTGTAATTTGGCTCTAAAATGTTTTATTATAGGAGCCAAAACTCAATTATTTTTGTTGTCTAGACCCTGTTCTGACTGTAACAGAGAGCACTCTGTAAACCCTCTGGAATCCAGCATGCATGCTATTAATAATTCAAAAGCTCTATGCAGTCTTCTAAGCAACCTGCTACGGCTCGGTACGGCTCGGCTTGGCTCAGTTTGCGTTTCCACTACAGTTTAGTACCGCTTTATGAGTGGGAGGGATTATTCACATGTCATTATTGTTGTGGTGCCTCTACTTCCATGACTCGTGAAAAAAAATTCATTCTGCGTCACCCCATTAAGCTCTCGCTGGATCTGCTCCTCTGCTATCAATGAGAGGAATGTCTGTACTTCCTCAACAGACAACGAAACAGCTATTTTTGGGTTGTTAAAAAAGGTGGGCATGTTCAAAACAGTTGCGTTTGCTCCTTAGCTGTTTGTGCTGGTTTTAAGTCTAGCGGTTCTTTTGTGTTTGTGTTGCAAGTTCAGTGATGCAGGTAGTGACGATTCTCTCCGGCCAATCAGTGATCAGCAGAGTTTACGTGTCACATTTTGTTAACTGTACGGTTCACTTGGAACCTCAACCGAAGTGGTACTAAAAAAAGTACCAGGTACCAGATACTGTACCCGGTGGAAAACCCTACAAAGATGAACCATACCGAACTGTACCGTGCCTTACCATGCAGTGGAAAAGCGCCATATGTAAACCCAAAATAATGAACAACTCTTTTAAGGCAAAAATCCACATTCCAGAGCTGATTTACCATGTCTCTTCTGGAATGATTGAATCAGGTTTGTGTTTCTGTCTGCAGGTGACCACACCCTCACTGAAACCCCTCCCTCTCATGACCCCACCTACCACCTCTTCACCTACCAGCTCTCTCCGGAGGCGACCCCTGTGCATAGCGCCCCCTGCAGTATGGACACCGCACAGCACCAGCCTTGCATGTATGGAAGCTCTCAAGTGGGCATGGAGGACCTCAGGTGGGCGTCTTATACAAACAGCACAACTTACCAAAGCTTTTCTTCAGCTAAAGAAATAGGTGGGACTTTTGTTCCCCCCACTGACCTCTCTCAGGAACTATATCCACAATACACCTGTGAGGTGGGTGTCCAGTCACATTGCATGATGACTGATTTCTCGCTTTATGCTTGCAATCGATCATTCAGCCAAAACCAACAACCAAACAGCTGGTGTGGGGGGAGCTGAGCAAGTATGCCTGGTGTGTGTGTGTGTGTGTGTGTGTGAGAGAGAGAGAGAAAGAGAGAAAGGAAAAGAATGAAAGAGTCTGTGAATAATTGTGGTAACATACTCATAATTTTATCCTGAGATCACAAGTTTGCATCTGTATTGCTTCACAGTTTCTACCTTGTTGTTGTGTTTTCTAGCAAATTAAAATTATTATATTTGTTGTTTTCAGTTCTGCTAGAGCATCAAAATAACAAATAATAATACAATTCAACAAATTAAAATTAATATAATTTGCAGTATAGTAGCTGCAATTCTTATTTCACATCTTGGTAAAAATATTTGTATGTAATTTCTTAAAATTTTTATAATTTTATATATACCCTTTATAATAACATTTTAGATTTGCTCATGCTTTTTGTCATCTACTTCAAAATATATATTAAAAAAATAATAATTAGTATATATATATATATATATATATTATATATATATATATATATATATATACAGTACAGACCAAAAGTTTGGACACACCTTCTCATTCAAAGAGTTTTCTTTATTTTCATGACTATGAAAATTGTAGAGTCACACTGAAGGCATCAAGGGCTATTCGACCAAGAATGAGAGTGATGGGGTGCTGCGCCAGATGACCTGGCCTCCACAGTCACCGGACCCGAACCCAATCGAGATGGTTTAGGGGTGAGCTGGACCGCAGACAGAAGGCAAAAGGGCCAACAAGTGCTAAGCATCTCTCGGGGAACTCCTTCAAGACTGTTGGAAGACCATTTCAGGTGACTACCTCTTGAAGCTCATCAAGAGAATGCCAAGAGTGTGCAAAGCAGTAATCAAAGCAAAAGGTGGCTACTTTGAAGAACCTAGAATATGACATATTTTCATTTTTTTCACACTTTTTTGTTATGTATATAATTCCATATATAATTCCACATGTCTTAATTCATAGTTTTGATGCCTTCAGTGTGAATCTACAATTTTCATAGTCATGAAAATAAAGAAAACTCTTTGAATGAGAAGGTGTGTCCAAACTTTTGGTCTGTACTGTATATATATATATATATATATATATATATGTGTGTGTGTGTGTGTGTGACCCTGGAGCACGAGTATATCAAAACTTACTCTTTGATTAGTAATATGCATTTCTAAGAACTTCATTTGGACAACTTTAAAGGTGGTTTTCTCAATATTTAGTTTTTTTCTGCACCCTCAGATTCCAGATTTTCAAACAGTTGTATCTCGGCCAAATATTGTCCTATATATATAATCACTGTGGAGCAAGTGGAAACTAATGAGATTTCGGGATAAAAATGAGAGATTATAATTTAAAATAGACAAAATGTTCTCTTAAACCCTGTTATGAACGTTTTCATGTCCCTTAAGTCTTCATTGATGTGTGTGTGAGATTTTGTGCACGTGTATCACATATCTTCTGGTAAAGATGCGTGTATCTCGGTTACCATTACTGCAGTTTTTTTCATCAAGATACAACTACACAAGGAATTAAAAAAAGGGAATACAGTTAAGGAGGTGGGTTGTTTCACTGTGGTCAGAATCTGTAAAAATTTAGGGAGAATCCTCTCTTTTACTATTTCACTTAGGAAATGCTGGTGTAGCATACAACAACTAACAAACCCAAATGCAAAAAACTGCCAGATTTAGAACTATTAAACTTCCTATTACACATTGTCTAGCTTCAGATGTGGGTCTTTTATTTAGTTTAATATTACTCTATTCTGATGAGAAAAACTGCACGTGTCACAGTCCGTTAAGGGAGCAGTGATGTTACCAATCTTGTCATGGCCCAAGGCAAGACATACAGAGAGAGAGAGAGAGAGAGAGAGAGGAGCGGAGGCATCAGCTGGACATTTATTTATGGATACACCATGCAATAAGAATTTCATGAGTGAAACATGGTCATTTTAAAGAAAACTTTAAATGTTGTGAAATTCATGTTTCAGTTAATTATAATGATGAATTATTAATTGATTTTGAGTTCACAATTTGTGATTGCTGATATTTATTTGTAAAGCGTTTTTAAATGTATTGAGCAGTTTGCATTACCCTGGCAAATGTAAAGTTTCCGTGTTTTGTGAAGGTGTTTACTGAAACTTCTTATGAAGCTGAAATAAAATGTTCATCCACACCAATGTGTTTTGTGTTGATATGACGTAGTACTTCATGCATATATTTTGATATTTTGTATGGAAGTTATGCAGTGTATGTGTATATGTGCATGCATACATGTGTGT
Source organism: Carassius carassius (assembly GCF_963082965.1). Taxonomy (NCBI): domain Eukaryota; kingdom Metazoa; phylum Chordata; class Actinopteri; order Cypriniformes; family Cyprinidae; genus Carassius; species Carassius carassius. Next base: position 36,707,062 of record NC_081759.1, on the reverse strand, counting down.
GTATGTGTATGTGTGTGTGTGTTTGTGTGTGCCTTAGAGCTGTAGTTTCACACATTGTGTAAGAATTTGAGCTGTTGCAGGGAAACAGAGAGAGAGAGAGAGCTATCAGAAGTTTGACATCACAAAAATGACTGGAAAGTTCTTTAGGGGAAAACAGTTTATCATCTAAAGGCTTAGGAAATTTTTATGCACTTTAACAATGCTTACTGCATGGAGGAAATTCATGCTGTTCTGTTATATCCCTTTTAGCAGTTCATATGCTATCATTTCCATAAATGATTGACATTTTGAAATTACATTTATAATTATTACATAACTATCAATAAATTCCCCTGCCTCATCTTAGTGAACAGTTTTGGGTGGCTCCTATTGATGTTCTCTTTCAGATGGAAATCTGAACCCAAATCAAGTCTTTGAAAAGCCTCTGACCCTGACTGGATTTCCTGGCCCAGCTAAGCACTTATTTACTGCTAATTAAGTGATCTGAGCTCATTTTCTCAAACCTAATGGCATCATCCAGCTCCTGCAGGAAACACACCACAGCCCCCAGTACACTCTTGTACACACACATGGTCCAATAAGGGCCCTTTTACCTCCCTGACATTAGCCAGTAATGCTATTAACCCGTTCATCGTTAAATGCCCACTTCAGCAAAATGCAAAAAACGAAAGATACCCACTTAAGTGAATTTATTGCACAGTGGAAAGAGATTGAAAATCTTAATGTAGAGTAGGAGTGCAGCTCACAACTAATCTATGTACTCGTAATTGTTTCTCTTTGTTCCTCATTTCAAGCTTTGACCCGAAGAAACTTTATCAGCTTTTTGATACCCAGTTATGTGTGTATTTTGATTTCAGCACAGGCTGGAGTTCATTTAATCTGTTTTGTGTCAGTTTTTCATAAGGTTATGCATTCCAAACCTTGCATTCTAAAACATGAAAACAAATGTTTAAATATAGGGGTATTATCATTAATTCTGTAAGATTTTATGTAAAGACATTTTTTTTTTCATTCAAACAAATGCTGTTCTTTAAACTTTTTAATCATCATCATGTGACACTGAAGACTGCAGTAATAGCTGCTGATAATTCAGCTTTGCCATCACAAAAATAAATAATATTTTAAAATATATTCAAACAGTAAACACTTATTTTAAACTATTTTAAAATGATTTTTCATATTGTTTTATTGTCATTTGTTGAAACATGTTGAAACAAATGCTGTAAAGAGCATATGAGAACAAATCTTAGCAGCCCAACTTTTAAATGGTTTTATAGACTTATAATGGAGTTAAGTAGACAGCAGAAATTAAGCAGAAACTGTAATTGAATTGAATTGAAAACAAGCTTTGAACAATAAATTAGACATTGTACCCCAAATTTTAATTATAGATGTATACACATTTATTTTATTATATATATCTATTATATTATAAGTCCCCAAAATCCCCATAAATGTTTAAAGATAATATATTAGAACTTTAATATATATATATATGTATAATTCTATATTTAATGTAAAATATATTTTCCAGCATTTAAGCCAATGAACCTAAACAGAATTTGGCGGAAAGAGAGACAGAAATAGTCACCATACAGTCAGCAGTTGTCAATAATCAGCACCAAATACCACGAGCCGTAGAGATCGAGAGTGGGTCACTGCGTGTGTGCGTGTGTGTGTGTGTGCTTGTTTGTATCTGCTGCTTAGTGGAGCAGAAAGCACTCATATGGAAGCCCCTCCCCCAACAGTTCATCCTAAGAAGACTGTTCCCTATGGAGACCTCATAATCCTCAAAGTCAAAGCCTGCAGCCAAAAACAGACAGAAAAGACCTCAGCAGACTCCTCAAAAGCATTACATCTTTAGTGTGTTTTAGTTATAAATCAGCAACTGAATCAAAAAGCAGCATGCACCTGGTCAAATACTATTATTTCTGTTGTGCACTATTAATAATGTATAATTTAAAGATTAATATTAATGAATGTATTTAATTCACTAAAAAACCTGATCTAACGGCACACTGGTGCTGTGGAGGTGAACGGGCCACCCCCCGATGCCCCCCACCCAGCTCACCCCACCTCCAAATGTTCCGGGGCAGCGTGCTTCGGCAACAAGGAGCCACTGTCACTCTCCATTAGCGAGAGAGCCCTAATCCCTCCACGCAAAACTGCCATAATGATATCACTAACCACGAGTGGCACCGCCGGCCATGCAGTGCATGTATGTGTGTACAACCTAATGTCCAGAGCTTGACCTTTCACAAACACTTGTTTCACTATTCTGAACCTTTTTTAAAATGCCTTCCTACATCTTAAATGTCTGCTTGAATATAGTTCGAGCAAAATGAGACGTTTGGCCTCATACGTGACCTCAAAGAGAATATTGTTTTTCATAATCTTGACATTTGAAAACATTAGTTTTGTCCTCTGTAATGATATTATGTTCTTATATTAATCAGATGTTGAAACCTTCTGCATGTTAATTGTAGATCATTTGAATTCATATTAATGGCATAATTTATACATACAACATGGGGCAAAAGTTTAAAATTGTTGTACACTTGTTTTAGAAAAAAGTATCTTCTGCACACCAAAGCTGCATTTATTTGAGCAAAAATACAATAAAAAAAAAACTAATAATAATGTGAAATACTGTTTTAATTTAAGATGACTTTTCTGTGTTTATATATTTTTAAACATAATTTAACTCAGTTCCTGGGTCAGGGGTAGAGCATTGCATTTGCAGCCAAGATGTTGTGGGTTCAATTCCCAGGGAACACACATACTGGTGAAAAAATGTATATCCTAAATGCATTGTAAGTTGCTTTGGATAAAGTGTCGTCTAAATGCATCAATGTAATTATTAATAATGGTTCTTAATATTATTTCTGTTTTAGTTTTTTATGTTTTTCCTTTTATGAACAGAAAGTAAAAAAAAACTGTATTTATTATAAATAATTTTGATCATTTTGTAAATGTGATCCATTTTATTTGTCCTTTTTGAATAAAAGTCTCTTTCTTTTTTTTTTTTTTTTTTGCTTACCCCAAACATTGTAATGGTAAGGTATCAGGGTTATCACAAAAAATATATAATAATAATAATAATAATAATAATAATTTAAGCAAGAAAAATTGTTTTCACAATGCTAATAATATGCAACGTTTCTTGAGAAGCAAATCAGCATATTAGAATGATTTCTGAAGGATCATGAGACACTGAAGATTGGAAATGTAATGATGCTGAAAATTCAGCTTTCACAGAAATAACCTAAATTGTAAAAAAAAAACACAAAACATTAAAATAGAAAACTTTTATTTTAAAATCTAATTTTAACATTTATTTTAATATTTCAGAATATTCGTGTTTTTACTGTATTTTTCACCAAATAAATGCTAATGGTGAGCATAAGTTACTGTACTTGTTCATTTTTTTCAAAAACATAAAATTATTACAAACATTTAACATTGTTGTTTTAAACTTTTAAACTTCTGTCTTCTGCTAAAGAAATAAAGTCATCCAAGTTTGGAATGCCTTGAAGGTGAAAATTCTGACAGAATTAAAAGTTTTGGCTGAACGATCTCTTTTATTCAAGCCCTGCATCACTTGTAACTGTCTTACCATTAGTCTCCCCCTTTCTCTTATCCCTCTCTCTCTCTTTCTCTCTCTCTCCCCAGCGTTCAATATTGTTTACTCTTCATAAGCAAGCCCTCTTTTTGCAAAACAAACGGTGCATTACAACTATCAAACAAACAAACAAATGCTCCCTGGCCCAGCGGGACAGCTGCGGTGTCTTATCACTTATCAAGAACATTAAGCAAGGATAAACATCATCCTGAACATCATCCTGTGTGGCTTTCCTGCTTACTCACTCACCTCTGTTATTCTCTTGAATAATGAATTTCGTCTGCATTTGTTCAGTGTTCAATCATGTGTTAACACAATATAGAGACACACATAGCTGATGCCACTGAACAGCATGCTGAAATATGGGGTTGCACTTCTCTTTTTTTTCTTTTCTTTCTGAGATTTGAGGTCAGGGAAAAGGTCAAGGCTAAATATGGGATCACTGGTTTCAGTCCAGATTTTCTCAGGTCTCTATCAGTAAAAGATCAGCACTGGAGGACTGTTCAGTAGACCCATTATTTTTTAGATTATTTTACACATAGATTTTTAATTACAATTTAAAGCCTAAATGAAAAGTCACAAATATTTTAAGCAAGATCATTGCTATAGCATACTATTAAGACTAAAAAAAGATACATATTTTTGTACAGAATGAGAATCCAAAAATAATAACCAAATTGAAAAATTGTTTATTGTGAGGAGGGAAAATAGCAATATTCTTCTCTTTTCAGATTTAGACATTTCCATCGGTGTTAAAAATCATTTCCTCTAATTCTACTCTAAGACAAGCCTTTATGGCCCTAATGCATTAGGTGAGAAGGTGTCAGGAGACAGAAAGATGTTTATGAAAGATAAATGAAGGTATGGACTCATGCAAAACATAAAAAAATAAAAAAAATAAACACATAAAAACACTTAACGTATTTGAATTTATCTGATCAAGTCCATTAAGCTGCGCAAATTTTTTTTCATGTTCTCACGTTGTTATTCCATTGGCATTATTCATTAAATAGCAAAAAATACATATTAAATTCAAATTATGTAGACAACAAAGTGCATTTTGGCACGATCTGAAGCGAAGAAGACGTTTAGGCTTCTCTACCGAAATGCCTCATAAATGTTTATAGCGTGCATTTGATTGCGCTTCAGTGCGTAAGAACTGAAGATGATTGTGTGCTACCGATTCATACACCCAAAATGGTTCTAATAGATGCATAATAATAATAATAATAATAATAATAAAGTTAGCACATTTATTAGTGTCACGCTTGTTTCAGGTTTTAATAATGCTATAATAATAATAATCAGTCAACAACATTATTCATCCAATAAACTCAAAGGTCATTTATGGCAATTTCCAAACGGCTATAATCTCGACCTGAATTAGAACGTGGTATCATCGAAAAACAGCAGCCTTTATGATTATGGCCTTTGCTTTTTTGTTGCTGTGGAAACGACACAAGCGGAGATAGTTTTTCGACAGTGCGCGGCGCGTTTCTGTTTGTGGGGTTCGAAAAGATGAAATTGAATTTGGAAACTTAGTTTCATTTGATTTTCGAAAGTACGTATATGTTATATCATTTATTACACTTCAGTTCGAACAGTGTTTTTCTAGAACCATTAATGTGCCTTCGTAATGGCCATTGCGATTTGTTTTCAGAGATTCATGAAGTCGCTGAAGTGCAAAAAACTGTTGTATAAGCATTGTTTGGGACCATAGATAGAGATAGTTCAGACGTAATGCATATATTCAGAGATTGTTGAAAATTTCAGAAATAAGGCCGCGCAGAAGGATTCGGCGGATTTGAGTGTAGCCTAAGTGCAATGATGCTTTTGGAGGCGCGTGAGGAGTGCACCAGCGGGTCCAGGGCATTAGAGGCTCTTTTCTTTTTCTTTTTTTTTACAAATTTAAAATGTACTTTTTTTTAAAGCTGTTCCAGTTTTTCTTGCTTTGTGTGTGCGGTTGACAGGAGATGCAGATGAAGCGGGAGAATTTAAGAGAGAGAGACGAAAACATTGAGAAAGAAGAGGAGAAGTTGAAGAAATCCATACTCAAATATAATAAGTTTTTGCAAGTAATGCAGCTTTCCGAAGCAATTACGTGGATATTAACGGATAATCCGTAAAATGATTTGGCTTTCTTTCCCTGAAGGAAAATGATGCCAGACGTTTGCATGCCATAAAAAAGCAAAAGCAGAGAGAGCTCAAATCAGACTGAAATAACTGGAGATTCAGAAACTAAAGGCAGAAAACGACAGTCTGCTGGCACGAAAAGAGTTACTGTTACTAGTCTACTGCTGTTGTGTCTAGAAAGGGAACAGGTGATCTATATATGTTCTATATTATAGATCAGTGGAACAGGTACTGAAACAACTCGTAGAAACTGTCAAGCTTTTTCCATGGCCTCATTTGGCTGAATAGTGAGACTTTTCATACTTTAAGAGTTATTTGAACTAGAGACTGGAAAGGGCAGAGATGATCTTTTCATACAAATATGAATGAGAGGATCTGGAAAGCTGTACACACTACAGAGACAGTTAAATCAACCAAGTGCCTTGTTGATAGAGACATTGCAATGCTCAATACATCAGCTATGGGAATGGAAGTGCCAGCTTACAGTCTACACTAGGTTTTTGTCCATGATTTGATCTGAAGTAGCAAATTTTTTTATAACATTATGGTCAAACTGGTCAAAAACAATTAGGTAGATTACAGTCTTCACATATTCATGCTGTACCTGCATGACTTGAAGTAGCTGCCCAAAGGGCATTAAATATATGGGTGCCAAATGAATTGTCTTAAAGGGATAGTTCACCCAAAAATGAAAATTCTGTCATTAATTGCTCGCCCTAATTTCGTTCCAAACTTATAAGACCTTTGTTTATCTTCAGAATTGACTCAGCCTCACACGTCATGCCCACCAACTGTTGGCTAAACATCTGATGCATATGGGACACAAAAGTGGAAACTCTTCAGGAGTGTCGAAGTCATCATCTGATTGGTTGAACTCTACAGGATTTCCGTGAGACGTGTGTGTCGCGTTCTTTAACATTCCACCTGGAAACAAAGATACCTTGGTGCCAAACCCCTTCATGAAAGAAGAAAGCCGCTGTGTTTACAACTGTGATGATGAGCAATTATCAAGGTCAACTAAACACTGGATTTTCAAAAGTATGTGAAATATTTAAAGTTCGCAGCACAGAATTTTTTAAATATGTCAGAGAGTTTTACCCACCAGTCTGTAATTGTGGCTTTGAAACATGACAATGAACAAAACAATCTGTGATTGGTTGTTTGAAATTTGGCCTTGGCCAATGAAAGCAGCTATGCGAGACTATCTTTGGAACACAAATTTTGATATTTTTGATTAAATTCGAGAGCTCTCTGACCCTCTATAAACAGCAAGGGTCCTACCACGATCAAGGCACATAAACGTTGTAAGGACATCATTAAATCTGTCCATGTGACATAAGTGGTTCAGCCATAATCTTAATTTTAACTTTTTGTGCACAAAGAAAGCAAAAATAACGACTTTATACAACAATTCTTCTCCTCTGCATTACCCTGGCACCTTTTTGGAGAGTATCATGATGCATGCATGTGCTTTTCTCAGGGTCAGAAAGCTCTCGGATATCATAAAAATGTTCGTAATTTTTGTTCCAAGGATGAACGGGTTAAGGACGACATGAGGGTGAGTAATTAATGACAGAATTTTCATCATATTTTTCATCAAGTGTAACTGCCAAAGAACATTTTGGATCAGTCTTATTCTGTGTGGTTTTATTTGATGTTTTCTGAATGATGAGGCAAATGGGGTAACAGAATGGATGAACTTCTCAAACGTGTACATTATACAATCATATAGTGGGTTCTACCTGTTTCAGCATCTAAAATTTTGTATAGCAAAATTAGACTTTTCTTCTCTCTTTTCCCCGTTTAATAACATTTGAGTTTGAGAACATTAGTCAAATCATTGACCGTCCTACGCACTCCGGTCTTTCCACAAAGAACTTCTAGAAAACCAAACTACAGGTAGGTTAGACAAAGAGAAAGAGAGCACAAAGTTGTAACTGATACAGAACCTAAAAAAACAGTGCACTGTTCTCCTGCACTGTAAAAACCAACTGCAACAGACCCAGCTAGACAGAATACACTTAGAAGCATACAAATGGGTACACACACACGCACACAATTTACAGGCCTATGTCTTCTGTACAGTTCTGTCTCTTAAGATTACACACTATTCATATGTTCTACAGGAATTAAAACTGAAGCATTTCCATTCCACTGCAGCAAAAGAGACACTCCAATTTGCTCAGCTAAAGGCCACAATCCGTAACATTTATCAGATGATCACACATTACAGGAAAGTCTCTGTGGACACTGAGGACACCTTTAAGCAGTTGGAAATGGTGAATAATGCAACCTTGAATTAATCATTGTTTACTGTTGATATGATTTTTAAAACTAAAACGAGCTACAGAAATGTTCTAAAATGTCATCACATAGCAATGTGTAGTCAAATGTAACAGGCAAGCTTATGTTTTTTCCAAATGGCTTTGATGAAAAACTGAAACAAAAATGTTTTTGTAATTCTCCCTCCAGATTCAGAAATATTTTCAGCTCATGAGAGCTATAGATGATGAACTGAAGTTCAACATTATGGCAAGGCCGAATCTAACTGAAAAGAATGACAACGGAGATTAAGACCCAATCTCTGAAGGTGTTTATCCACTGAAAATGGACAGATGTGCCTAAGCTACATAAAAATCATCATCTGGCCACCCTTGAGGATTGTACAGGATTGTTGTGGACTGTGGTTGGAGGGACACCAGGGATATTGTCCAGGGACATGGAGATTAAAAGGATGTTTAATTAAAAAGGTTTCCTCTTTGATAATCAATGAAATATTATGATTGGATTCAGATATGTGAAATATCAAAACATAATCATTGGATTCAGATGTCTTCATTTCTTCCTCAATATACTGTGTAGACAGCAGATGGATCCATTGTTTCTATAAAATGGAATACACTACATAACTTTCAAAATCTGAACAGATTAGAAAGACTCAGGGCAAATGTCTGGTTAAAAAACTGTACAGTGTATTCAAGAGGAATGTGAACATTTGAATTCTTCATGAGTCTTACAGTCACAGTGTTTTCCCCCCTGTTTTAATGATCTAGTAACGTAAATAATATTGTTGATTATCTTGCACTATGCTTTCATGTCTTGTTTTCTTTCATTTTCCTTTTTTCCCCTTTCCCTTCTTTCCTTTCTTGGGTTTTGCGTTGGCCTTCATGGCCTTGCGTACACAAAAGCCTCTCCAGTGAGCCTGAATGACAGTGGAAGCTTGGCTCTGGATCTCTCTTTCTCTTTCCTGTTTTTCCCTCTGCTTCTGAGCCTCCAGTCGCTCCTCCATAATCTGGGAGTACTCCAGTTCCAGAACTGTTGAATGTTCCTCCAGCACTCTCAGCTCTGCCATGTCTGCTTCATACATGCGTGTCATTTCCTCCAAATCTGTCTGGACAAACATATAGATAGACTTACAAAATCAAATGCACAAGTGCACAACAACATTGACATTTTTACATACTTTTCAAGAAACATTTCACATTATTATTATTTTTTGTGTAATCTAATCCTATTTTTTTCAGGATTCATCAATGAGAACAGCATTTATTTGATTATTTTTGTAACAATGTCTTTGCTGTCACTTTTGTTCAGCTGAGTGCTGAGTAAAAGTTTATCTAGTAAAAGAAACATTATCTTTAAAAAAATCATACTGAGCCCAAATGTTTGAATGGTATCTGCAAATACATCTGAAAATGAAACTGCATCAACAGAAGTAAATGTCAGATTAATGTCTACCTGTTTCTCTCCAATTTCAGTATCATATTTCTGGATCCAGTTCTCAATCTCTGTTTCCTCCTTGTATTTTTTCTGCAAATCAAAACCAGCATCATTTACAAAAAAATAACTATACCCACACACACTATGGATAACTGGATTATACTTAACCTTTCGTAGTGCCAGTTCTCTCTCTCTGTCCTCTGCAGTCACATTATTGAGCTGAGCTCTCAGTTGACTGGCCTCCTGCTGCAAACGACTTCTCTTCCCCTCTGAAGTTTTTGTGTCTGATTGGCTCTGTTTCTCAGCATCCTGTTGCGTTCGGGTGATGAATTCCTCCAAACCTTTCTCCATCTGATGCAGTGAGTTTCTCAGCTGGTGCACTTTATTATTCAACGTGGAGATCTAAATAGAAGTAAGAGTCAGAGAAAGAATGAAAGCATAGAGAGACAATGAAACCAAGTAGTTTGAACAACTCATTCATTTTGTCAACTTTATAAATTTTTTTGTTCCTTATCATCGGGCTGACCTCTGTATCCTTGTCTTTTATTGCACTGGCAACCTCTTTTTCCAGTGAGTCTATCAGCTTCTGGTTGGCAGAGTGACGTAGACTGACTTCAAGCATCATCTCTCTGCGTTCTCTCTCCTCTGCAGGTGTAGTGAGAAGCCTCTCAAAAACAATCTCTCTCAAATCACACAGGCCATCTTTCAGTTTCTGAGTCTCCGTCTCTCCCCCTCTGTTGGGTTCTATGCCTTTTAGCACCTCCCTTGTGGTAGGAGTTGCCCTAAGTAGCCGTATAATGTTATGAAAGGAGTCCTTAATGGCTTTTTTCGATTTGGCTAATTCTTCCTTTAGTTCACTTTGCTCAAAGCTAGCATCAAGCATCATAGCTTTGTACTTTTCCCCAAGCCTCTGGTGCTCTTTCAGGGCATGGACCACCTCTTCTCCAAGACTCTGGGAAAGTGCTTCTGGAGAGCTCAGCAAAGTGGGTAGAAGAGAGACTATCTCCATCTGACGAATGCTCTCATCTAGTACCCCAAATATAAGCTTTGCTTCCAGAGATGAGAGTGTCTTCCTGGAGGGGTTGATGGTCTTCAAGTAGTCTGCTTTAGTTTTGTTTGGAAGGGTGGCTGCATCTGATAGTCTTTCTTCATGAGGGACGGCGTCTGATTTGGAGCCCATCATTAGAGGTTTCTATGATTGTGAGAGAGAAAAGTATTCAGACTTCAAATAATTTTTAAAACAACGAAGAGGTGAAAATGTATTTGAAAGACGTAGGCTATTTAAATACAGAAGGGAGGAGATATAAGATACTTAAAATACATTAAATTGCAATTCATACAAAAAAAATCTAATTCCTTGTTTATTTTAAATTAACATTTTACATGACTTAAAAAAAGATCTTTATAGGGAATTTTGACTTTTTTTCTTCGAAAAATAATTAACACCAATATGATTACAAAGCTTACATGTGTTTTAAAACAGATTTTTAAAAAGATTTCCCGATTTTATCGCATCGGTCATTTCTATTTCTATTCATATTCATTGCTGACAAAGAAATACTTTGCGCTTAACAGCTTAATGTCTAAATAACCCATAAACAATAACAATTTTGCTCTCCCTTAATATATTGTACATTACCGTGTTATTATTCATGTTTGAAGAAACCTGCATCATGTAAACACAGTCTGATGTTATGTTTACCAGTTGCTGTGACAACTGCTGTCATGACATTCTGATCCCAGCGACTTCCCACTCTAGCAACAAACAAAATAAGAAAACTACTCCATGATTTACTTACACATGTATATAGATAAACTTTCCCTGTATGTATTTCATAAACCTCATATTATCATTAAACGTCTTAATATGTTTGGCATTAGACACATTTTCACTCCGTGGCTTTTATTGTGACACTTCATCTGTTCTACACACTGTCGTAAAAAGACGTAACTTCAAACCCTCCTGCTTGACGGCGGCGGTTCTTTTATTTATGTTACAAACTCGATTCAATCGTGTTTCTGCATTCAAAAGTTAAATCGTCTTTTAATTAGTTGGAATTACGCAATATTCTTTGCGCTTGCGTTGGTATTTTAATAACACGCGAAGATAGTGACGTAACTTAAACAGATAGACTCCGTTTTACTCAAGTGCCTTCAAAGTAACGTAAGTTAGATTATCATCACATCACTGTCCATCACATATGCGGAATGATAACTAAACGTATTTTTTAAATCTTTATTCTTTTCACTAACATTTATATCCATAATAAAACGTCAACAATAAAAGCAGCTAGCTAGTTTGACTGATTGTCTTAAAACTCCATAGATATCGCTATTATTGTTTTTTGCTTACAGCTGTTAGCTTGTTCTCCGTCAAGCGGAAGCGATGAAACCTGTTTTCCGGGTTTTGTCAGGTGACGTTCGACATATAACGTTACACTATTATGATTCTTTTAACCTACACCGTCAGAGTTGATTTCAAGCATATTTTAGCATAAACTCGCTCAGTTTGGTGTCCGGGGACAGTAAATCGGGTTCTGTAACTCGTGTCGTGTGTTCAGTGTTAAAGTTTTTCTGTAGCACCGAAAGGTCTGTTTCTTGGCCAAACAGTCTCTGTTTCTCCTGAAACTGCGGTGCTCTCATCGCGGGATGGCGGAGGGGGACGACGACGTTCCGCTGATTCTGACCTGGGACGACACGAGCAGTGGGCTGCTGGAGGAAGATGAGAGTGAGTCGATTGTGTTCGTGTTACTCCACACTTCTGATGTTAGGTCACCTGAGCTTCACTGCTGGCAGAGCAGGACTGCGTGCAGGCCAGGGTACATCTTTAAGGCATTGATTAGGCATTCAGCTCTCCTCCACAGATCTGTCATCCATTCTGTGTGCGTTCTGTCAGTCTCTAGTGCCTGAGCTGTCACATAATGCGAAGGACCCAAGTATATAGATGCCATGGTGAAACATCTGCATAGTTTTAAGTTTGGCATTATAAAAACATGTTGTTTAAAAATTTAAACAAATGACTTGAATCTTTTTTGTGTGTGTGAATAACCAGCTCTCTCTACCCTCAATACTAGACTGAGGTGAGACCTTTGAGCAAGGCACTGTATCCCCTCTGCTTCCCGGGCCCCACAGCAATATAGCTGTCCACTGGTCTGGGTGGGTGTTCACAGTGTGTGTGTTCACTACTGTGTGTGTACACTTGGATGGGTTAAATGCAGAGCAAAAATATCGGGTATGTGTCCCCATACTTGGCCACATGTCACTTCACCTTCACTTTCACTTCACTTCACATTAAAATCAAATTTATTCCTGTGATGTAAAGCTGAATTTTCAGCATCATTACTCCAATCTTCAGTGTCACATGATCCTTCAGAAATCATTCTAAAATGCTGAGTATTATCAGTATAGGAAACTGTTGTGCTGCTTGATATTTTTTTGCAACCTGTGATACTTTTTTTTTCAGGATTCTTTGATGAATAAAAATAAAAGAAAGAAAAGCATTTATTTAAAATATAAATCTTTTCTGACAATAAACACTACAGTTCAAAATTTGGGGGACAGTAAATTTTTATTCTTTTTTATTTTTTGAAAGAAATTAAAATTAATTTTTTATTCAGCAAGGATGTGTTAAATTGTTAAGAAGTGAGAGCAAAGATTTAGATGGTTAGAAAGGTTTTATATTTTGAATAAATGCTGTTCTTTTTAAGTTGTAATTCATCAAAGAATCCTGAAAAAAGAAAAAAAAACTTTGGAAGCACAACTGTTGCCAACATTGATAATTCTAATAATAAATCTGCATATTCAATTCATTTCAAGTTTTTTTGTATAGCACTTTTTATGATACAAATCATTAAAAAGCAACTTTACAGAAAATTAAGTTTCTACAATATTTAGTAGTAGCTTATCATTATAGAATGATTTTTTTAAGGATCATTTGACAATTTATACTGGAGTAATGGGTGATGGAAATTCAGCTTTGTGTCACAGAAATAAATGATATTTTAAAAGATATTAAAAGATAAACCATTATTTTATATTGTAATAACATTTAGCAAGAGTACTGTATTTTTTCAGTATTTTTGATCAAATAAATGCAGCCTTAATGAGCAAAGCCATCAAAACAGTTTTTATTTAATGGTACAGTATTGCATGATTTGTAGACTATATTTAATAGTCTACACTTTGCCAGAACGTTTGCAATTAGTTTTTAAAAGGTAACATGACATTCTTAAGGAATGCTTAAGCTTACATTTCTTTTCAGGAGCACTAGTACTCCTACTTAACTTACTTTTTTTTAAAACAAATTTTAATTAAATTCAACTAAAATAAGATACAATCACGAAGAATAAGTTACCATGCAAATTAAACATCAACAATTCATCTTTGCATGGCACAAAAGTCCTTTTGACCAGACTCAGAGGTGACATTAATGCATAATGTCATTATGTTTTTAAATATAAAGTTTAATATAGAATTCTTAAAGATTTAAATGACTCAATTTATACTTTAAAAATGAAACTGAAACCGCCAGTAGTTGGCAGCAAGTCAAAGTCTTGGTTACTGATTCATTTATTCAATCTATTTGTTCAAATGGCTGATTCATTTATGAAAGAAGCAAGTGACTCTCTTTATGAATGGGTCATTGAATCATTGACTCACTAGATTTGTTCAAAAAAGCAGATTCATTCATAAAAGAAACACCGCTGTGTTTGAATGGAGATGCTCAGCTGTGGATTTGTTTGGAATTATTTTTGTTGACAATAGAGCACAATCAGACAACAGTCTTCCTAAAATCTAAGTCACTTTAATATTAACTTTTGTATAAAATCAAAAATGTATAAAACTGTTGACATTGTCTCTACACTTTGTTATAATGAATGACAAACTGCAGTCTTGAGGAGCAGAAAGTGCACTGATAGAGAAACATTTCTATAGGCTGTAGTCTGTAGATATTTTGGCAAAAGACCGACATTGCACAGCTAACCACATTCCTCTGTGTTTTTAGTCTACATTACATTAGACGTTGGTCTACATTGTGCTACATTTTATATACAGAACTGGGATCACTCTCTTGGAGTTCTCTGGTGTCCTCCAGTTGTAAACCTCTGCTGTCGGGTATCGATTCATTAAATAGTCATAGTGTTACAGGAATGTTGATGATTAGATTTTGCCAAGATACTACAAGCCCTGATCACATGAAACCTGATCTTTAACCCTCATTCTCCTTGAGTGAGATCACAGGCATGCATCATGTGACAGTGGGAAGTGGCAAGAAGGCCATTTAAATAGTGTGAGTTCCAAGCACTGGCTCTAGAGGGCTCTGCAGTCAAGCCTTTTCATCATAGTTCATTGCTTTGTTGACATTGCTAATGTGCTGGGAGATGCTTTGTAGGCCTTCTGCATAGGCAGAATTGATAGTTTAAGTGGAGGAGGGCTGTTTTTCCCCACACTGCTTTATGAAAGGTTTTGTCATTTTGATAATTGAGAAAAAATTGGAATTGTATCTAATACAGAGGGATTGTTGAGAGTGAGTTTAATTTCATTAGTGTGTTATAATGAACAGTGAGGTCAGTGCTGGAGTTTGAAGTTTATGATGCTCAGCTGTGTTCACTGCGGCTGTCATCGTTGGCGGATCATTTTATCGAGGGTGCTAGATTTAATAATGATGTCATCAAATAAAATATCTTTGTTTGATTACTTTTGAAAATGATAATTCCACCTACAACACATTTTAAAAGAGAACTTATTTTTTATGTAGAAAAAGTCAGT
This sequence comes from Carassius carassius, assembly GCF_963082965.1. Classification (NCBI taxonomy): domain Eukaryota; kingdom Metazoa; phylum Chordata; class Actinopteri; order Cypriniformes; family Cyprinidae; genus Carassius; species Carassius carassius. The sequence continues at coordinate 36,691,818 of NC_081759.1, read as the reverse complement.
TGGATGTGTGGTTGAAATTGTTTTTGACAATTTTCTTCATGTTATTTTTTTATCATTATGATTTTTTATACATTGTTGACAGTCCAGATTTGACTGGAAATGAACAAGTGATCTAGCCTAGTTATATAAGATTTACAGATATCTTCTATTTTTAGTAAAAGGCCTCTTTTTACAGCTGAGTTAAGGCTGCTCTGTGCCTGCCAAAAATTCAGTGTAAAAGTCATGCTTGCTGCTAGTATCAAATTATACAGATGCGGTTTTTGTGTAAATGCATCTATGCCACTTCTGAGCAGCAAAAAACTGTGTAAAGGTAAATGGCACATTAGAAGTGCGTCTATGCCACCTCTGCAGTGTAAATTTAATGACCCCAAACCTACATAAGGTGTCATTTGTAGATAGCTCATTTGAGAGACTTTTGGAATCACTGAGGGGATGCTGCACCCTAGTGCTATTTTGTGGTATTGTATATTGCTGAAAATATTAACACCCATCATATGACTCAACAACCAATAGGCTTATACTATTTCTTCCAGGTCAGTTTTTGGGGAGGACACTATGTAGTACTGTCACTTTAAGAGTGAAGTTTGCCAACCCCAATGATCATGTGTTTAAGTGTCCAATACAGTAGCATACCAGTCTTTGTACCACACACACAGACACAGTTAAAATGCTGTGTCAGCCTTATAACAGATACAGCGCTGTTTGTGGCCCCCGTCCTCTCCCATCCTGCATGCACGCAGTCTGTGGCCTTGTGTCAAAACTGTTTGGTTGTGATGAGAGCTGGACGTTTGAATATTTGGAGCACCTGAGTGTAAACTGTGGCACACTTTTTGTGATTTTGCATATTTGTTTAGTTAGCCAAGAAGTTTCTTCATTGGGAAAAAAAAGGATGTTGGTTCCAGGACAGCTGTCTCTTAATTTTAGAAGAAAGAAGCTAACGTGAATATCAGATGCTCTCGCTTCCTCATTTTTGCCTCAAGCTGCTGTCTCAAAAAGTTATTTTGTTGTCATGGAGATGATTGTTTGGATATTTTAAAAGCTGTGCTTTTAGAAAGATCCAGGACCCATCTCTGATCATCAGTCTGGATTAGTTTGTTTGTGTTTGAAGGAAATCTGGATTTAAGTGGAACTGGATCTGAAAAGAAAACCAGTGCTGTCTGTGTTGTTCACTCTTGCTCTGCCAGGAACCTATTGATTGGACAGAGCAAAATCAACAGTGTTGTTGTCATGTGTGTATTCACTGAGAGCTGTTTACAGACAGCTGTGAGTCAATGAAACTCAATGAAGTAACTCATTCAGTCTGTTTGTGTTTGGGCAAACTAAAAGCTTTTAGCTGTTTGGGATTTAATTAATGCTGGTAATAAATTACCAGACTGTTGCCTGACAGATCGTTTAAAAAAGGGAGTCATATTTATTGCTAAGAATGAAGCAATGGTAAGTATAGATTGAAAAAATGAATTGAAACTTTTTAGTTCCCAAATGAAGCTCTCAGCGTGGTAGGCTTGTTTAGCAGTACTGTCCATCTCCAAGGCTAGCTGTGTTTTTGAGCTTGAAGAAAGAAAGGGACTAAAATTGATCCGATATATCACAGGAAACAAAAGATGATATGGAAGAAGGGAGGCTGTGACCAAGAGATTGATGGGGTGGCTGGAAATGGGACTGGTGTCAGAGGAAGCAGCTCCGAGGATCTACAATGCGCTTTGAACTGATGCTTGAGAAACTCCACTGGGCAATCTTTTAGACAAACCGTGATCTCTGAACAATCAGCGGTGTTTCCCGCTCACACATCCTCTGGAAAAGAGAGAGAGGAAAAGTCTAGGGTGCAATCCTTATGGAACTATTTGGAATTCAGCGATGAAATGTTTGGAATAATGAGTGCAGTGTTTTGGAAACCAGCTTTGAGTTAGTCTGCAGTGCATTTACATTTATTCATATTTTATTAATATTATTTTTCTTCATTATTTGATTCTTTGAAGCGGTTTTAGATTTTTATGAATGATGTTGTTGTTGTCACTGAAAGCAGCCCTAATTTAACTGGTCACTATAATTTGTAATGTTGTCTAATCAACTTTGCCAACAAAAGAAATTTTGTGAAATTTCTTTTGTTACATTTAACTTAGAAACACATTATTACCAGATGTTTTTGTCTTTCTTTACAAATGTTACAATTGTAGACTCTTAAAGGAGCTTTGGCCCTATTTGAGTCACAGTTGTTGTTTTTTTTGAAAACCGTGTCAACTTTTGAGGAATTGTGAACATCACCACAGGATTCTGTTCTGCTTTCGGACAGCTGGCCACAGCAGCTGCAGCTGGCACAATGAAACTTGCATGTGCGAGTGCATTGTTGATAATTTACCCTTGCAGTGCTAAAGACTGCTTGACCAGTGACATGCTCTCTGTCTGACTACTGGGACGTGGGGCCGATCACAGGGGCTGCCATGGAAAACCGTAGTACATTTGACAACATGACTGGACTGACACATGATCGGCCAGTGCAAACGTCCTCATTCTGCCAGCAGTTTGCGTCTGTCGGTATGTTATTTAAAAGCCATATATAACATCAACTAGCTCGAGTACTGCTGTATCTGAATGTAAATGCATAATTAATAGTGTGAAATCATTATTTAATACTTTTTTTTTTCTTCTCTACACAGATGCGGCAGGAAATTATGATGTTGTGAATAATGTTGTCATTCCAACCCCAGGAGCACCAGACCCCAGGGCCCAGAATTCTTTGCGGCAGAGTTGGGAAATGAACTACCAGGAAGCAGCAATATACCTGCAGGTCACCTTTTGAACCTTCATACACTCAGTGAAGCAGTAAAATTGATGCAGATGATCACAAACAAACATTCAGGGTTAATAATAATTCTCCCTTGCCAATTTGTCTGTTTGTCTTCAGGAGGGAGAGAATAACGACAAGTTTTTCACTCATCCACGAAATGCCCATGCGCTCAGTGCCTACCTGTTTGCTCACAATCACCTTTTCTATGTGATGGAGCTGCTGACTGCGGTGTTACTCATGCTTCTGTCCCTCTCAGAGGCCCCTGCCGTCCCCTTTCTCCGCTTGGACGTCTATGTATGTGACTTCTACTTCACTATGTGCATACACGTCTTTTTTTAAAATAAATATTTTTTTGGATTCAGCAAGGATGCATTACAGTGTTTTAATGTGACAGTTAAGATTTTTACGTTGTTACAAAAAAGTCTTTCAAATACATGCTTTTCTATTTATCCAAGAAGTCACGATTTTTACAAAAATATACATATATTAAAATGATCCCTGAAGTATCATGTGACACTGAAAGCTGGAGTATCTTTGCCATCACAATGATAACTTGCTTTTTAAATAATATTAAAATAGCAAACAGTTATTTTAAATTGCAATAAAATGTCACAATATTATTGTTATATAGCTATATTTTTGATCTAATAAATGCAGCCTTGGTGAGTATAAAAAAAACTTGAACATTTTTAAAAAACCTCACTGACCCCAAACTTTTGAATGATAGTGTACGTATGTATGTGTGTACGCTTAAGTGTATATGTAAAGCTTACAATTACAAGAACAAGAGTGTATATATTAGTGTACAAACACTTTAAGGTGTGTATTTTCATTTCTGTCAGGTTCATGCGTCACTGGAGTTATTGGCATTAGCATTGGTGGCCTTTGAGTTGTGCATGAAGCTCCGATGGCTTGGCTTTCACACCTTTATACGTCATAAGCGGACCATGGTAAAGGTGTGTACATTTTTGTAATACACCGCGTCAACAGTGGTTGATATCTTTTTTTTTCTTTTTTTTTAACCTCTCAAATGATTTTTGTGCATTTCAGGCATGTGTCCTGTTTATTCAATTCATCGAGGCAATTGTGGTCTTAGTCCGGCAGACATCTCACCTTCGTGTGACAAGAGCCCTGCGGCCAATCTTTCTGGTGGACTGCCGTTACTGTGGAGCTGTTCGCAGGCATGCTAACTTCGAAATTCATAATAACATTTTAAAATCATTTAGTAATTGTAAATATTTGTAATTATTACCACTACTACTCACATAATTTTTCAGTTAAAAGTTTTGAGATCACATATATGCCACTCGAGGACTTTGTTTTACAGTGATTTTACACAAAACTAAGTACTAAAAGTTCATGTAACAATGGATAAATGATTGTAAAGCATGTCCTTGACTGGATACAATGTGGTATTCTGATGCTGTATCTGTTTCTGTCCTCCCTCAGAAACCTGAGGCAGATATTTCAGTCTCTTCCTCCCTTCATTGATATTCTTCTGCTGCTGCTTTTCTTCATGGTCATCTTTGCCATCCTAGGATTCTGTTTGTTCTCAGCCAACACAGCCGACCCTGTTAGTACTTGGATCACACCTTCACCTTTGTGTTCTCTGCCTTATTGTCTCTCTCTCTCTCACACACACACACACACACACACACACACACACACACACACACACACACACACACACACACACAAACTCATAGATTCTTTTCTTTCTCTCCACAGTATTTTAGCACACTGGAGAACAGCATGGTTAGTCTGTTTGTCCTTCTGACCACTGCAAAGTAAGTGTGTACTCTCGCTGTGGTGCATACATCCTATTTAACATTGCATGACTCTGAGCCTCAGTGTTTCATGTCTTCCTGTAACAGCAGTAGTAATCCAGATGTTATCAGTTCAAACTCCATGAGGGGGAACTGGAGAATTTCTCTAATCCTTTATTATCATTATGTCCTCCAGCAAAGAACTTAACCCCAGGACACTATAATCAGACTGCCCCTGTTAAAAATGTAATAAGTCACTTTGAATTAAAAAAGTGTCTACTAAATGATTAATAATGAAGTAACCTCAGAATCTTTCTTCTTCACTAGTTTTCCAGATGTGATGATGCCAGCGTATTCAAAGAATCGTTGGTCATGCATTTTCTTCATTGTGTATCTGTCCATCGAGCTCTACTTCATCATGAATCTGGTCAGCATTAAAAAAAACATTAAATCTGTTTTCATTTTAAAGGATTTATAGTGCATTAAAGTTTAATTTTGTAAGCATTATCTGTTGGTGCAGTGCGACTTAGAGTTTGCTCTTAATTTTTGCTTCACAGCTCCTGGCAGTAGTTTTTGACACCTTTAATGGAGTCGAAAAGATGAAATTCAAGTCTCTTCTTCTACACAAGCGATCCGCCGTAGAGCACGCCTTCCAGCTGCTGGTTGGTCGGCAGGTGAGGTTTACAGATCACACTCTTTCAGGACTGAACCCCGAAAGCCTTGTGCATTTTATGTGAGTGTGATAAATCTACATTTATTTAGAGGCCAGATGGAGTGTGTTTAAAACAGTTTGATGGACTGATGCGATTCTATCGCCCACGAATGACAGCACGAGATCGTTTCCTCACTTTCAAAGCCCTCAACCATTCAGGAGCAACCATGCTGAGGTACACACATGCACACTCGTATGTGCTCACGTCCTTTTTTTGATTATTTCAGCAGATGATGAGGTCTTAAGGTGTATTTTTACTTGTGTTTTAGTCTCCAGGACTTTTATAAGCTTTACGAAGTGATCGGGCTCAAATGGAAGGTCAGATTTCACACACTGTCACATGGTTATACTCCCTGGGTGTTTGTTAAACCCTCTTGAGCCAGAACATCTGGTGTGTATGTGTGTTGCAGGCTCGACGGAGTGGGGAGCACTGGTTTGATGATCTTCCTCGTACTGCATTCCTCATCCTCAAAGGTCTTTATCTTTGTCACGTTGATTCGATTTGCATTAGTTACAGAATTTTACAGTTTAATGATCTGCTCGCAATGACCAGATACATTCAAGATTAGTTGGGATCAAATATTTTCTCCCATATTACTCCCTTTGTTTGATCATTATTCTTTTTTTAACAGGAATCAATTTACTTGTGAAATCCAAAGCTTTCCAATATGCAATGTGTAAGTTAAAATCTTTAAGTAACTTCTTGTATTAACCCTTTAGACATTAACATGCAATACCTGATCAATAAAATATGCTCATTGGAACCCATTAGCTTGTAGCTTAATAGAAAACCAACTTCTCCTTTCAGTACTCTTATTATAGTTATTACATACTATACTGTAAAATACAGTAATATTATGTAAATATTAACTGTTAACATGATTACAAATAACTGTTTTCTATTTAATGTAATTTATTTTCAGCAACCATTACATTACTCCAGTCTTCAGTGTCACATGATTCTTCAGAAATCATTCTTATATGCTGATTTGGTGCTAAACTAATTTTTTTTTTATTAGTATCAATGTCTGAAAACAGTTGTGCTGCTGAATTTTTGCAGTGCACGATATATAGTTTTCTGATACTTGATAAGTTCAAATAAGTAGCATTTACTTTAAAAATGATTTAGTTTTTACTTTTTCTTTTGAATGTATTAATTCTATAATTTCTAATAATTTGAACTATTTTTCATGATTGACCTGTTGCAGATCTGGTAGTAGCAATTAATGGCATCTGGATCCTAGTGGAGACAAACATGTTAAATGGTAAGATCATCTTGAGTAATGGAACAGTAGGGCATGTGCTGCAGCTGTGTTGCTGTTCCAGATAATTCTTTGAATTCACCATTCAGAAACGCTTGTAAACACAGGAAACGGCGAAATAGCTGTTTTCTCTGTGGGAACCCAATTGAATTTGGCTCTTAAGCAGCTCTTCTCTTCTCACAGATGGCGTCGCATGGACTCATGTTGTCCCATGGAGTTACATTATTTTCCTCACAAGTAGGTGGAAATTGTTTAAAATTAAATCCCGAGTAAATCTGGATGTAGACGTTTCAATTAAAATGGGTTTCATTTAAATGTTAAACTTTAAATCTTTTGCCTCCTACTGATGTGTCTGTGGAATGAAGTTTATGGAGTTGAGGTCTTGTTGAAGATCACAGGCCTTGGTCCTTTGAAATATTTCAGCTCAGGGTGGAACCTGTAGGTACACACACACACATACAAATACACGCACGTACACACTGCATCACCTCTGAGTGTGTGTTTCTATTTCCAGCTTTGATTTCTCAGTAACAGTCTTTGCCTTTCTGGGATTAATTGCTCTGGCCTTTGACATGGAGCCATTCTACTTCATCGTGGTGTTGAGACCTTTTCAGCTTCTCCGGTATGTGTGCATGCTATTCATTTTAGAAAAACACAAAATAGAAGCATTTTGACCAGAGGGCTCAGAGCAGGTAGATAAAGTCTTCAGTGTTATCATTTTTTTAAGCTGTATGTCTTTGTTTCTTAATATTAACTTTGTGTGAAACATGAGACATCTTTTTTTCAGTGGTCATAGCTATAGATATATACAGATATGTTCCTTTTTTAACCCCCCCCCCATTTCTTGTCAAGGTTGTTTAAAATTAAACAGCGCTATCGGAACGTTTTGGACACAATGTTTGAACTCTTTCCACGCATGGCCAGGTACAGAAATAATAATCCATTTCAGCTCATTACTCCCAGATGAAGGCCCTTCTCTCACAACCCTCTCTCTCTCTGTCCCTGTAGTCTAGGACTGACTCTGATCATCTTCTATTATTCTTTTGCCATCGTTGGAATGGAGTTTTTTGCTGATGTTGTTTATCCAAACTGCTGCAAGTAAGTTCCTATAATCACCATAAATGCATTTCTTGTTTTACAAAAACAGGCTGAATATCGCCATAAACCTTAACATTCTGTCTATTTACTCACCCTCATGTACAAGTGCTCTTCTGTGCAAAACAAAAGAAGCAATTTTGAAGAATCTTTATGAAACTTAGTGAACAGTAAATATCATGCTGTAAAAAAAGACAAAAAAGCTATAAATGATTCTCAGTGAATAATGTATTTTGGTGTGTGTGTGTGTCTCTCAAAGCACTAGCACTGTTGCTGATTCGTATCGCCAGATAAATGTGACTATTGGCAACCGGACCGTTCTAGAGGAGGGATATTACTATCTCAATAACTTCAATAACATCCTAAGCAGCTTTGGTATGTGCACACACACTCACAGATACACACTCTTCTCATGTCAGTATATAGCTTTTGTAACTTTTTTTTCTCTGCCTTCTTTCAGTCACTCTTTTTGAGCTAACAGTGGTGAACAACTGGTACATCACTATGGTGAGTGTAAATACAAGAACACATGCACATCTGCTCGTCAAAATGTTTCCTCAGTAAAATGTTTGTATTTGTTTGGTTGGTGTGAGTCTGTGGTGCCCCCTGCTGTTTACTGGAATTAAATGTCAGTCAGCAGACAGTTGTGTCTCTGAAATGTTTGTTTGTAGCGGAAACCTATGGATCCTACCATCTGTCTGTCATTTGTCCGAGTTATTGATGCCTTTGATCACTGTTTTCGCAGGAAGGTGTGACGTCACAAACTACTCACTGGAGTCGCCTTTATTTCATGACCTTTTACATTGTCACCATGGTAAGGGATTGTAAATGCTGGTTGTGTATGTGTGTGTTAAATAAATCTAAATCTTTGAGAACATTTTTGTCATTTGAACAAAAATTAAAAACTTAAACTTAATGAAAATTAGAATTGTTGTCTTGTTGAAGATTAACTAGAATTACTACCTGGAAATTATATATATAAAAAAAATAACTTTAATTAAAATTATTAAAAAATTAAAACTCAAATTAAAACCAAAATAATAAATGCTCATGAAAAAAATGATAGAAACTATAATTGCATATTATTAATATTAATAATAATAATAATAATAATAATAAAACACTGAAGGGAAATAATGTGGATATGATTTGTTTTTGATGTGAAATTTATAAGGTTCAGTTTAACCAGTCAACATTTCATTTTTATAAACTTTTATGTTATGTTTAAATCATTTAATGTTGAAACTATTGAACATCCCACTGCTGTCAGCTGCCCATTTATATGCGTGTTATAAATCTAATTTCTTGATGTTTTCTTACAGCCCAGTGTTATTTTGAGTGTTCATGCCTCTATGTGTGATGCAGGTTGTGATGACAATAATCGTGGCCTTCATACTAGATGCATTTGTCTTCAGGATGAACTACAGTCGGAAGAACAGGGAGCCGCTGGATGACCCAGAAGGTTTTAAATGTTTAGTCCCGTTTAGCTGATGACATGTTTAATAAAATGGGTATGACTGAGATATCTAAGACTAGATTGTGTGTGTGTGTGTGTGTTATAGATGAAAAGGGGATTGTCTTTGAGACAGAGGTGTCTCAGACTGAAGCTCTGCAGACTCTGGACTTGTATAAACACACACTGGGCGTCACCAACCTGAGCTCACTGCAGGACATGTGTGTGGCTCTGGAGCGGAGCGGGGTAAGCACATGAGTACATGCACACAATTTGAGTTCATAGCATCTAGTTTGTGTTTCTTTGTTAGATTGATTGAACTGTAATGAATCGTATTTGTCATTGCTCACAGCATTCCTCATTAGTATTTCTGGGTCGAAGGTCACGTACCAAGAGTGACCTCAGCATGAAGATGTACGAGGAGGAGATTCAGGTAGGATAGAAATGGGGTTATTCTAGGATTCTAAAACTGAAACTAAAATAAAACCATTAAAAACATTTTGTTACTCAAAAAAAAAAAAAACTAAAAACTGTAGTGTTTATATACACACCACATGTCTGAATTAACATGAATGTAACATTGTTTTCATTAAAATTTATGTGGTAGCCAGATTCATTTGAACCTTTATTTACTGAATTTTAAGTAAAGCCTTCATAAATGGCACCTTTTTTGGATCAGATAATTAAATCATGAAAGTCTGAAAAGGTAATATATCATACAGCTGTTTATACAAGTACATGCCCAAGTGGAAACTTGGAAAGTTTAGCGAAAGAAAAAATAAATGCTACCTAACGTTATTTCAATGATATCATGTTCTGTATTAGAAAGTTATAGTGTGACATATTTGGCTCCATATTCCCCACTTTTAATACAAGAATTTCCAGATAGGCAATGGTATGTTTGTGTAGTGATTGTTTCTTTTTGTCTGCAGGAATGGTACGAGGAATATTCCAGAACAAACCTCCAGCCAGATGAGACATTCCACAGAGAACTGGACAGCCCCGAAGTCGGTGCTGTGAACAGCATTAATTAACTCGCACACCCCGAATACTGCATCAGTGTTAACTAACACACTCACTCGTACCTCTGAGGGACCTTAGAAACATCTTCCTCGAATCGATGGACAGCACAGGGGTTCCCCATGACCACTACATTCTCCCTCCATCCACATGGAGACCAACAGAGCTCACTTAAAGCCTTACTTCCCAAAAAACTTTAAGGTACCGTGGCCAATCAGGGAAGCTTGCAGACCAATCATGTGACAAGCACAAGGTCCGGGAACCTTTTTCTTCCATGAAATGCACCTCATGACATTTGCCTTGATTCATGATTCAGACTCTATCATGGATTTGTCAAACGGAGAATGGCGATTGAATGTTTCTGTGGGAGATGAATCAGAACTGAATGTGAGGATTTTAGCACTAAGTGACTCATGTGTCTCTTTCTCCACAGTCCGTGGTATTGCTTAACCAACAGATAAAATATTATAGTAATAAACTAATATTGTTTTTAAACTAAAGCTGCTTTTTGCTGGAACCTTTGGATCTATAGAGAGGCTTATTTTTTCATTATATATAAATATATATATAATATATATATACGTGCAGATTAAACATATGTCAGATGCAGTTGAGAGGCAAGTATTTAAAAATCTGTTTTAATATATTCACTGATTTACTCAACATAGGCCGGTTTCTCAGGCATATGTTCATTTTGGACTGATGAGTGTTCGATAACCAGCCCTGGACCTTTTAATTCGTTTAAACTTTTGTCTGGTCACATATGAAAAGTTCTTATTTTCTTTAGTTTGGAGTCAGTATTGTAAAGCTTAGAGTATTTTGGCAGCAAGTGCAGTAATTTGATTCCACAGACTGTCTGATCCATTCAGCTTTCCAGGGTAAAAGCAGATCTGTCTCCAAACCGAATATTTCCTTTGTGTAAAACCATAGGTGAAAAAGTGATTCTAATTAGCCGTGCTTATGGCTTCATGCACTGTACGTTAAAACTGTTATTTATCTACTTACATTGAGTTAAACGTCTCTCCTGTTCGCTGCACCATTTTATAATTTATTTGTCATTTTCTTGATTCTTTTTAACAGGGTGAATGCATGCCAATCCTCATAAATTGTTTGCTCTCATGTCTAGAGTATGTAACCTGGAGGTAATCGGGGATGTCAGTGATTTCATTCCAGTTGCTTGTTTAAGGATGTGCAACCTTGATGCTCCAAACACAAGGGAACATGAAACCACAGCAGCTCCTCTAATACTGTAGGGTTTACTTGTGTCTCAGTTCTGTTCTTTTTACTTTCTAAATGTATAATAACAGGTCTAGTAAACGATACATTTTAATGAAACTTCTTTTGGATTTTTTGTTTTAATAACTGTCTTTTTATGATTTATGTTGTCTTTGTGTTACTGTCACCCAACTGTCAAGATTAATCCAGTAATTATCTTTTTAAATTTAATTTATCCATATTTAGTGTTATTCTAATTATTATAATTATTTCATTTTTATGTAATGTAATGAAATCGTACCGGTCAAGCTTGTCCAACTGGACAAGTTGGTCAAGCTTGGGAATTTCACCAAATGTTTCTCCACGAGTCCACGGTTTTCCAACAGAGATCGGCTACTCTTATATTGTTGTCGTGGTTTGATGCCCTAGTGGTTTCAGATTAGGAATCTCTTTTAGGGAGGTTTTGAATGCCCAGAAACCGATCGGGTTAGTTTTTGGCCGTAATTGGGCTGGTTTGTTTTGCAGACCCACGCAGATTTCGCAACGGTTTCGAGTTTATCACACGAATTCTTCAAATATTCGATTACACATAGTGTCATGAATATATCGACAGGCATATGAAGAATGTAGCTCGACAACACAAAAAAAAAACACGCTTGTAAAAGTAGTCTACTTGAGTCATTCTCTCTCTACCTCTGACTCCATCCTAAGGCAAAGTGACAAAGTTATTTGCGTCATTTACTTTAATATTGGACTTTGACAGAATTGAGAGTTGCAGTCTTCCGCACTGTTAGACTTGCTTTTGTTTTTCTAATTTCTCTCACAGGCATTTTGTGTGACCGACTAACTGATTTGTGTGTTTGTTACTGGACAGCAGGAGGCGCTACAGAGTCAGATCGTAGAGCAGAGAGCACGAGCGTCCTGTTTAATTCAACTCTATCTGTGTAATGCGTGCAAGGATCTTATGTTTCTTTTTTATGCTTGCCATCACATTTGAACCATTTATTCCACGTTCTCTGTTGTTCCTGTTATAGTAACGTGATATGTGTTTTCTGGAGGCAGTTTTAACATTATGTGACATGACATCTGACGCTGGTTTTCTGGAGGTTGTAATATGTTCAGATTGTGATGAAGACAATCAGTTGAGGGTATCAGCTATTAGAAGTGACTTAATAGTGACTTCTAAATAACAAAAACATAATTACTTAACTCTTATGTACACCACAGAGTCATCCATAAAATAATTTAATGTTCTTTGTTCTGATGTTGGTGTATGTTCTTTCCTTTAGTTTGATTTATCCAGTTCTTTCATCAGGAAGTGTCTGATTTATTTATTTTAGATAATGTATATATTATATTTTATGTATTTTATTTTAATAATTTAACAATATTTTCATTTAAAAGTTTAAAAGAACGCTTTTTTTGTTTTATTTTTGAAAATATAGTTATTGTTTACTACAGTGTTTAAAACCATTATGAAAATTACATGCATGGAAATACTGCAGACGAATCTAAGACATGGCAAAGAATTAAAAGGTCAAATTAATTGAAAAACCTGGTCAACACTTGTTTAGCAATTAAACTATGATTTAAAATTTAAAATGTTACTTTTTTTTACTTTATTATATAGTTATAATAACTTGTAATATTTCATTGATATGCCACAAAAATATTTAAATATTCTGTATTTTGTAGTATTTAAAATCATAGCAATAGAGAAATGCAGGGAAGCCTCTAGCCTGACTGATGAACTGGCAGTCTGAGGCAAGATAAAAAAATAAGCTTTGTATTTTTTTATTTGATGTGTTTGTGTCAGATCAAATCAACTCACATATTTGTCAAATTACCATACACAAGTTTAATGAGTGAAGTTCATGGGTGCTTGCTCCACAACAATTTGCTTTATTATCTTTTTTGGCTACAACACAAACACATGCCACCAAACACATTCTCACACACTAGATGAAGTCTATTATTAGTGTGTGCTTGGGGTGAGCCCTGATCCTGGAATGGTGCTTTGTGACTCATTCTCTCTGTACATTGAAGCTGGTTCCTTATTTATCCCTTCAGACTCTCCCCCAAACCAACATCCTGTCCCCTCTGTGACCCTTCTTCTTCCTCCCTTTTCTCTTCCTTTCTCTCTTGAGTTCTTCTGTCAGTCACTGGGGAGAGACGCTGATGCTATTTGGCAGGGAACAGAATGTGTTCAGGACTTTATGTCTGTCCTTTTTTTAGTAGACACATACTTGTATGAGCTGGTTATGCTGAATCATAATATTGTGCCATGGCAGAATTTTCTAGAGGGCTTTTATGGGCCTCATATAGTGACTTAACAAAACAGCGGTCATATATTAGTTCTAAATGTTCTCACGCACACATTTCATTGTCCATCAGGGAGAAGAAGCGCATGGGATTTTGAGTGTTTTGTTCCAGATGTAAATATCCTGTATATTCTCAGCCCCTCTTGCTGTCCCTGTTATCTGTATTTATTTACAAGATTTTATTTGTATTTTAATGTTGCACATTAGTTTTATAAAACATTTTTTTTTATTCTATCGGTTTTCTTTTTCTTTTTTTTTTCTTACTATATATATATATATTTTTTTATATTTACATTTTTTATTTTATTTTTTATATTATTTAAAATCCCATGCTAAGTGTACTGTGTTAACCTAACTGAGACTTGTTATAGCGCTTATATATCATTGCTCTTTTTGTTGTTTTTGATTGCTTCCACTGTCCTCATCTGTAAGTCGCTTTGGATAAAAGCGTCTGCTAAATGAATAAATGTAATGTATTTTCTGGAATTATCTTGGAACAGTGTGATCTTCTAATATTTACAATTACTTTAATCCCTTAGAACATTTTTCAGTGTAAAAGGTCTTTACTGTTATTGGTGTTATTGCAAACAAAAGAGAAATTACATGAGGGTGAGTAAATGATGGCAAATGATAACCCCCCCCTTTGTTTTTCTTAAAACGTAAACCTGGTAAGTGGTGTTCATTGGTTCTGGTTCTAGTTATCCTCATTAATTTTATTTAAGCATGATATCACTGAGAAAATGGCATGGCAGCTATTGATCAATTATTATTATTTTTGACTTTATGATTATTAAGTGTGATCTTAGAAATTTTAAATAAGATAACAGCATGATTATGGAGTGATACGTAATGTAGCATGGTCGGTTTAAGGTGGAATTTATGAGTTTTGTGTTTTGATAATATGGTGTTGTTTTTTTTTAGATTGGGTCATTCCCAAAATGAGGTGGCTTGTCAGAGTCAAATAAAAACCAGAGGACAAGAACTATCCAGAGTGAACAAGACACGACATCAGTGTGAGGTCAGTATTATAGATTCTGCAGTCCAGTAAGTTTATATCATAAGCCTTGAAAATGAAATCATAATGCTTTAAAACAAGTTTTACAAGTGTCAGTTTTCCAAATGAACACACAAATGAGACCTTGACAGCAGGGGCACAAACCCCATAAAGCCTTGCGATTTCAAAAACTAAGCTTATTCTGTCCAGAATTAGACTAAAATCTCAGACCAGAATAATGTGGACCTACAGTAATCAGACAAGACCACACTGAAACACAAATTAAATACATGTTAATAAAACTAATCAATGTAAATTCAAACTCTAAAAATACAGGACTGTGTGACGTACTTGTCTACTGTGATCATGTCTACCCCCCCCCCCCAATCTTCAGTGTTCATTTAAAATTCCTCATGTCTTACATAAAAATATGACTGAATAATGAAGATTGTTAATGCGCTCTCTCTCCCTTGATGGATGGAAGAAGGAAGTGTTTGAGAAGAGGGAAATGTTTCAGTGACCGAGGATGGATATGGATTTGAGTAAGTGCACGCTGGATATCACACTCACTGTTGCAATAAAAAACAACAGCACATTAATACACCAGAAAACAATGACACATTTTGAACTGGCTTTAATATTCATCCTCTTAGTGATCAATATCAGGCCATGGATGAGTGAAGTCATAAAATGAAACTAAAGCTACGAACAGTAATGAATGCTACAAGGGGAGTTTAAGTGGTCATTGAACATGTGTATACAGCTTTAAAGATAAGTCAAAGTTAATTTCAAATTTCTCTGTGAAAACAGCAGCTGTTCATCTGTGATGTCAGTGACATGAGTTATACATTTGCTGTTAAAAGTTGTAATTTTAAGTAGTCACAGCTGTACATCGTGCCCCCTTCAGCCTCCAATCATGTTAAGTTATAGCTCAGTATGTCCATACCAAACGAATCAACTCAGCTGGAGTTTACTGGCAGCAGCAGCATTCCAGGGGCTTTTCCAATCAATCGCTGCATAGGTCTAGTCATTCTTCAAAACAGAGGCTGAATTTGAGCCAGCAGGTTCAGGAAACACAAGAGCTCTAAACACGCAACCCCACCAAAAAGCCTTTGTTGCAACATTGTTTTCTGTTGCTTAAAGATTTATTAAAGAAAATGTTTACAGGCATTGGTTTCTTGACAGCCACTCAAACACTCAAAAGCAGTAGGAGAAACAATATGTTCTGTCTCTTCAGTTGTTTGGATGAAAATCGAACACACCAATTTGTAAACACGCACGCTTCTGGGTAATGTCATCCGTAATTGCCCAAATTTTTGGTTATCTTAGCCCTACTCATTTGAGACATCATAATCTGCCTTGTTATGAAATTGTTAGAACACATCTGCCCGTGACCTCTGAGAGGGTCACTCGCTGGATTGTCGCCACAGTAACGCGGAGTGAATGGGGAGCCTCTGACGTCTCTCAGTTTCCTGTGTTTTAAGAAGCTTATCTGGTTTCACACTCTGGATAAAATGCTTGATAGAGGACACGATTCATACAGAGGCAGAACCCAAAAGTCTTGTGAGGCCAGTGACCAACACTCATTTAGAAGGAATGCAGGAAATTTACATTAGGGAAAAAAAAGATAGATGCACAAACATTTGCATGGTTCACTGAGAAAGATGATGAAATGTTACTGCTGCAGCACATATAAATACTACACACACAAAAAAAAACACTACTGTAGTACATCTGTCTTTAAATTTTCAGGTCATTAGGTATGTGTGTGTAATGCTGGATCCTCCCTCCTGGATTCCTCCTGGAGTCTCTCTCTCACTTTAGTGTACACAGAGAGATGCTAGTCAGATGCATTTAAAATTAACACTTTCACCCCTCTCTCATGCTCTCTCTCTCTCTCTCGCTCGCTCGCTCTCGCACAACATCCATCTCCACCCTCCTTTTCCCAGTGGACAAATGTGGACGTAAAAATATTTGAGCAAATCCTACATCTGGTTGGCTGTTCACTCCCTTATTTACTTACACACGCAGAGAATTGTCTCCACTTCCAAAATGGAAAAGTCTGCTGGGGGCTAAGCAAGCTTTCTTTGGCTTGGTTTTTAGTGTGAAACGTGTGCCAGGGGGTAAAGCGACACCTCGTAGAGACTGAAGACTTTTTGCACAGGAAACTGAAAGGTATGCAGTGTTGTGGTCTTTTTTTTTTTCTTGGGTTTTGAACATAATCATGATTTATTTATTTAATTATTTTAAATTTAAGTTAACTTCTTAAGATCCCTGTGTAAAGTTAGAAGCATACCTGTAAAATGTTTAGAGAGATGCTTTACCTAAGTGTTCAAACTATTATAATCACCATCTTTTTTTTTAATAATATAATTCCAGTAATAAAGCCTAAAAACTATCAAAAAGAAAACCGTATGATGTCAGTGCAGACTAAAGCATTGTTCTTGATACACTGCCTTGCATGTTATTCCTTTTCTTTTCTGCAATGTATTAGAAATGAGAAAGCCAGATTGCATCACGTTTTACTTAGCTGAAGGTTAGCTGACATTAGAATTTTGAATTTAAATGTCTTTTTTTCTCTTTCTCTCTCAAGAGAGCAGAATAACTCGGGTTAGTTTTGTATTTTGCGGTTTCTCCAAAGGTATAGGACATGTAATATGAACCAAATATGAAGGAAATAGTTTAGAATGTTTCAGTGGTTATAGCCTACAGTATGCATCTGAAAAATACTTTCTCATTTATTTTATTAGATAACTGCAAGCTTTTCCAATGAGTTAAACAGAAACAGTCTGTCAACTTGACAGGCGTAGTGTTCTGATTAAGAATGTGCAACATTTGAAATATGACTGGGAATATTTTCAACAGCTGTGAACATTATTTAGGGCTCAGAGTTAATCTTAATAAATGACAGTTAGACTTGAATGATGAGAAGCTTTTTCTCATGACAGGCACAGAAAGCAGATTCGTAATATATTCAACATTTTAAAGCTTGCTCTCTGTTTTCCAGTTGCCACTATTAACTAAAATTTAACTATGTTTTTTTTTTTCCTCAATAAACTTCTAATTTGCTACTTACTAATAATTAGTAAGGTAATTGTTAATTAGGTGTGGGGTAGGATTTAGGGATTTAAAATATGGTCATGCAGAGCAATGCATTAATATGTGCTTTTTGAATTGTAATGAACAGCCAATATGCTAGTTATATTCATATAATAGTTAATGGTGTGAATTGGTCCCTAAACTTTAGCCTACATGTTACCTAAAACTCAAGGTTTGCAAGATATTTTATATTTACATTTTAGAATTACTACAATTAACTTTATCTAAAAACCTCAAACTGACAAATATGTTGTCAGTTGCTAGAGGATTTGACCTTATGTTGCTTAGTCTGATTGTGATATTTGTTTCAGGGCCTGTGTGTTTGTGTTGTTCAATTATGCATACATTACCTGAAAAAATATGAAAAGAATGCCTGGCCTGCTACTTTGTGTTATATACAGTATACTATGGGGCAGCAGGACTGAATCCCCCAATCAGCACAACTGATTTCCCAGCTAGTCCGATATGTTCATGTGCCCCCCGCCTATGTTAACAGTAACCAGATGTATTGTGCGTAGCTTGCAGAGAGCTATAACACAAATCTGCGCTGGAACCCAAACTCATCAGAGCTATGGTTGCACACACACACACACACATGCTTTCTCACAGATTTCTCTTTCTCACACTGACAAGATGTAGAGGAGAGGATGCTACAACTTGTTGGCATTTTGTTCTCAGTTTTATTGCTCATAATAGACAGCCAATAATGCTGTCCACAACAGTGGGACGAGTTCCTTTAATAGGATTCAGTGTCCGTGGAGGGTTTGTTATGAGGGAACATGTTATGGATAGTCGCACAGACCTTTTCAGCTCACTCGAGACATTTTCCCCACTATTATTTTTACATTTCTTATTTATTCTGGCAACCTGTGAAATTCAGCCTGTGATTTATATCCGTTTTATTGTTTTTCCTTAGTTTCACAATCTTGTTTTTTCCTGTTTGAGGGGATCAAGAAGTTAAAGTGAAGATTTAAGATTAATGGAGCATGATAGATGATTTTGCATTTTATCTCAATGCTACAAAAACATGTTTCTTCATTCCTGCTTCACTTGAGAATTTGCCCTATCACTGCATAAACTCTTTGTTCTGTTTTTCTTCTACTTTCAGAACTTTAGAACCTCTCGTTCCTGAATCATCCTGCATAATCAACGCTATGGAAACAGAATCTACCTATAACCTGACTGCACCCACTGTGTCCTTGTTGCACCATAACATGACAAACTCATGTGACTACATATCCACCTCAGCCTCGCAGTATCAGAAGAAAGTTATCCCAACTTTGTACAGTCTCATTTTCCTAATAGGTTTTCTTGGTAACATGCTGGTGGTGTGCGTGTTGTATCACAGTTCAGGCCGAAGGACGGTAGCCAACACGTATCTGATGAATCTAGCCATGTCGGACTTGCTGTTCCTGAGCTCTTTACCATTCTGGGCTGTTTACTATTCGTTGGATTACAACTGGGTTTTTGGGAAGGTCATGTGTAAGCTGTGTGGAGGTCTGGTTACGATAAACGTCTACGCTAGTATATTTTTCATCACCTGTATGAGTGTGGATCGATATCATGCCATCGTCTACCCACTGCACTCTCAGAGCAGCAGGAGCATAAATCAGGCCAGATGTGTCAGCGGCATCATTTGGGTCGTGGCGGCTTTGACGACATTGCCGACAGTTGTGTTCCGTGACATACATACTTTTCCCAGTAACAACGTTACGGCCTGTGTCATTTATTTCCCTAGCTCCTATTGGCAAACTGGGTTAACTCTTGGAAAGAACACTCTGGGATTCTTCTTGCCATTTCTCGTCATTGCAACCTGCTACAGCCGAATCGCAGTGCACCTTCTGGCCACCCCAAACTACTTGGAGCAAGACTCCACCCGACTGGTCCATGTCTTGCGTATGGTGGTCGCTGTGGTACTGGCGTTTTTCTTTTGCTGGTTCCCGTTCCATGTTCTGGCGTTCCTCGGAGCTCTGGGGGAGCTGGGTGTGGATTGGGATTGCTGGGTGCTTCAAGTCATCCATAAACTCCTGCCTTATTTCCTCTGCCTTGGCTTTTCCAACTCTGCCATAAACCCTTTCCTGTACTGTTTTGTGGGAAATCACTTCCGAGAGAAGCTGTGGCAGTTTTACGGGGATATGCTGACACAGAAAAGAGATTCCATCAGCACGAGACTGTCTTCCTTCTCCAGGAAACTGAGTGATCTCAAAGAAACCGTGCCTATGGAGATTCTTGAGCAGCAGAGCAGCGCGTAGTGGAATCTGGTGAATCTCCACCTTTACATACTGTTATTATAAGTCAACTAACTCAAGTGCTTTTCCATGCACTGACACTTGCTTGGGATGATCAGGTCAGATGTTATTGTTGGTTGCTATAATTGTGATTGTGTCACTGTGTCTTGTTTCTAACAGTGGCTGTGATTAGCTCCAGCACCTATAAACAACATTTGGTTACATAACAATGTGTAGAGATATAGCCCCACATATTATTCTCAGATCAGACTTTACTCAGGATGAGGAATTTGCTGATTTTTCTGCAAACACACACACACACACACACACACACACACATATAAAATAATAAATAAAGATTTTTGATTACAGCTGTACGGTCTTAATATTTGGATTACTGGTAATATCAGAGTTGTAAATAATACTCAAATGTTAGATAATGTTAATCATGTCTTTCATAGGGCTGAAATAGACTGTCTTTTAACTGTAATATACAAAGTCACAAAATGCAGCACGAGCTGTTAAAATGATAAATCATTGTAAATTGAATTATAATTCTATTATAATGGAGCATCATCAATAAATGATGTTTGCAAGTATACAACTTTTTGTAATTGTGATTTACTATCTATCTATCTATCTATCTATCTATCTATCTATCTATCTATCTATCTGACAATATATCTATCTGACAATATATCTGTCTGTCTGTAATCAACATGATGAGAATAAGACTCATCTGAAACTATGAACTTCTGACTGAAAGAGGTGTGCTTTTAAAATGGAAATTTCCATGTTAATGTCTTGTTAACATTCAGTATTTCACACATCACAGATAATTTATTCTGAAATCAGTTCCAATGTGCATCAGCATAGTTTTAGCTACATTATTCACAGTCTGCATTAGCGGACATATATAAAATAGTTAATAGTAAAAAAACAACATTAGTTCAGCATTTGCTGGCCCATCAACTGGATAACATCACTTGTCCTAACTTTCCTTTCACATTAACATTCTGCGAGCTCAACCTCTTAATGTTCCTGTAAACGCCAGCATCATCATGACAACCGTTATTTGAATTAGCAATTTTTTTTTGATGAGGCTTGCTGTTTCGATAGCCTGCGTCACAGATCTTAAGAGATCTTTCAAGTCATGCAGGTTCATCTAAAACACTTTAAACACCAACTGGAGTAATGCACAACAATCATTCTTTAGCTCTGCAGGAATCTGGAAGAACCTGCTTACAGTGTCCGTTTCTGAGAGGTTAAGCAATATTTCAGAAGTGTAGTACATATTTCTCATTTTGATTTTCTAAGCTCCACCATTCCCTGTAGTCACAGTTGGTGCACACATTCTCTGTAATGTTTTTTTGCATTTCATGAATCCTGTTTTTGTCTTTGTTATTTAAATTCTTATCATTTGCTCCAATGATGCAAGGTCTTCCCTAAACCATTCTAAGAAATGACCAGACATCAGTGTTCTCATCTGTCAAGCATTCAGGGGGAGGGCATTTTTAGACTGATGAACAATGTTGATAAAGAGAAGCCAAGGTGGTTGTTGCATAAAAGTTAAGAATCTGGTCACGTATGTATGAAATTTCTCTTGACTCTCAATTTTGTATCATTTTATCAACGTTGATCATCGTTCATCTTTGTTGGAAAGTGTGTGTCTCCACCTCTTTGCTGCTATATTGTTACTCCTAATCAGGTTAGGATACCTCTCTAGCAATCTTAAATAATGCTGAGTCCTAATCTTAACACTTAGGAACCGTTCTAATCACACTTTAAGCAATAAAATCAATTATAATCACACTTTTTTAACAATAATAGTAAAATTACATCGGTTTTAGAATTTTGACACACTTAAGACAATAAAATTTTACTCTGAGCGGCTTTATACATATGGCCCCTGGTCTGTTAATGCAAAGGTTTCAGGTTCAGATCCTAATAATTTGACCTAGATCACAGTTCCATCACTATGTGCCCTACAGCCTGAGCTGCTGATCCTCACACCTTAGTGAACTTAAAATCAAAAGACAACTCCAGCATGACAGTAAGTGATAGGAACCACTGCACTAGAGCATCGTGAAAAATATCCATCTATGGATATGTTGTCCTTCTAAATATTCAAAAAATAACCAAAGTATATTTTATACAGTATATTATTAATCTTTTCGAATTTCACTGTGAAATTGAGTATGAGGCTACTAATTATTGGAAGAATTACATCCAGAATCAGCCAGCTGGAATTTGGGCATATGAGCCTCAAACTACAGATACTTTGTGTGTGTGTGTGTGTGTGTGTGTGTGTGTGTGCACATCCAAAATTTGTTGTGTTCTGTTCTGTTGACTGATGAAAGGAAATAATTAATAATTGTATTCCTCCAGGTATTCTGTTCCGGCCAATACACATAGCACACTGTAGTGTACATCTGTCCAGATAGATGAATATTGTACCTATGACAGTCCATAAAACTTAAGAGATCAGAGGGTCTTAGGTGCACCCCATTTGTCTCACTTTGTCATTGTTTCAACAGCAGAACAGAACACAGTGTTCCTGAACACTCATATTGTAAGCTGGACTGCAGACAAAGACCACGCATACACACACACATTATTATCTTACATCGAAGAAACAAATTCAAAGTTGACTGAAGGTGAGCTATGTTTAGTTGTAAGTGTCTTTTGTTGTTGTTGTGGGTGGGGGGTGGTACAGTAGATATGCATGAGAGGTGTGTGTTATGTGTGTTCATATGTAGTTGTTGCAGTCTGGCCAGTTTTAAATCACTCTCACAGACTAAACTGCCCAGTTTTTCACACGCAGGTAAGAACCTCTTGCTTCATAACACACACACACACACACACACACACTATAGAAAAGATATGCACTGGCCATTTTGTAAATGTCCTCCTCACAGATATAGTGAAACAAGTCTTAAACCAAGCTTAAATGCTCCTTGTGAAAATGATTGCATATATGTATATAGAATCTAATTTAACTCTTAAGGTTAAACATCTGTGTGTTCAAGTTTTTGTCTGAGTGGGTTTGGATTACGTAGCAGGGGTTCTTCCTCTAACTGTGATCAATGACAATTTAACAAAACAAGCAATGAAGAGGATTTCACTATTCTGGGAAGTGAGGAGGACATCCTGCAATTATGTTAGAAACTTAAGCGATACGTGTGTGATGTTGTGCTTTTTGATCCTGGAATGTTTGATGAGGACATGGGTTTTATGAGTGTAAGACAAAAATGAAAATATCTTCACTAATATAGTCAGAAACTGACATTTGCACTAGTACTATTTGAAAGGCTCATAAACCAGCCAAATTATTACATTTAATACTATCAACAGATTTGGGCGAGGGTTAGGTTTAGGGACAAACTTGATATGAAAATCTTACTTGTGTACCTTTACACACGTTTTTCATCTCAATTGGTTATTAATCATCACTGCTAGATTTCGAAGCATGCAAACAATGGCAAGCTCAGAGGTATTCATTGTGATGTATCACACAAAATTGGACTGGTATGATTTCAGTTGGGCTAAAGCATTTCTATGGCATTTATTAAGACAAATTATTGTTTTAGTTTGACTGAAATCAAACTCATACAATGCATGCAAGAACATTATTCAAGGATCTGTAAACAGAACAGATCCTTTCAGATTGCTGGCACTAAAAGCCAGACACCAGTGAGGGAAATGTTGGAATATACAGCTGCATATCACTGTGATATCATATAATTAGCTCTATAAAGCATGTGCATGAGGAAACCTAAGCATTCCACAAACTCACAAGACCTTACAGACAGCTTTCTCATCACTCTTGCTGTTTTATGACCTGTTCTTCCTCTCTGCCATTGTCGTGAATGTTTTTCAGCTCATTTATTTTTAGTTATTTATGTCTTCACCACTTAAGTGTTAAAGGAATAATGCATACCAACACAATGCAATTACTACGTCAAGTGCAATTTCAAACAGTTCAAT
Source organism: Carassius carassius (assembly GCF_963082965.1). Lineage (NCBI taxonomy): Eukaryota > Metazoa > Chordata > Actinopteri > Cypriniformes > Cyprinidae > Carassius > Carassius carassius. Next base: position 36,667,881 of record NC_081759.1, on the reverse strand, counting down.
GCTGAAAAAAATATTCACAACACATTTAATTGTGTGTCAGCATCAGAGTTTCTGTTTTAGATGGCATGCTAGATAACACACACATACTGAGAAAAAAAATGTGGCTGTGTTGCATTTTTCTGCAGTATGTGCATGCATCATCTTTGGGCAGGAGCCTGATTGCGCCAATCTGAACCTGTTCTAAGATTACATAAAATGTGTAATAATGTTGAACAACTGGCACTAATAAAATGAGCATGTCAAAAATATACTGTATCTATGGTATAAATAATAACAGAAAGAGAGACAGAAAAACTGAAGCTGTGCTATATAAAGTATATCTGACTCTCTTCCATGTATTTTTAATATAGGCCTGACTGAAGAAGAGGATCTTGCCATGTCCAGTGGTACACACACACACACACACACACACACACACACACACAGACACACAATATACATTTGTACACCAAATACACTCTAATAGGTGGTTTTCTATGATTGTAGAGGTTAACAGGGAGGCTGTATTCCAGGCGACAAAGGTTCGAACGCATTTGAAAAAAGATGGAAGCTGGATCAACAGATCTCAAAATGTTGAGGACACACAGTCAGATGTAAAAGCAAGGTAAATGTAGGTTTTCACTGTCATCTGCTGGCTGAGAGTGGTAGTATCAACCAGCCAAGGTCTTTCTCATGTTTGCTTGACCTCTCATTTTATTTCACTTTTTACTCTCTAACAGTAAACAAATAAAGTTAGGAAAACCCAATAATGTGTCATCACTTGAAAGCAGTTTGGTCTCTTCCTCCATCATGCCACGTGCAGAGAGTACCACTCCCTCCTCCAGCCTTGACTCATCCACACCCCCACAAAGCTCTAATGTCATGTCAGCATTAAGGAAATTTGAGTGAGTGCTTTTCTTATTTTCCTTGTGTGTGTTTCCTGTATTCAGTGCACTCAATACACTGCATTCAATAACATTTCAGTAAGGGCAATCAGATGTTTCATAATTATTCCGAATGTGTTCCAGTGCACATCCTGTCCTTGAGGACTCCAGGAGAGCACATGTAGGGAAAGCAGTGGAGACATCCATAGTCAAAGCCACAGAGCAACCACTGAAGACACCAGCAGATACTTCTGTAAAGGAAATAGTGAAAAAACCAGTCACCATACCTGTAGAGGAACCATTGAAGACACATGTAGATGTTTCTGTAAAAGACATAATGGAGAAACCTATAACTAAACCTATAGAGGAACAACTGAAGACACATACAGACACTCCTAAAATGGACGTAGTGAAGAAACCTGTTGAAGAACCATTGAAGACATCTACAGATGTTTCTGTAAAGAACATAGTGGAGAAACCTGCAGAGAAATCACTGAAGACACGCACAGAGATTGTAGAGGGAACAAGGAAGACACCTGTAGATGGAGCTTCAATAGATCAAACACAATCTAGTGAAGTGCTGCAGGAGAAAGCAGCCAAAACCCTACATGAGAACCCAACAAAGCCTTCAGGAACACTGACTACAAAGAATAAAGAAGATGATACAGTTGAACAAGTCTCAATAGCACATGCAACTGTAGTAGAGGCTCTACTCGAACCCAGACAGGCCGAAAACCAGCCTACAAGTGGAAATGGGGAACTTTCACTAGTATCTGCTCTGGAAACTCCAGCTAAAGAATCATCAACTAGATCAACAACAGAACCGACCAAAGAACCCCATGTGACAGCCCTGGAAGAGAACCACAGACTGAACAGTCAAGCTAAATTGAAGTAAGTCACTTAAAAGACACATTAATTTAGAAATGTCTGTGGACTTCTTTGAGTAGGTGTTATGATATTTTGATTTAATTAATTTCTATAGCAATAACATTAAAATGTGTAATTAAAGGACTCACAAAATATTAACTCAGTAAGTATATAGTTTATAAGCTAAATTCAGTTATGCAAACACAGAAACATCAACACTGTAAAATTAAGTGTGACCTGTCTGTTTTACTAAATACCTTCATTTATTTTTACAATAAAGTTTACAGATATAGTATTAAACACAGTTCCATTCTTAATAAGTCGTATGTGTATCTGTGTATGTCTCTCTTTGTAGCGTCAAAAGTAAAACCATGTGTTCCTTCTGCAAGCTGCCCATAGATGGAAATGTGAAAATCTCCATCAACATTCCTGCCATTTGTTGCCATCCGGATTGTTTCAAGGTTTACTTTTTAAATCTTTTCTTCCTCTGTACTCAGGCTCAGAAGTCAGTATCTCACCCTTCCACCAAATAGTTTTCAGTCTTATCTTATATTTTCACTTGGTATCAATGATTTTGGTGATCTGATCACAGGAGGTCAGTGCTCAAAACAGGTGTTAACAAGGTCAGAAACATTTCGTGATGGGATCACTGAAACTTACAGAAGCTCAAGACATTTGTTATTATTAATTTAGTTTTCTCGTGCTTGCAGCTCAAAGAGATATTTCGTTTACTCGCTCTCAAGTGGTTCCAAACGTGCATGAGTTTTCTTCTGCTGAGCACAAAAGAAGATACTTTGAAGAAAGTTTGCATTCAAACAGTTGATGGCAGCCCACTGTTTCCATAGTATGGAAGTCAATGGCTATCATGTTTGGATACCAACATTCTTCAAAATATCATCATACTCAAAAATCAATAGCATAGCAAGCAGTACTAGACAAATGCTGTTGTTTTTCCATTTCTGTTTGTTCTCAGCAAAATTTGTTTTTTTATTTGTTTTTGTTCAGAGAGCTTCTTTTCAAAAAAGCTACCTGTTAGAATAATAATAATAATAATAAATAAATAAATATAAATATATATATAAATATATATATATAAATATATATATATAAATAAATATATATATATATATATATATATATATATATATATATATATATATATATATTTGAATGAATTAATGTACACAAGCTGTGTCTTGTTCTGTGTGTGTGTGTTTTAGTGTAATGGTTGTGGCCATCCTCTGGGTGATCTCTCTTCATATATGTACCACTATGCTGGGAAAATCCTCTGCGAGAAGTGCTTTGAGCAAATCTTCCAGCTCTGATGAGTCATCCTACTGCAACCTACTCCACTACAACTTATCACCATGACACCCAAGCACATCTCAGTGTCTACCAGCAAGTTTGCTGTAATTTAGCACTAATTTTTAAAAAACAACAACAAAAAATCAGTTTTTATCAGTAGAGGAACTTTAAAACGTCGTAGGTTTATTGTACATAAATTTAACACCATTTTTCATTAAATGGTCATGCTGTGTGTGCATGTCTTGCTATTTACTGATAAAATTCCCCATGGGGTTTAATGAAGGATTTCTCTCTTTCTGATCAATATATTCTTTGTCTTCTCTTAACGATTAACTGTTTCAAATGTATTTAAAAAATATCATATCAGCTTAAAGGAGAAGTTCGCTTCCAGAATGAAAATTTCCTGATAATTTACTTACCTCTTTGTCTTACCCCTATCCAAGATGTTCATGTATTTCTTTCTTCAGTCGAAAATAAATTAAGGTTTCTGTGGAAAACATTCCAGGATTTTTCTCCATATAGTGGACTTCAATGGGGATCAACGTGTTGAAGATCCAAACAGTAGTCTCAGTGCAGCTTCAAAGGGCTCTACACAATCCCAGTTGAAGAATAAGTGTCTTATCTAGTGAAATGTTCAGTTAAGAAAAATACAAATTTACATACTTTTTAACCACAAATGCTCACTAGCTTGACCTCATGCATTATAATCATGCACGTGTGATGGCGGAAGTAGCGACCCCATGTTTACAAAGCGAAAGAATAAAGAAAGTCTTTACATCTTTGGAAAAAAGGTTAAACAATGATGTTGGACGATTTTGAAGTTGGAGGAGAAAATGAGACAAGACAGACAAAGAACTAACCTTCATGTCTTTTCCAATGTGATTACACAAAGCATGAAGTCATGAATGCACATAACAGAGCTAGTGCAAAACACACATTTGTGGTTAAAGAGTGTGCAAAAAAGAAAACGATTGTTTCATTAGATAAGACCCTTATTTCTTGGCTAGGACCTTTGAAGCTGCATTGAAACTGCAGTTTGGACCTTCAATCCGTTGGCCACCATTGAAGTCCATTATATGGAGAAAATTCCTGGAATGTTTTGGTCAAAAAAATTTAATTTCTTTGTCACTGAAGAAAGAAAGAAAGAAATGAATATCTTGGGGGTGATTAAATTATCATTGCAAGGAAATTTTCATTCAGGCATTGAACTTCTTTAACTTATCCGGTTTACATGTCTGTAGCTGTGAGACAAATTGACAACACTGATCATCTGCTTTCATTAAAGTTTATTCAACACACAGTTTATGTAAATTCACTTTAGTCTGAATTCTGCATGTTTTTTTTTATCATTTACAGTTATCAATCTTACTGTAGAAATAATTGGTAGTTTTCTGAAGTAAGCCAGTCAGTGAACAATATTAAAAAGACATTAGTTCCTTTGATCGAGCACCATCATTGATCAGGTTCAGCATACTGCCACAGTTAGTCAAAATATACAACAAATACACCCACAAACATAAAATCACACAAAAGAATGTCTGTAAATACTGAATTCAAACTGACACAAAGAAAAGCTGTTCACTACAGCGCTGTTTCTCCATGTGTGTCACACAGAATAAAACACCCACATCTGACTGAAGAGGATTCAACACACTCAAACTCTCTTAAAAATGGAACGTGTGAGAGAGAGAAGAGAGGCTAATATCCTGGCAACCCGCACGGCATTAATAAGACCATGAAGCACAATGAATACAATCATTAAAATGAATAAATGGCCATGAGAGTATATAATAATGTGTGCAGCAAAGACAGAGAGAGAGAAGACAAATGAAGAAATACAGAAGTTAGATTCCACTCCTCCAGAGATCCACTGTACAGTAGTTTGTGGTTTTATGTGTAGTGCTTCAATGAATTGTTGTATTTTCATTGGTAAATCTATCTTAGTGTAGTTTGTACTAATTTGTCTCATGAAACCAGTGGTTTGTGCTCTGTATGATAGAACTCTGCAGGGGCTTCATGGAGCTCTTTTGCGTTTCCTCACCGGCCACAGTGATGATACCACTGAAACCGCTGCCACAGGCGACAGGAAAGCAGGCCTAGCAACACCGAACCTAAAAACGGATTCCCTTCCTTCCCAGAAACCTTAGAACAGCGTAGTTGTAGGTGGTGGCAACCAGGTAAATTAACTAGGAAAAAAGAAGGAAGAAACAACACATTTCTGATGTTTTCCTCTGCAAAAATACAGTATGAGCTCTTGTGGCATGTGTGTTTATATACTTTTGAGATTTTACTATAAACATCAGACAAAGAATGCAATTCCAGCAATAGCACATCATTATTTATTTACAGTCTTGTCCAAAGCAGCGTATAGCCCTTATATTTTAGAGGAACAATACCCTTGGAGCAACAGGGGCTTTAGTTCATTGTATAGTAATACATAGTATTGTATTGCTTAACTAAAAAAAATAATAAATAAAAATACATGACTGGATTCTTTATTAAAAAAAAAAAAAAAGTTGTGTAATTTGTTATTTCATAACTATATGCATAGCTATCAAATCTCTTATATAAGCACAAGCACATAAAAAAAGAAATCACAGAAAGAAATGTGATTAATTATAGTATTACAAATACTTTTCTGAATTATGTCCAAAAAAGTGAAGATCAGTCAGTGTAAATCTCTAGCAGCATTTGTTTTCAGATGGCACATATCTAATGCAATGTAACTGAGACTATTCAGTGTAGCTTATGTGTCCAAATAATTTTGGGAGCTGCTTAATTAGAATATTAAATGCTTGTTTCAATCTCATTGTGCTCTTACGCACGACAGAGAAGCTGTGGTTGCTCATAGTGATTGTCTTTAGATTAAGCCTGAGAAATGAATGCTGCCAAATATACAGGAAAAGGGAGTAGAGACGCTGGGGATCTGTCAGTAGCAGAGAGGTCAGTTACTGACTGTAAACTAAACATTCTCCTGCTGTACTTCCGTCATTTACTTCATGCTCTGCACTCTGACGTCAAAGAATTTAGTGCAAATAAAATCCCTGTGAATTTGAACTCAATTGCAGTGGAAGTTTGTCAATAGGCGTAGAAAATATAAATAGTTAATACACACATATGTAACCATGGACCACAAAACCAGTCTTAAGTCGCTGGGGTATATTTTTAACAATAGACAAAAAAAAAAAAAAAACATTGTATGGGTCAAAATTATCGAGTTTTCTTTTATGCCAAAACTCATTAGGATATTAAGTAAAGGTCATGTTCCATTAAGATATTTAGTACATTTCCTACCGTAAATATATCAAAACATAACTTTTGATTAGTAATATACATGGCTAATAATAATTTATTTAGACAATTTCAAAGATGATTTTCTCAGTATTTAGATTTTTTTTTACACCCTCAGATTTCAGATTTTAAAATTGTTGTATCTCGGCCAAATATTGTCCGATCTTCATAAACCATACATCAGGGATAGGCAACTCCTGTCCTGGAGGGCCACTATCCTGCAGAGTTTAGCATCAGCCCTCATAAAAACTCACCTGCCTGTATCTATCTAGTAATCCCGAAAACACTGATTGCCTTGTTCAGGTGTGTTTAATTTGGGTTGGAGCTAAACTCTGCAGGACAGTGGCTCTCCAGGACCGAAGTTGCCTATCCCTGCCATACATCAATGGAAAGCTTATTTATTCAGCTTTCATAGGATGTATGAAGCTAAATTTATGAAAAATTAACACTTAAGACTGGTTTTGTGGTAAAGGGTCACATATTACCATTCTAAGTGATTGTCAAGATGCATCAATCACTGTAAACTGTATTTTTTTAAATCCTTAAAACCATTTAAATAATAAAGATTGCTGTGGTGAACTTGCTGCTTTCCAGAATACAAAGCAATAAGCTTCTTGAAGAAGGCCACTATAGCCTTGCACAAAATCTTCCACAGTAACTATAAATGACTTCACAGATGTAAAACATTAGATCACTAACCAGGGCAAGAAGGGTGATTCCGGCTCCAGCGAATGCACAGATGTAAAGGTCATAGGTCACATAGAACTGGAAACATAAAAAGGCACATAAGAGACATGATATCTTGAGACTCTGAGCATGTGCGTGTGTCTAGGATAACAAACATCTAACCTCTGGTGTTTTGCAGATGTTTGCCAGTGTGTTTCCACAAACAATCCCCGGCAGAGCATTCCAGGGAAGAAACCCTATACAGAACAACAAGACATCATGATTGTAAGCACACACAAAAAAATATGTACAGATGAAGGGGTGCAGACCTACCATACATCCGTGCATCCATGCAGACCCTTGCTTGCTGGTTGAACATGGTGGTTTCCGACAGAATGTTGACTTTGTGACATGAGCTTTTCATATTAATGAAGAAGAGCACAGGAATGGCTGTGAAGCCAAAGACAACCAGCCAGATAACGGCGAGCACGCACGTCAGGATTATGAACTGGACAAGAGAAACAGCTAATTAGATCAGTGCAATATAACAGGCAAGGACACTGAAAACTATATAAGAAAGTACAGTAAGTAAAACTTGATTTATATCAACGTTTCTACTGCTTTACACAAGAAATATACATATATTGTCATAAATGTTCACATGCATATATAGATATGGAAGGAGATACAAAATAAAAAAATAAAACTGACTTCATAAAATAGTAGACTAAACCAACTGCTCACAGCTTATCAGAACAAACAAGCAAGTTGCTGTCGGATGACCTGAGTGATCTAGCTGGAGTATATATCAGAATTCCCACACTTTTTGTACTTTTCCAGTCATTTATGATGATGAAATAAGTAGTTTCAAAATAATTTTATAGAGATCACATTAACAGAGAGTAATTTCACACTGCATAAGTACTTTTCTTGAACTGAGCATAACTGAAAAGGCATATTGTCTATTGAATTTTCCATAGCTTCTCCATGACTTTTATGACATGAGGTTTGAAGAATTTTTATAATTATTATCAATTAATGTTACATTATACAATTAATTAATATTATAATATTGCCTATATAAATACAAATTATTTTTAAAAAGTATTTTACTATTGATTTATTCAGGCCAAGAAATCACATTTTTTAAATTTTCAGCTTTTCCAAATCCTAATATTTCATTATCAAAAAAAGATGCGAAAGGAGCAGCCACCACACCATTCAGAATCTAACTCTCTCTCTCACACACACACGTCCCAAATGTCCCCACAAGGATAGTAACACCTGAAATTTGTGACCTGAAAAACACACACTCACAGTCAGGCTGAGGCAGCGGCCAAACTTGGTGCTCCTGAATTCTCCAAACGTCTGCTTTACTGCACTGGTGGTGTAAAAACCTTCAGCCAAAAGCAACAGTCCATAGAGGAAAAAGAAGGAGGCCAGACCGTAGATCACATACTGGAAATATTTTATACTGAAACACAAAATATAGAATAAATAACACATGCAAACCTTCGTAAGACAAATTAGTACAAACTATAGACTACTATAGAACACCGATTAAAGATAAAGCTATTCTGTTCTCACATTATGTACTGTACTGTATATAATCACCAAAAAAAAGGCAATAACTCACAAGTCTGCCATCACAATGAAATCCTGGACGTCCCTTGCGAAGTAGAGCTCTATGAATGTGTGTGTGTGAGTGAGCGCCTCATGGCCTCCCCCGCAGAAGAGCGCCACACCAGTGTAGCAGAGCAGGGTGGCCAGCAGGCTGGTGTAGGGCACGGCGCCCAGGCAGCGGATGCAGCAGTCATAGCAACCTGTAGGTGAGTAATATATCAACACACCAACTGCACATGCAGCACACACTATACACACACACATCTATACACACACACATACACTGTACTACCAATACACAAGTGCACTTATACTCAACTACAAAATCACATGGATGACCTCGAAATGAGTATGCAAACACCTCTAAGAGTTAGTTGGCCTACAGTTAGTCAAGGACACATGCGCATACTCAGTGCGCCTCTGTGAGTAAACGTATCTGATGCACACACACAAGCTTGTAAATAGTCAGTCAGTGTATAACGGAATCACAAATGAACAAGCCAAATGCAGAGAAAGTGAACGCAGGCAATCATAAAGCCCTGTTCAAAATCCCGAACCGCAAAAGAAACCCAAATTAAAAAATCCTGAAAGTAAAAAAGTTAAATACGAGGAAGCAGAAGAGATGACAGGTAAAACAACTGCATCAATAAAAGGCTAAAAATAGTTTTTTTTTAAGCAACTTAACCAAAAGAAGCCAAACAAACGATAAGCCCCAGAAGGCTCAGCTTTGGAGTTCTTTGGTCTCCAGTCTGTGAGGGAAGATGATGCATCTCAGGTCACCTAGTGCTTTACACAACCACGGCTGTTTCACTGGAAACATCGACACTGCTGAGTCGAACCCACGCCAGGAGAGAGCCGTGCAGATGCTTGTCCACTCACTCCAGAGAGATTTCTGTCCTCTGTTGCAGTGATGTCTAAACTGAAGGAGGTAATTTCTTTTTCTTTCTTCGGATACACTCCACTGACCACCTCAAGGAAGAAAAAATGCATCGCTTAAGCTGCTCCTCTCCCTCCTTCGCTTCTTTCTCTCCTACTTTCCCTCCCTCGCTCTCTCTCTCTCCTGAGTAGCCTGGTGTCAGGGAGAGATTTGGGTGTGGGGGGGGGGGGGTATGGGCGTTTTCATGTGTGTTTGAGGTTTTGTGGTCAGAAAAAGAAGCACTTGTGACAGTCATAATGGCTTTTGTTTTAACAACAAAAACTATCATTGTGAACAAACAAAATAGACACACACTCACAGGCCTCAGCAGTGGAGTACGTCATTGTGTTTCCACTCATAGCAGCACAGACAGACACATACTGACACCACTGGGGTTACAGCTGGGATCATGGCAGGTCAACCAGTCTTTTACACTCTTTTTAAACTGTTTTCTTCTCAAATAGCCTGTGACTCACAATCACCTGATTAATAAATATAACACACACTTTCATCACACCTTCTGTTTAAGAATGTGGAAATGCTTTTGAGTCCATCCATCCATCCATTCTCTAAAAACACTTAAAATTAAAGGGCTATTAAGTTGTTATCCAAAAAAGGAGAAACCTACAAAACAGTTCAATGCATACATACATATGAATCCTTAATGTTACTACATTTAATATTTCCCCATTTCAAACTGGCACTGGGCCGTACAAGAGTCCCCTTCAGAGAAGAGAATATTTGACGTAAAGACCTGATGTGACCTCCTGTTGTCTCCTGGTCTTCTCATCCACACCCAGGCGTTGTTGCAACTGTCTTAGCCAATCAAAACCGGAGGCAGCTGGTTAATCAATCAAAACAACCTTTTAATTAATAAGGATCCATTAAATGCATCTCCATCACAAATGCAGAAGTGATGCCTCTAAGCTTCTGACCAACCTGATGGCATCTTTCACACATCATACAAAAAACGAATCTTAAAAATTCTTGTATATAGTACATTTGTCTAAGCAACTTATATCACATGCAAATTAAAGATACAACAATCAATTAAAATTCTGCTTAAATAAATATAAGCATAATTCTAAAATAATGAACATCATATACCAGTGGTTAAAATGGGTTTAGGTGAGTTCAGGTAGACTTACCCATGTGAGTATGTGTGTGCGTATCACGCTCTGTCTCTCTGATGTGCCGTGTAGTTTAATCTCCTTTGATGCTTTTATGATACTCACTCACGCTTTTGTCCCTGGAACAATAAACAAACCCCTCTGCTCTCTCCCAAACTCACACACACACTGGGGCAGATCTTAAAGATGCAGCGCCCCTCTTTCACTCCCATGATAAATAAAGAGTAAGAGTGTTTGTGTGTGTTTCAGTACAATGAACCGTAAATGTTCACATGCACATGCATTATAAAGATAAGCACCCTGGCCAAAATGTTTGTGCACAAACATTAGTAGCACTTACATCTGGGCTTAGTTTTTCTACATAAACAATCCTATACATACACTTTTACTTAGCTATATAAATGGGGACATTCCATTGACTTCAAATAGTGTTTCTGCATACAGCATGTTATAAATACTACAACTGTTAGACTTCTAGTATTCATAAATATTATAAATAATACAGGTCTAACAAAACAATCTGCATTTTTTGAATGAAAAGTGTTTATTTTAGATTTTTGTCAGATTCACTGTAGCTCACTTCTGGGTACAAATTTGTCCCCAAACAATGATTAATGAAAAAAAACCATGATTAACCATAACACACACACACACACACACACACACACACACACACACACACACACACACACACACACACACACACACACACACACACCACACACACACACACACACACACACACACACACACACACACACACACACACACACACACACACACACACACACACACATTGTGCACATTCTTGCACAGCTATCTTTGTGAAGATCATTGACACAATCCTATCTTTAGCCCTTTGCCTTAACCTTAACTATCACAATTAAGTGCCTAACCCTAAATGTAACCTAACCCAAGTGTTTACTTAATTATAACCTTGACCATAAAACCAAGTCTTAAACCTCGAACAGCCCTTTAAAGGGGTGCCAGAAAGTGAGAACTGACCCAAATCCCCTTGCATTAACCTCTTGATCCTCACCCCCATGGCTAAACCTCAAACTGGTTCTCACAAAGATAATAGTACAATTACACACACACTTATATACACACACACACACAGATTTTGAAGCGCAGTGAGTGAGTTGTGACCTTTAGAGTCAGATTGGGATTTCAATACAATACTACAGTTGTGTCAGAAATAGGAACACAGACAATTCACTCTTTCTGTGACACACAATACACACAAATTCTCTCACTCTCTTTTACACACGTACACAATACTATTACAGTGATGAAAACAATAGTGCTAATGTGTGGTTTGAAATAAATCTAAATAATTTTATGTGCTTCTTAAATATCTTGATTTAAGATTGTTTAGATATTGTTTATCACTGAAAAACAAGACAAAAATACTAACAAAATCATTTTTGCATGGACTTGGATTAGCACATAGTTGCATGGAAAAAAGAAGCCCAAGGGTACGAAGAAAGGCTAACAGATTTTTAATTTTGTGTGAAATATCCACATACAAATATTATGTTATAGACCCATTTAAATTTGTCCTGTAGCTCTAAGATTTTCTCAGGTTCAGCTGCCAGGAAACACAGAATGTTACAGAATGTACCTTGAATACATGGATGCGCTGTAAACAGCTTAAAGGGGTACTCCACCCCAAAATGAGAATTTTGTCATTAATCACTTAACCCCCATGTCATTCAAAACCCGTAAAAGCTTTATTCGTCTTTGGAACACAATTTAAGATATTTTGGATGAAATCTGGGGGGCTTGTGACTGTCCCAGGTAAATTACACTGTCAAGTTGTGATGAGAATAATTTTTGTATGTTAAGCAAACAAAAATAACGGCTTTATTCAACAATTCGTCTCCTCTATGCCTCGCCGCATCACCATAGGGCCATTTTGGCAGCACCGTTGTGCGGTTTTCATTCAAATCATAATGTAAATACACATAGAAAATGTATCCTTGTGTCGCGGCTGACACAGAATAGCATACGCAGTTTGCGTTCAGCGGATGTTCTCCATAATTGCACTATGGTGATGAGGAGTCGTTATGTTTGTTTTCTTCACGTACAAAAAGTATTCTCGTTGCTTCATAATGTTACGGTGGAACCACTGATTGCAAGTGGACTATTCTGATGATGTCTTTCATACTTTTCTGGACCTTGAAAATGTAATTTACCTGGGACAGTGACAAGCCTCACAGTTTTCATCCAAAATATCTTAAATTGTGTTCCAAAGACGAACAAAGCTTTACGGGTTTGGAACCACATAGGGGTAAGTGATTAATGACAAAATTTTCATTTTGAGGTGGAGTATCCCTTTAAATGCAGCACGCATGAGATCATGTCAAAAACGTCAGTCTGCAGACTCCAAATCAATCTTGATAAACGATTTTAGGCAAACTCAATATTTACTGCAAATTTGAGGCAGAAATGTACAGAGTATAAAATAACAGACTTCTCCAAGCCGTTGTCCTGACAGACCTGAGCACAGAGACTCCACGCTTCATTTGCCATCGTGTTTCCTCTTTAAAGTCCAGATGAACTCAAATGGTAGTAAATACTGCAAATTCTTTTTTATAAAGCTGTTGCACTTTCACACAAACACGTTGCTGGTTACCAAGGAAACTCTATCGCAAAACTCATGGTGGGCTGGTTAGTATGGGCAACGTAGAGAATCTAACCATCTGGCAGGATATGACCCCATGATTACACGAGCGTATCCCCTGTGCAAACTCTGTGCAGCTCCATAGTAAGTAAACACAATCTTTTAGAACGACCTTCAGAGAAGCCCTGTATTCAGTACAAATCACCACATTCATGTTTTATAGAAAAGATTAACATCGTAAATTCTCAGCAATGTATGTCCTGTCACGGCGCGAGTGATGTAATATCACAGCATGAGTGATGTCATACTACTGCATGAGTGACGTCATACCACTGATAAATACAGAAAAAGAAACGCAATGCTTTCAAATCAACTTCACAAAACAAACTCAGATACAATACACATTTCAAATAATCGAAAAGCGTTTTCACAAAATGATAACATTTAGCAAGACACAAATGATTTAAAGATGCTTCACTTGAAAAATTTTCACATCCGCTCTCTCGCGCTCATGAATAATCGTCGCACGCATTCTGCTCTTTAAAATACTCAGTGTGATCCATTTGCGTAATCTACAACTAAATGAAGAGATTATACCACAATTAAAATGCACAACGTTCATAGATAGAGGGGGGCGGTAGAAAGACAGAAAGCAAGAGAAAAAAAGAGAGAGATGTGGTATAAAATAGTACATTTTTGTGTTTATAAAGAAAGAAAAAAATGGATTCAAAATCAATCGGGCTTCAAATAATCTTCCTTGCTATGGATATAATCTGATTTTAAAAACGATTAGAAATATTATTTTTCTGACACATTCAAAAAAGCTGTCTGTACATTGACGTTAATATATGTTATACTGTACAATAGCCATTAATATGTTTGTTATTACAGGTTATTATTATTACATATCTTAGAATAAGTGCTTGGTTGGTTCGTAATGGTGAACCACTGATGGGACTGCAGCGCCCCCTACTGTTCCTGCGGATCAAACCACCTGCGGGGTTGTTAAGAGTCTTTCTTCACCACCTAGAGGAGGCAGCGGTACTACAACTGCTCCATTTTCCCATCTTATTCCACACAGAAGTATCTTAACTAGTCATATAACGTGAAAGTTGACAAAAGTCAGACGCGTATGAAGCAGTGCGTTCATACTGAGCTGAACTCTTAATGTTAGTGTGCTGCGGTGACTCTTCCTTCTAGTTTATACTGATGGGCCAAACTGATTCATTCTAGGTGATTGTGCTCATGTTATGAATTGGGTTCACCTGCTATTATACTTTTGAATACTGGTGAACAGTTTGCACCGGCTTGATCTGGTTTACAGTAATAAGGATTTGTGGGATGTGGGTGCTGCGTGTCGGCGTGTGGAGTTTCTGTTGCATGTTATACACGTGTTGTGGAGTGTGGGTGAGGCAGGGTGGTGGAGTTGTATCCATGCGTGAAAGTGTTGTAAGGGTGCATGCTGGGATACCCCATCAAAGAATTGGGTGACATGGTAATGGTGTTGGGCGTCATTGTAACACTATTGGGCGTCAAGGTGACCGTGTTGGGTGTCATAGTGCCGCTGTTCGGCGTCATTGCGACAGAACTGGGGGTCATGAGTGGGATGTCATCTGGCGAGCGGCGGAGCGTGAGGGCATAATCCCGCGGAGATGATGCAGGGGTCAGACGGAGAGGGTTGCACAGGGACTCTTCCTCCTGGTTACCCCCTGAGATGGAGGTGGGCGTGTAGCTGAGGTCATTGGGCGGGGTCTGGCGCTGTGCGGGCTGAGGGGGCGTGTCCTGACGGCTCCGTTTGTCCTTGCGATAGTAGAGCGCAGCGAAGGCCAGGACGTTGAGAAAGAGAAGCGAAGCTCCGACGGCAATCGTGACGCTCAGCTCTGTGGAGTAATCGCGTGGGTTTGCGATAACCAGCGGCCCACTGCGTGCTGTGGACTGGGGGGTCTGTTTACCAGGGGTACGAGCCTTATTACCCCCCGGGCGAGGTGTGGCACTGTGGGAACTGTGTGTGGTCAGAAGAGGTGGGACCCGTGTGGTGGTGGATGTGTAGTGGAACATGTCATGCAGGTTGTACAGATGAGGTACCAGATGCTTCCAGAAGGCCACTTTAGTAGCTCGATAATGATCCCGGACACGAGGCTTCAGCCCAATATGCAGATATAGCTGATCATGAGGACTGTACTTGGCCCATGTCACTTCTTCAAAACGGTTTGCCTTGGTGTGGATGAACTTAGTGTCCTGAGGAACTGGCTTGTTTGGATCCCTAAAAAACATTCAAATACACACACACACACACACACACACACACACACACACACACGTAGCAACAACAAAAACAAAAAAGTTCATTAATTACATCTGAACTATATAAACAGTGTTACTTTTTTTGATAAATATTCCTTCATGCCATATTAATTATTTTTTATTCATTTTTGCTTTGACTGAAATGGTATTTAATTTAGTCAGCAAAATAAACATTTAAGCTGATGAAAGTATATCAAACTTTAAGAGCAAACTTGGAAATAATTTTCAAACCTTTTGAAAAATGTACACTACTTTTCAAAAGGCTCAGTAAGATTTTTTAAAATTAATTTATATATTAATCAGCAATCAGCATTTAATTGATCAAAAGTTACAGTAAAGACATTTATGATGTTACAGAAGATTTATAATTCAAGTAAATGCTGTTCTGTTGAAATTTGTATTAATCAAAGTATCCTGGAAAAATCGATCATGATTTCCTCAGAAATATTAAGCATCGCAACTGTAATAATTAGAAATGTTTCTTGAGCAACAAAACTACATATCAGAATGATTGGAAGATTGGAATAATGGCAGATGAAAAATCTAAATTCAAAGGAATAAATTACATTTTAAAACATTACAGTAGAGAACATTTAAAAGTAATATTTCACATGAGTTTTGCTGTATTTTTTGAAAGCTAAGATACTTATTTTTGAACAGTATTATCAAAGATATAAAAGATTTATGAACAGAAAAATGTGAATATCATTGTGAAAACATCCCTTTTGTGAGCTAATGTAATAGCATGTATGTGTTTAAGCAGGTAACCTAAAGGTGCACGGTTTATAATGCCTCTTTATTTCCACCAGAGGGCACTGTTTCATTGAGTTAAATGTTGATGCCCTGATTTACATTGAAATTTACTTGCTTCACTGCTCCTCCCACTATTTCTGTTATGCTCCCTGTGACCGACTTCAAGGTCACAGTGACTGTTCACTAATTTACCAACCACACCTGTTTCATCATTATCTGGAGGCTGGGTAGGATGGGAGCTTCTTGTATTTAGACAAAATGCATTATTGTGTCATTAAATGCCATAATTAATTAAAGAATATTTTAGTCCAGAATGTCACTGATAATGTTTTGTTTGTGTTGCTATTCTGCTTATTTTTTTGCAAAAATCTATCGCTTGTGACGTTTATAGAGGGTGTTCTAATTTACCCGGTCTTTGCAAAATTGGTCCAGTAGGTCATGACGACGGCACTCAGCATGATATCATTGCGGGAGAAGTTGCAGGGGAAGAGTTCTGTTGGACCAATAAGTGGAATGCCAAACACATAGGGCAGTTCATCACCATGTGCGGCATCCGCCCATGGAGGCTTCATGGGGCTCTGGCAGTGATGGTAGAATGCATAGAAGAAGGTCGGAGAACCGTAACGTGCATGCAGGTCAGCCGTCACCACAGCTGGCTCCACCCACTGGTGATCCGTAAACATGGCCACGAGGGTTTTACGACGAGTTTCGGGATTGTCTCGATCAGCCCAGTCTGTATACATGAACTTTATGGTTTCTCTGAGAGTGTCCTTCCCTTCTGGATAACCGTAGAGACCGTCTACAAAATCGGATACCGTGAAGTCAAAATCCGAGCCAGAAACTCCACCCTCTTCTGGTTCCACCACGCCCTCTACAAAGCGGAATCCTTCCCCCTGGTTAACGCCCAACATGATGTCATAGTTAAGGAACTCGCCCTGCTCCATGAGCACTTCAGGGTCATCTGGGATGAGGTCACCATCGATGACAGGGCCAAAGGCCACATGGAAGCGTGCTGGCTGAATTTCCTGCTCCACCAGCTCCCTGTAGCTACGCTTCTGCATGCAGAGGACCAGATCCTGCATAAAACACACACACATGCAGCTGTTTCATCTGCCTCCATGCCTACACTGTTAAAAATTGCTTGTCATAAATGAGGTAGACTCTAAAATTTAATAAAAAAATAAAATATTTTTTATTAACCAAAACACTGGGAACCAAAAACAATGCCTTAACCTTATCCTAAGAGGGTGTGAGAAATTAAAAATGTATCTGTTCTAGTATTTTGGGCTTGTGACTTTGTATTTAGTTTATATACCTCCATTCATATCTTTGCAAACACAGGAGAAGCGAAACACAGGGACATGCAGATAAGTTTTGCATTCGGCTTTATACGAAAGTTTAAGTTTTGTGTCTCTAAACTGCAAGAAAATTTCACCAATCGAAGATTTAAATGTCAAAGACTGATTTTTTTTAATAAACCAATGTTTTTATTTAGCAAGGATGCTTTATATTTATGAAAAAAATAATAATAACAGAAGACATTTTTGTTTCAAAATACTATTTTAAATGTCTCTTTTGATTTTTTATTTCATCAAAGAATCCTGATTGAAAATATGGTTTATCATAGGAATAAATTACATTTTAAAATATATTAAAATAGAAAATGCTTATTTTAAAATGTAATATGACACAAGATTACTTATGTTTGATCAAATAAAGGGGAGCATAAGAGACTTCTTTCATAAACATCTTAAACACCCCAAAATCCTGAACAGTATTTTTCTCATTTTAAGTGTATTAATTTATTGTAATTTGTGATCCAGTTTGTTGAAATGTCAGAAGAAATTCCAAATACTCTACATAGTCTAGTGTCAAAGCAACTGTATGGTGTGTTATGGCTTTTATGTGCATCTTACATGACAAGGTTATACACAAAATACCCACAACTGCATTGTCTCTTTATAATAACTCACAAAAATCCAAGAAACATCTTACTTGTGTGTCAAGGACATTACAGCCAACACGCTCTGCAAGGAGACGTGTGTATTTCACAGGCTGATAGTTCACTGACCAACTGGACAGTGCTGAGCCACTCTGAATGATTGCTCTGTGAAACAAACCTAGAGAGAGAACACAGAGTGTCAGAAGAAAATAAGACAGTAAATGCCATGCCAATATTCCAGATTAGCAATTATATTAGTATTGTATCCTCAAAGGGCAGAGTTGCAGTATCTTCACCTGTCATGAAAGAAGGGTTCATCCACATCCTGGGCTTTCTAAGAGACTCACTAATGTCTTCTCTATGTGACCCTCACAAACTTCAGCCAAATCGTTATATATTTCTCATCCACTCAATTTTTAAATGAGATGCTTTTAAGATAGTGTCAGCACATGCTGGACAGATCATTTCTTACATCTGAAGAAACTATCTGTTAGGTTCAATGTTAGATCTTTTATGCTTTTATTTTCCTTTTATGCTGAACTTTTTTCCTTACCATGTAAGAAATGCTTCAGCTATATCCATTATGGCTACTGATTAATTTTGTCTAAGAAAAACTTGATATTTAATTAACAGTTTTGTATTCGGTTTGATAATATAAGATCAGTGGGCTTGAGCTTCAACCCACGATATTCAACTCCCATCTGGTTGGTGCAGAGCATTTTTCTTTATCATTTAATACTTCACATTAAACTATCACCCCTGAGGCATTGCAGATATCTGACAGCGACGGTGTCTACTGAGACACTAATCCAAAACTTGATAGTCCTAGAATACAATATCATGAACACCAATATCATCACATGTTCTCCGCAAAGCACGAATCATGAGTCATCACCATTGTGGCCTTGAGCAAGACACTTCTACACACAGATTGCTCCAGAAGGGCCGTTGCTGTAGTGAACTCGTGTCATGACTCTATGGTGGCATTGTATGAAAGTTGTGTAAACAAGTTCCACAAACCTTGATCATGGGATTAAAGTGCATCTATTATGCAAAATTTACTTTTACAGCATTTAAAAGCAGCATTCAAGTAAGAAATGTGTTCTTATTAAAGCTATAACTGACTGTGTTTTTGTTACTTACAGTATGTGTGTTTTTAACATAAACTAGTGTATTTGACAGTTTAAGCACAATAAGACAGGAAAGAGAACTCAACTTAGTATCAAAAGTTTAAATTGATATTGTTACTGATATTATGTAAAATGCATGATTTCAGTGTGATAGACATGCTAATCAAAACCAAACACATGTTTTTAGCAGAGTATTTGAGTTACCAGCTGCAAAGGCAGCCCTGTTCTGGAAGATGGGGTGGGAAGCATCAGCTTTTGCATTTAAAGAGACATGCACAAAAACAATGTGTTTCTGTTTCCACTCAAAATAAGCATTTCTAAAACAATATAATAAATTATCTGTGGGGTATTTTGAGCTGAAAATTCACAGACACATTCTGGGGACACCTGAGACTTATTACATCTTGTAATAAGGGGCATAATAGGTGACCAGTTCTACCATATAATTTCTGCCAAGACAACCCTTTTATAACCAACACATGCATCTCCGACTCATGCAAATTACTCTACAAGGAAACAGTGGAGAAACAACTTCTACATCCTACTGGGATGCCCTACCGGGTGTAAAACATGCCCACCACCCACCAGATGGGAGCTACATTTTTCATGAATTTCAGAGTTAATACAAAATAATAATTTCAAACTAAATACAAAAAAGTAAGGAGTTTTCCTCTTTTTTCCCCATTGACCCAAATATGAATATATATATATATATATATATATATATATATATATATATATATATATATATATATATATATATATATATATATAAAATCTTTGCACATTTGAAACTGAATTTCCTCTATTGCGGTCATGTAGAAAACACTGTTTTATTAAGTGCAATGTTCCGTTGTACAGAATGAAACAGAATCCACATCAATATGCAGATTTATCCTTGTCTGCAGAAGAGCTTTTCTAGTGAACAGTAAAATTGATTTTTAATTGTTTAAAGTCATACTGTGTATTTCACTCCCCCTGGAACAGTGAGAATAATTTTAAGAGAGCTTAAATCCTAATTACTCAGTATCAGCTTATTTCAGAAACCACAGAAAGCACAGCTAAAAAGATGAGGAGGGGAAAGAGAACTCTGAGGCTCGAGGAAGAGAATGTAGCTTGAGTCCAATCATTCTGAACATCTACATAAATGATACAACAACAGTGGCAGTGCAGTCCACCACCCCTGACCTCACTCTATACACACTGAAATCAACCGTCTGCTCAACGGGTATGACCTGGTTCTGTGGTCCACACAAAAAGGAATGTAGCGGAGATGCTCCCTGCTGGAGCGGGCATGGCAAAAATTGATAGTGACAGTGTATTTGGACAAAACCAGAGCTAAGGTTTTCCATAAGAAACAGGTTTTCTGGGAAATGGATAGCAGTTGTGGTGACGGTACAATACACAACCACCTAGAATCTTACTATTTAAATAAGTGCACCTGGGTTTTATTCTGGGTGTAAATGCATTCGGTTAGAGAGAGCTATAAAATTATATGGCATGCACAAAATCACAGGTTTTCTAAAATATATGTACCAGCTAATGCATGGATAAAATGGATCATCTGTTCGTAAAACTATCACATGGCTATGAAATAGAGGGACCAGCTGCAAATTTTAAAAACTGACATAAAGAGGGAGAAACACAAAACAGTGAGACAAAGGGAAAGAAATGTTATCAATACTGTATGGTGAAAAAAAACGATGATGTAAGATCAATATCCCTGCAGGTGTGTGTGATTGGCTCTGATCTCTTTGAAACACACTTTGCACACACGCCTTGCAGTGACAGACACACCTACACACACTCGAGGCCCACAACAGAGGGATAAGGCTGATGAGGCAAGAGACGAGTTACCATGGTTACAGCAGAGATTACCGTGGTAACGGAAACTGGAATGTGACAGTGGTCATGGTTGCAGAGGCAGCTGTCTCAGCAGTTATGCACTGCAAAAATACACTGTATGTGCCTTACAGAGACACACCTTTAATTGACTACCATAAAGCATTACATAGGGTATAATTAAATAAGCAATTATAGAGAATTACTTAATTACCAGCGAGTAGGACATTTTTTTTTCAAAACAATTCATTCATTATGTATGCATAATTAATATTTTCAGTATGGTTTTATCAAAGTGCACTCAATGTCACGTCCCTCTTTTTCAACACATTTCATGATCTGAATATAAATGCTCAGAACAGCACTGAAGAGGACATCACTGCGTCTGTGACGTCACATGTTTATATGGTGAATTAAACATGAATATTATTTGAGGTGTGTGATCGCTAACCTTCAGAATGGTGTGAAAGAGTGAGCAAACTGACGCAGGATGCTCCGATTCCTGAGCCAAACACGGTCACGCGGCCCGGATCACCGCCGAAATAGCCAATATTCTTGTTGATCCAGCGGAGAGCTTGAATCTGATCCAAGAGACCATAATTCCCTTTAGCGGCCTGGTCACCTGTGCTTAAAAACCCTGATAGAAAGACACAGGACAGAAAGATTTGACAAAACTGTTCTGACTATTTATCAATAATCTTGAGAGTGAAACTATAAAGAACATCTCTGATTTAGACAGCTGAAAATAGAAAGAATTTACTGCAGTTCAAAGAAACAGAACCACTCTTGAGACTGTGGGTATCATTTTTTTTATGTAATGATACATAAATCATTGAACCTGAGGTAAATATGGCCTCACAACTTCATGAAAATGGCTTTAAATCTCAGGAAAATACTGTAGTTGCAAGGGGGTTTATATAAAAAAAAGCTGCTCATAACAAATTCTCATTTATTCAGTGAGATTTGTTCAATTATTGCATGTAGTGCGCATATAGGGCAGATCAGACCATATTAACTGCTGTATTTCTGCTGTTCTATTAGCGCCACCTAATGTCAGAGAATAAACTTGCACTTTTATTCAGCTCGTCTGCTGAATTTGTTCAGATGAATGTGAAAATCAGACCAAATTTTACACAGGAAACATGTAGTGTTTATCTTGCTCCTCTTCTGTGTACCAAACTGACAGTGCTGCTATAACATAAGGGGGGGGGGGTGATTTGAATGATTTGCAGGGGCCTACATAACTTGCATAGAAAGGGTATAGGGCTGATGGGCTCTTTGAAGGTTTGACATGCACCAGCAGAGGCTAATTGGGCCATGCTACCAAGCTAAAACAAGACCAACCAAAACTAGACACCTGTAAAATTTAGGATATATTTGTGCAAGAGGTACAAAAAAAGCTTTGACGAGTTTATATTATATATTTATAGGAAAGTCAGGCACTGGGATAACCAGTTTTGAGTTCTTCAAAAATACAGTACATTTATTTCATTCAGTGGTTACATTGCAACTGACAAGCCATCAGTGAGGTACACATAAGGTGATGCAGCTTGTTCACCATCAGAGATGATTATTGTTTTATAGGGTTCAGCTTTGCTGTTTTATCAGAGCATTTTCCGGAGCTTCTTCATCTCCTAAAGATGGAAGCATTCCTCAATTCCTCTCTCTTTCTTTCATCATAGGTGATTTTGTCTGATAACACTCAAGTAGGATCGCTGAGTTGTTCTGATGCTGTAGTCACTGAGATTAAACAGAATCAGAGCTCTTTAAGAAAAGCAGCACACTAACAGCACTCTCTCTGAAATGTGGATGTAATGGACAGATCTGCTCCCCAAAGCATTTATAAAACATTATTGAGGTCTTCTAAAGACTTGGTTGCTTTTATAATGGCTGACATGTTGCATTTGGAGTCACAGGAACTTTGCTTGCAAGTTGAACTTTCCTCCAAAACAGAAAACTGCTGTACTT
Organism: Carassius carassius; assembly: GCF_963082965.1. Lineage (NCBI taxonomy): Eukaryota > Metazoa > Chordata > Actinopteri > Cypriniformes > Cyprinidae > Carassius > Carassius carassius. The sequence continues at coordinate 36,644,655 of NC_081759.1, read as the reverse complement.
GTTAATATTCATAAATCTCTTATTTTTAAGCTTGATAAACTAAATTTCATTGTAGGAAAACCTTTCCCTTATGGTACGTACCTAATATCCCCACCCTGTAGTTGAGGGTTATGACGATGACATTGCCGTAGCTAGCCAGCACACTACCATCCATAATGTTCCCCGTGCCCTCCATGTACGAGCCACCATGAATAAACAGCATCACAGGACGTGGGTCATCTCGAGAATCCCTTAGCCCTGCATTCACACACACACATACAGAAGTGCACAAAAAACATGAGGCTCTCTGCGTTATGAAGTGTTTTTCACAGCTGTTCAAAATCTCCACAGAGATCTTCTGCACCACTGACAGACTTCAGCTTTAAATAATCTATTTAACTCCTCATTATTCAGAACACAAGTGACTAAAAATAACAACGTAACCAGCCAAGAGCTGCCTCCGAGACTTCCTTTAAATTACTCAATTTCTCTGAGTTTCATTTATTATGATGATTATAGTCATCTCATGGTGAAGTGTTGTCTTCAAATGCAACGTTCATAAATAACAGTGTAGGCAAGTGAATAATGTCTTTTCATCAGATGGATTCGCAAATGATTATAAGCTTGAATTACTACTTAAACTTTAAAAAGAAAAAGCATCTTAATGTAGTAATGGGACTGCAATTGAAATACTATGTATACAGTATATAAAATAACTTTTCATTTACAGTAGTAGTGGTTGATAATATGGGCATTTCATCACACTGACGTTGATATTTAGAAAACCATCCAAAACCACCAGATGCAGTGCAAACATGCTGGACCACCTTATAAAATTATCCAGAAAATGATGCAACCTTGTGTAAATATCATCCAGATTATTCTCTCTTGCATTAACCACGACGGGATAAAAAATGAATAGGAAAAACATTAAAAATGAATTCATCTGAAAGAATGATGAAAACAGGACATACCATCATCCTCTGAACGCTCTGTGTCAGCTGACATGTCACCCGTTCTCTTTGTACCTAGAGAGAGAGGGATGATAAATGAGAAGAGCAGAAAGTAGACCGTAGAAAAACATGTGGGTGTGTTTGTGTGTGTTGGGGATTGTGCATAAGTGCGGTATATATAAAAGCTCAGTGGACTCCTCTCTAAATTACTGTGTGATACCAACAGGGGTTCACTTTCCCACTCCGAACCCTGCAATAATAAAGCTTTCAGCATTTTACCAGGAGCAATTCACTATTTCCTTTAAATGAGGCCAAAACGTTGAGTGCTCTCAACATTCACTCCAGTGGACACAGATGCAGATGGCAAGGAAAGCACACAGTTGAATCTGGCCATAGGCACTGAACTTGACTTCAGAGAAGCTTCTGATGTTGCTTAGAAATGCTGAGAAACACGGGAACTGAGAGGATGTGCGGGGGACTGTAGTTCACAGAGCTCCAGTTTTATTTTCGACATCCAACGTTACAACCAAAATTCTGTCTTTGTGCATTATGTGTGTTGCAGTAGATTTTAAACTGAAGCTTGCCAAGATTCAGACTACTATTGATCTATAGTAGGCAAACTACAGTCAAGCAACACTGCCTTTTTTTTTTTAAATAAATGAATACTTCTATTCATCAAATATGCATTAAATTATCAAAAGTGACAGTAAAGACTTGCATTAGGGCTGGATGATTAATCGAAAAGTAACCAAAACCGAAATTCAGAACCTCTAACCGACTTAATTTTCCCATGTCGGTTATTTCGGTTTTTTAATCCTGTTAATACTTCCCCCTTAAAAGCATACTAGCGCGTGTGTAGCCACATGACTCTGCCCCCTCCAGTCAGTGGCATTTCTTTTACTGTCTATGGTGGAATGTAAGCAAAACACGGAGGTGAGCGCCGGTTCAACACATAGTGATGGCGCGCGAGCGGTGAGCCTTGCGTCTTCACTAAACTTTGTCAGTTGTATTTGTTTTATGGTTTGGACATTCAAGCGATTAGACGGTCGGATGTGTATTATTATATCGAGCTCCCATATAAACAGTAGCTGTGAAGATCGCGCACACAGAGGAACGCCAAAACTAGTTGTCAGCGCTGTCCTGTGATTTATTACTAAAGTATAGCTTAGAATCTCAAAACTTATTATATCATATTTTTCTACTTTTGAAGGAACTAGTCTATTTACAACCCACAGATTCACAATAATATAGTATGACTAATTCATACACGCAATCACTAGCACTGTACCAGTATACTGTGCTAATTTATCTTTATCTGATCTTTATTTATCTCTTAAACCGAGCAATAATCTATAAGAAATGTTACGAACGTAGATAAAATAACTGCTGATAGTGAGCTATGATCGTTCTTTCAATAGAAAAAAATATCCCACCTTTAATAGTCGATCTCAACCGTCTGGTTGAGGCCAGTCTAAAAAGATGCTCAGGACAGTTGACAGAAAGCTGCTGCGTGTCGTCATGAAAGCGTATCATTTTCACGTGTTATTAAGCCTTGCCACTTGCCAATTTAACCATTCAAAAAACTTTAAAGCATTCAAACACAAGACGCGGAAAAGCTGAACTGAGCAGCTGGTTACTCGCGCTGTGCTCGGTGCGCACGCGGAGAGAGAGCCGTCTCACAGACAGTAACACTGAACCGAGCTCTCCTTCAGGAATTGCTAATGCAACCTTTTCACACCACAGACTGGACACAATTAATCATTGATTGGTAATTGGCCAACAAAGTATTGACTGTTGTCTGAAGTTTTGTTTGATTGTAATCCATTACATATATTTCTATCAAAGTTATCTGATATTATCAAGATGAATTTGTTCTGACAGTTTAACTCGGAGTTCTTGTCATATTTTATTACCATTTTCTAAACTATAGCAAATAAACTGATAATGTGAGAAATGTTGAAGGTGTCTGAATAAATTTATGGTTTGACTGCATGTTTAATTTTTACAGTGGGGGAGAGCAGGGGCGAAAGTACCATTTTTCAGAAAAACATCATTTTAAAAGATAATGTTGTAGACAGAGATATATTTCTGCTGTGGTCAGTAACTCATAAGTGTGGTCTATCAATACCAGGTGGTATTTTGTAGAAATGTAGAAAGGCTTCAGTATAATTTCAATTTGAACATAAGTTGCACATTGTTACTTTTGACCCCATCGGTTGGGACGAAAGTAACACACAGGTGGGTTAAAAGTAACACAACAATATAAGCTAGATTTATTTTCTGTTACTCTTATTTTTATTAAGTATACCTGACTATGACCTTGTAAATATGTAACTGCAAACATATTCGGTCATTAATTTTTGTAAAAAATATTATTAAGAAATAATAATTGATTTATATTTATATTTTTATTTTAAATTTAAGTTTCATCAAATGTCTCAAAACCCGACTGTACAAACTTTATTTTTTATTTTTTTATTTCAGTGTATTTTTATAAAACATTTTTTCAACAGAATGAACAATACAATAATTAAATTACATTGGCATAATATAAATTCTAAACATAATGTAACAGTAGGCCTACTCATGTTTCCATCCAGTTGTTTTTATGCATAAATTCAAAATGTGCATTAAAACATCTGGAAACACTGCAAATTCATAGCTGGAGGTGTAAAAGCTAAGGTATGGCTAAAACCTAAATATAACTAAGGTAAATGCGAGGTAGGAGGTGCCCAGATGTTCCTCTATGTCCAGAAACGCTCTCTCATAAACATCTGGATAAAACCAGACCACTGTTTGTCTTTCTGACCCTCACTCAGACATATTCTTTTGGTATAATATGACATAAACATTTTAATAAATGATGCAAGAGACAGAAATTCACAGAATAGCATGTAACGGAACAAAATAAATACTTCTTGTCACTGTAGCGGGACAAAAGTAACAACTGTTACTTTTGTCCCGACAGGAACTCCTGGCATTTAAACCTGATTTACTTTTATACTAAAAAACTTTGATAATGCAAACTTTAGGATGTGTTAAAGCACTAAATAACCTGTAGATTGATCATTACTGTGACACATGAAACAAAAAAAACAACACAACTAATTAAAAAATTTTACCGCTTCAATAATTTACTTTTTGTACTCGAAAACAGTTTTACCGACCTAACTGCGGGAAATGATGAGGAAATCACGTGATATTTCTCAGCTCCATCAAGGATTGAATGCTGAATATACCGTCATAGCTGCAATGCAAATGCAGAATAGGCTCTGAGAAAATTGCTTTGTTACTTTCGTTGTAAGTATTATTTTTACTGCTATTTTACATTTAATTATTCGGTTTCTGTACCTGGACACTTACAAACTTGAAAAAACTTAAACACTGTGTAAATAGCACAAACAAATAAACAGAACGAACATACAAATTAAACACTTTCAAACAGGGCCCACTGGTACAACCTGCACCGGGGCCCTGCTAACCCCAGCTACGGCCCTGCTTACAGTACAAACCTTGTATTGCCGCGTTTCCACCGAAATTACCTGGAACATTTGTACCAGGAACTTTTTTACCCAGCAACTTCTTCCCCCCAGACCTGTAGCTTTCTCCGTTTCCACCGCGGTGTAAAGTACTGGGAAGATTAGGCAAATAGACTGGTGACGTAGGTCTGCACACATTTCTCAATACAAAGTACGCTGATTTTGGACGTGCATCCTCGGTAGTTCAGACTTTGTGCGTTCGACTCAGGAGTGTGATGTCCGCGACGACAGCTGCAGAAAGTGGGAAGTTGTGGCCTAATGGTTAGAGAGTCTGACTCCCAATCGAAAGGTTGTGGGTTCGAGTCTCGGGCCGGCAGGAATTGTGGGTGGGGGGAGTGCATGTACAGTTCTCTCTCCACCTTCAATACCACGACTTAGGTGCCCTTGAGCAAGGCATCGAACCTCCAACTGCTCCCCGGGCGCCGCAGCATAAATGGCTGCCCACTGCTCCGGGTGTGTGCTCACAGTGTGTGTGAGTGTGTTCACTGCTCTGTGTGTGTGCATTTCGGATGGGTTAAATGCAGAGCACAAATTCTAAATATGGGTCACCATACTTGGCTGAATGTCACTTCACTTTCGAAATGTACTTAGTTCAGGGATATGTGTATATATATATACAGCCATTACAATGAAACGAAATATTATATAAATTTGCCTTTTTTATTTTCATTTTAACATATAGATAAATTGGATACAGACCAAAGATAACCTGTTAGATTTACCCAAAATGAATTATATTTTATGTTTAACCACTAAAGAGACATCAGAGCCAGCGGCACATATCAGAAGGTCTAGCCGAGGTGAGGCTGCTTCTCGCCTGGTAGATGATCACTGAGCTCCCGTTGATCGCGTGGAGCTCACTGTCTCCGGGATCGGTGGAACACATTTTTAAATAGGCGTTGTCTTTATAAATAAACCACAGATTTGAGTTTTAAACAACTACATTCTCTCGTGAAATACTTTTAAAATTACATTTCATGACACAATAACAGTAATATTTTGAAAATGATCCGAATAAATGGTGGTTGAACCCAAACAATGCTACGTGAACTCAACCAATCAGCATGTTTAGCGCCCAAGCCCCGCCCCCGAAAGTTCCGGAACTTTGAAAAAGTACCACCTTGCCAGCAGGGCTTTCTGAGGGGCATTTTTTTACCCGGAACTTTATTTAGTTCCTGGTTTCTGCGGTGGAAACACACTGAGTACCAGGCCAAAGTCCCTAGTTCCTGGGTAAAGTTCCTGCGGTGGAAACGCGGCATATGAGGGCAAAAAAACAAAACAGAAACAAAATAATCGTTCATTAATCGTAATCGAGGTAAAATGTTCAATTAATCGAGGTTTTGATTTTAGGCCATAATCATCCAGCCCTAACTTGCATTGTTACAAAAATAAATAAAAGTTCTTGAACTGTATATTTATCAAAAATCTTAATAATTAAATAAAATTATCAAGGTTTCCACAAAAATAGTAACAATTCTTTTTAACATTGATATTAGCACAAAATATTTCTTGAGCACCAAATAAGCCCATCAGAATGTGATTCAAGATGAAATGCATTGCTGTCAAAAGAAAATATTATTGTTTTAAATTGTGCACTGTGTACTAACATGAACATTTTTAACAAAGTTTAACAATTAATAAAGGGTAAATGCTGTAAGAATATGTGGAGCATTGCTAGTTAATTTTAGTTTATGCATTTGTTATGCATATGCATTAAATGGCTGCCCACCGCTCTGGGTGTGTGTTCACAGTGTGTGTTCAGTGCTGTGTGTGTGCACTTTGGATGGGTTAAATGCAGAGCACGAATTCCGAGTATGGATCACCATATTTGGCTGTATGTCACGTTACTTTCACTTTCATAACAAATGAGACCTTATTGTAGCATTACCCAAATTACTAACAAAAGTAACTAATAAAACATTTTTCTTTTACATAAGCAAGAGGACGTTTACACTAAAAACAACAAAAAGCTACAATATATCATAACTTATACAAACATGACAGCTTTTAAATAAATATTGTGCAATAAAAATATCTAAAATGCAACATAGGAATTGAAATGGTAATCTGTTCAGTTAAATGACCTGTAGAATGAACAGATTGCCTCGAAAGAATATTGCAATAAACAAACAGAATATTCTAAAACAATTTAAGTATTATTAAAATAGAAAAAAAAATAGTTCCTTACAAACCCTCGAGTGGTGATTAAAAAAAGCATATTTACAGTAAGAAACCATTGGAGTAACCAAGAACCAAAACCAGTGGTGTTCTGTATACAAATGAAGGAATGTGTGTGTGTGCATTTTGCACGTGTACTCACCGCTTTGTGTGGGTACATATATATTAAGGTACAGGCAGTCCTCACTCTGCTCCTGCAGGTACGTAGCGACTGTGTCAAGGTTGTACGTGGCCCAGACAGGCATCATGATGTCGGGCACTGCATTACGAACGGTCTGTGGGCAGACAGGAGGGAAGCGGGTGGCGTTCCGTACGCCGGACCAGGCCGACGGAGCGTCAGGTGGCATAAAACGTTTCTCTCCTACAGGTGGGGCAGCGTAAGGCACACCCAGGTACTGATCAACAGGTCCCAGACCCTCCGTAGCCACAGCCACCCGCATCCCCCTTAGTCTGCCAAGTGCTGTGTTTACTGTGGGCTGGTAGGTGAGTGCTGTCACCATGGAGACTGACCACATCAACCAAACAAGAAGCCAACACAGTGCAAAGTTCAGAGGTCGGCAGAGCAGGTGGGTAAGCGGCCAATAAGTTGCTGACTGTGCATGCCACATGGTCCCTCTTAACAGCACACACGTTCACACTGATAAATCTCTGTCTGTAGCTCAGTGACGCTCTCTGCTTTGACACAATCACTTTCTAGTGCTCAAAAACAAACAAGCGCATTAAGCAGATCCAGTGGGCAGCTCCATAGCCAGGTGTGCACCACCAAGTGCTCCATATCGGTTGATGATTTCAGCAGGTGAAGCTGTTCATTTTTCCAGCATGCAGATCCTTTCAGCAAAAACCTGAAATACACAGAAACACTATGTAAGAGCCAGAAACTCTCAACACCAGACACATATACACAGTTTGGTCAGAATATGAACCATTTTAATAATCCCTCAGAAAAAGAGAGACCTAATGTCAAACTTAAAATGCATGAATGACATAGCATTAGATAAATGAATATCAATCCAAGTGGCATTTATTTTAAGGAAAGGCAACGCAAGCATACAGAGAAGTTTCAGTGAACTTTATAATGCAAAACCATGTAAACAAAACAAACATTATAAAACAATATGTATCATGTTCAAAATTTATTTAGGATTTCTGATTGTCAAACATCAGTGGAATCAGCACATTCTCAAGGCAATTTGTAACTATTTTACATAACATATTCTTTCATACATTCTCATTGTACAAATTCAACATTGCCACCTTGTAAATTTATGCATGAGATTGGGTTTGTGGAACATAATCATAGTTATTATGATAAACGACAGTTGAGTGAATGTGAGGGAAACTGACTCCATATAGAGTTTTTACAAAAATGTAACTTGTGTTTGTTCCAAAAATAATTAAAAAAAATTTCAAAAAAGGAAAATCTTTTTTTTAAAGCATTTTGAAGGAAATCAATACTTTTATTCAGAAAAAAAGTAACTGGTCAAAAGTGACAGAAAATACATTTTTACAGCATATGTTTGCAACATTTATGATACAAATGATTTCTATTTCAAATAAAATGTTGAATGTTTGCAACATTTATGATAAAAACTATTTTTATTTCAAATAAAATACTGTTCTTTTGAATCTTTCAATTCATCTTCCTGGAAAATACTGGAATAAAAGATTTTTGCACAAAAGTATTAAACAGTAAGCCTGTTTTTAACATTGATAACAATAAGAAGCATCAAATAAGCATATTAGAATTATTTCTGAAGGATCATGTGACACTGTGACTGGAGTAATTATGCTGAAAATTCAGCTTTACCATCATAAAAATGCATTTTAAACTATAATAAGATATAAAACAGTTATTTAAATAGTTTAATAATATTAAGATAAAAATAAGATATTATATTGCATGTTTGTCTCACATGTTAATAAGATAAAATATGACAAGTTTTACAGTATTTTTGATGAAACATAAGAGACAAAAATGTTACCAACCCCAAACTTTTGAACATTACTGTTTACATGAACTCATGTGGGAGAGGAAGCAAGCAGGGACACTCAATTACAGAGACACGCACACAGTTTGCGGTTCATATCTCATTCACACATGCACTAAGCTACATGTAGAGACTCTTTAACCCTGCACCCTTGCTCAGCTCTAGCTCTGTGGATTCAGTCCCATGAGGGATCAGACATGGACGGCAGGTGGATCTCATGTCTTCTGAGGGGAGGAGCTTAAGTCTTATAGTGCAGTGCTTGTGTTCAGAATGCATGTTGTGTGAGTGGATCAATATTCAACGCTTCAGCCACAAACACGCAGAGCAGTTGCTTTATCTGAAATCAATGTGCGTGCATGACGCTGTGGGATGGCGGCAAGTAGAGTCGATGAGCTGAAACCCACAGCATTCATTAACCTGCACTGCAGTGATGAGGACCAACCACAAAACAACATTTCACATCTAAATCCTTTTTTAAAAACTGGCCAGATCAGATCTGTAGGTCTGACAGTCTAAACTGATGCACCACTGTATCATTTAGAGGGCTCAAATTATGAAATCTCATGAACATTTAATAAAAATTATATGAAATCAAATCAATATGTTATAACAAATCTGACGGTTTCAGATAAAACAGAATTGTGCACTGCGTAATTGCGCTTTCTCTTCATCCAGGGCAATTACCATGTCTCGGACTGAAACTTTAAATTTGCTAGCTGGAGACATCTTGCATTGGCCAGACTGGAGTGAAGTCATGTATGAAGAAAAGGAGCATTTTATGCAGAGTATTTCATAGGCCACTAATTCAGATGTTAAATGAAAGATGTACCATGTATGAAACATGGCCACAGTGTTCATTTCATTAATTATTATTTAACATTTTATCACTAAATGTATCATTCTGTTCTGCTGATACGTAAGCCATAATTCTTTTTTTTTTAAAGCTTGGTGACATCAGGCGCAATAATCCCCTTTTTCCTAACTTACCGCCCCAGAAGCACTGTTTACAGAACATGCAAAATACTAAATCTGTAAGCCTTCCAAAGGCTTTGACAGAAATATACAACCATTTACATGCAACCATTTACAGCCTGAGATGTAAACAAATTAAATTCTGTATCAGATATTTTATCTCGAAGACATTAAATAAAATTATCTAAATATTATATATTTATATATATATATATCATGTGTTCCCGGGGAATCTAACCCCCAACAATGCTCTACCAATTGAGCTACAGGAACACTATAATATATATATAAATAAACCCTACAAAATACACTCCAGGAACATTAAATACAGTGTTCTTAAAACAAATGTATTAAATGCTTCAAAGCACTATGCAATGCAAAAGCATTAACAACTTCGAGCACAAAACCTAAATACTGCCTGCCTGGCACTCTCTGAGGTGTGAAACGACTTTCGTACACTGTGCTGTATAATGCTGGAGTGTTCAGCAGGTGCTAGCTCATATGACCTATTTTATGTGATTGCCTTTCTGGTAAATTCATCTCTAGAATGAATTATGCAAATAATGCAAATAATACAAAACACAAAATAAAAAATCCAATGCAAAATGTGATATAAACTAACTGAACAAAACCTAACCAAACCCAGCTGCCATGCAGATGCCATCTGCCCTATTATGCCCAGACCGCACAAAAAGCAAACTACAGGGTAAAATAATTACCTGTAATAACTACAATAATTCATTGTGCAATTAACTGGGTAATTCCCATTATGCAATACCTTTTAAACTCTGGAAAGTATTTTGAATTAAGGTACACCAGGCCTTCAGAAATAAACGCTGGTCAAGCTTAGGCATTAAAACCACAGATTTCAACTTGACTAATTACACAATAACAAGAATAATTTTAACATGATGTTTCTGAGTGCATAGAAATAAGCCTACATTTTTCCATCTTTAACAATGCTTAAAAAATTAAGTCATCCGATATATTAATACTTATATTATGGCATGACATGTAGTATAGCATGGACCAGCCCTTTAGTTCTTTTACGGATCTTTTACTGTGTTCCTTCTTGTCGCTGTCCGTGGTGCTGAAGAGAACCGCTACCTGTAGAATATCAGAATATACAAACAAACCTTATCCTGCATTCCGGTTATTGATTTTTAGCATTGGGTTCCTCCATCCCTCTAATGTGGGTCAGTTAATCTGAATCACGCAGGCTCATCGAGAGAATACTGGGAGTCCGATTATTCCAGTGCCCATTTTCCAGCGCGCCTGAATCAGGTCAGCCGTAGCCTACAGGCTAGTGATGCGTTTCAAGATTGGGGTCCCTGATATTTATCCAACATCTATGCGAGAAATTAAACGATAAAGTCAGCTTTCATTGAATTGAACCAGTTAAACTGCTGCTGTTGCCTACTTGGGTTTAATGATACAGGGTATAGGCTACCGCTTCTTTTCTGCATTCACTAGAAACGGGGTGAGCATGTGTATTCGTGTGTGTTCCCCGGACTCACGGCAGGGTCGGTGAAAGAGACTACCATACGAGAGATGAATACCAATAGTCCTGTATCTCCTCCTCCGCCTCCTCCTCCTCCGTAGCTCCGACTGAACGGTGCAGTGGCGGGATGGCGCGCAGCAGATAATACACTATGCGGGGGCATTTCATTACGAAAACACTTGCGAGGCTCAATATTCACTTCGCATACGATAACAAATAGCTCTTGAAAATGTACCCGGGGTGTCACGACCATTCCCTCGAAACGACTAATAACAGTGTTTTGCATAAACGTACAATCTAACGCCTTTTGACACGCGCAATCACTCACTAACCGAGAAAACAGATCGTTAAAATCACCATGACAACTTGGACTCGGTAAGGTTCTCGCTTCGGCCTCGACGCTGATCTCTGACCAGCGTGCGCTGCCGTTACCTTTCCAACAGGTGATGAACTGCAGCTTTAATTCACGCGCGCAGCGGCCGTGATTATTATTATATCAGCGTGTATTGAGCAAGAAGAGAACGACTCGACCCCCGGGTGTACCTCTCGAAGACGGGCCTGTAAAACCGCTAAACAACGCTGCTGCTGGAGAGGTGTTTTCAAACAGATGCGAATAAGTTGATGTAGTCTGGCATAGAGTAGAATTACAAAGCCGACTGTTCACGGCCATCTAATGACTATGATTAACGAGATCCCCCAGTCCAGACGCAGCAGCAAACCGTGGCTTTGAGGTTATTCGAATGATAATTCTCTTCCTCTCTCTGCTCACCCACTTAAGATTGCGAGTTTTCACGATGCAGACGAGAGAACGAAAACGGCGTTAAATTTACATCAGAAAAAAAGATGGAAAATGCAAATATTTCCCTTTCAAAACCTCATCCTTTTATCCTTTCTGTTTCCCATATACAAGCAATGCGGCGCATTAGACCAGCGTTCATTGTTCAATCAGAAACCGCGTACACTCGAACACAATCCAATTTACGCTATTTTCATAACTATCCCCATTTCTTTTATTATTCACCAGCATCGGAGAATTTCTCTTATTACTCGGGCTTGTTCGTTTTCCCCGCTGCCTGATATTGAGAAGCGACGGCGCGCATCAGATCAGCCATAAATAAGAACATTTTGGGCTCACCTGCCGATTCGCTCAGCCAGTATCGCATCCGAGTTTGCGCTGTAATAATCTGATATCTCATAGTTCCCACCATCCAACATACCCCCCTTTTTTCCCCGTCGAGCCGCGTGAACGGCGCTCGGCTCTCCTTGCGTTTTTCTTATTTTCAATTAACGTCAATCTCCCCGGGTCTATTTTAAGCGCGCGCACTGTGCGCGGTCGCGGACGCAAGGTCAGGAGCACCCACTGCCACGCGCGTTTCCAGGCAACCGGAGGGACACGAGCGAGCGTACAAACCGGCAGCACAACAAAATAAATAAGCAAACAAGGCGGATATAGACAGCAAAAGCTCGTCTCATCCAAACCAGACAGGCAGCGTATATATTAAAAGACGACTGAGTCATGGGGAAATGAGCGCGTTGTGGCATTGGAGGGGTGTGGCGGGTGCCTCACCATTTATTATCCGAATAAAAATCGTATGGCCAGTTTGCATAACTGCTGCAATGAGCATCAAGCCAGACACTGGACTGTCCTTTCAAGGTTTGCCTTTGTGCATGTGGTGTTTTTATACAGTCCAAACAAACACCCCATAATCTACAGTTGCTCAAATGTTAAGAAGTAGCAACTTAACAGGCGCTTTTATCCAAAGTACTACAGACCCAGTCCTTCTGAAGGTTTCAAGGGACCAATGATGATTCTATGGATCGAAACAGCAACCATCTGGTGACCAACCACACTAATGATAAGCCTTTAGAGGAATCAAGCAGCACTACAATGGTTATGAAGCTCTAAAAACAGTAGCAGTGAAGCACTTTACAATTAATCTCCTTATACGCAAACCTGTTTAACTGTCAGCTGCTGCTGTGCTGCATGTACTACACTTACATGCACAGCAGGCGCTTATTTGCTCAGCAGGTGGCTTATATAGCATTTGTGATGAGGATTATTTGTAAGTGAGTTATTATCAATATGATCATATCTTCATTCAGAGCTTTTGACTTGATCTCATTGTATTTTAGTAGTTTAGTGGAACATGTCAGTCAGCTGTGCTGAGCTCCAGCTGTGTTGCCGTCAGATGTGATAAAAGATGACAAAATTAAGATGACTTAAGGTGTTTTTTTGACGTTACAATACCTTCTACCAACCTAATCTGTACAGACAACTATAAGTAATCCAATCCCACACGGAAATTCCCTGAAAAATGTTAAGTGTCAATGACAAACGAGAATGTTTGAGATGAAAACACTTACTTCACAGCTGAAATGACACATTAGTCAGTAAAAATTTGTCTTAAATCTGTCTTTATTTACAAAATATACTTAAATGTTTAAGAGTTGGATGCAGTCATGCAAAGGGACAGATTACTGTTTTCCTCAGGATCTATCTTGACCATTTCATAATTTTCTATTCTGTTTTTTTATTATTTATTAACAGGGGATGGAGGAGGAGGAGGAGAGGGGGATCAGAAGCTGGGGCATAAGAAGAAGAGGATGCTTTATTGAGGGAAAGGCTGTTTTCATCCTTATTGTACATGCAAGTTCACTTAGAAATCAAACTGAAGTCAGTTTTAAAATAATCTTCAAAATAAATACGCATTTTACCATCTAAACAAATGTTAAGAATTTAAACACACTTCATCAGCATTTAGAAAATCAAAGATCTGTTTTCTCTTTTCTTTTTACATCAGTTTAACAGTTCATATTTTATCTCAGTGACAATCGCAGTTTATTAAAGTATTTTAAAACAAAAACGTAATTACAAACTATTAAACATTTTGTTGTTTCCTAAGCCTGACCTTAAAAAGAACTGATCTAAACAAAATGGATTATGATTTTTTGTTGCTGTTGTTGTTGTTGTTGCTGCTGATCTTATATGAATGAATGTGCTGTCACTATTTATTTCCAATGTTTCATAATAAAGTATTCTGGCAAATAAATTCAGAATCTTAAACTCTTGTTGGGTTTTATAGTACACAACAGAGAGAAATATTCTCTCTCTCTCTCTCACACACACACACACACACACACACTCACTCACTCACACTACAGTAAATACGCTATGATTAGAACTCTAATAAAATGCAAATTGTGAAAGGGAAACAATATTGACATTATTTCTCTGATGCCATAATTTATCTGAAATTATTATTTACATTATTCATAACAATTGTTGATGAGGACACAGAATCATAGCACAAACTTTAAATGAATAAGCGGAATCCTTCAAAAATATGTCATACAATTTGCATAAAATGTTTGTCTGCAGACACTCCTTCTAGAGAGAGTTGTCATGGAGACAAGCTGACTGTCACTCATTACTGTGACACTGTGAACACTGATCTTGATATCAACCAAATCATAACTCTCATCACTGTGTGTCTATCTCTCTCTCCCTCCTTTTCCATCTTTCCCTCTCAAAATAAAAATACATTGAAATATGGTTTTATACCCAGCACCCAGCAGAACATCTCCAGGACTTTGGTGAGATGGTCTGCATGATCTGATGTTTTGCCACTGGTTCAGTAAGGCACTGAGAGAGGGCGGTCGGTTGGCTGGCTGGCTGTTTGGTCCATCCGATAGTCTGTCGCGTGATTATTGGTTCAGGTTGTGGTCAGATCCGAAAAGACAAGTGTTCTGATGAGATGAGTTTTGGTTGGGTGCTTGTCCACTTTCTAAAGGGAATCGCAGTCGACTCAAAGAGAAGAAGGGTCTATCCACATACCACATGATCAGCAAGGGACAGGCTTCCAATCTGAGCAAAAGAAAAAAGAGCAGCCGACCCATTTGAGACTTGCAGACACATATGCTCTTTTGATAATAACAGAACAATTCACTCAGACAAAATGCAAATCAACAAAGCGCTGCTCAAAATGCAGAATGTTCGAAGAGACGGCGTCCCTGATTCATGGTAAAGAAATTAAAGCCGCTGTAAATCCCAACAGTAAATTACATGTTAAAAAATGTTAAAAATCTTAAATTTATTTCTTAATATATCACAGTTTTGATTATTTAGGATCAAATAAAAGTAGCCATGGTGAGTATAAGAGACTTCTTTTTTAAAAAAAATTATTACCAAGCTCAACCCTAGGAGCGGTAATGTATTTTGTCATTTCAAAAAGCAATACTTCCCAAATCTGCTGTCTGGCTAACATGATTGGGCCACACTCAGATTATTGTTTCTTTTACGTTTACAAAGCCTAGGGCAGGTACAGAGCCCAGTGTAGTTTCTCAGGACAACTCTTTTAGTGATATCTGTCAAATATCAGGGACAGTTCATAAGTGTTATTCTAAAAAAACAGCAGCTTTAACACAGTGAGAAACTTACTACTTACCTCAGAACTGAACACCAAATCTGATCTCATTAGAAGTAGACCTCCCATCATTAATACCTTTTTCTTTAGAAATGGTATTACTAACAAACATTCAAAACACACAGAAAACGAACCATTATATTTTGACGCTCTCCGTCCCGTATACGTTATAGCCCTCTCTGTATGTGGTGAAACTCTGTGCGGTGGATGGAGGAGCTGGTTTGAAGTTCTGGGCATTTTTGGCAAGTTTGAGGCGTTTGGTCTCATGGTGTGACTTATAGCAGAACTCCACCAGAGCCACAGTCATGGCCAGACCCAGACCCCCCACCAGGATATAAAACACGCCAGCCACGTTACTGAGACTCAGCGCGCTGGTCTTATCCTGCAGGGGGGAGACACAGTTAGTACAGAAGTAGTGTACTTGGATGCAAACCAAACTATGGTATAATAATTAACAAAATAAAACATGCATTACCAGCATGCACTCATTCACACTCACACACACAGCAGCGTATCGTCACTTTCGCTCTTTGCGCACCAGGGGTTGCACGACAAGTCAACTCACTGGGTTTGTGTCGACTAGTCATGGGTCAAATGGCTTTGGTTGTGCTAGTTCTACATGCTTCTGACAGCAGGAGGATAATTATTTTGTCGATAAACTGCATTTCTGTGTAGGTGCATGCTGTTAGCTTTGTATAGTAAGCTACAATGGCAAAAAATGCTCAAAATAATTAGCTTTCTCGTTAGTCTAAAATAAGCTTATATTATAGCCAGTGTTCCAAAATGATAGCTTGTGGAATATGACACTTTATGACAAAAGAATGGCTAAATATCACCTCAGCTGAAGATGATCAACGCCTGTTTCTACATCACTGCCTGTTTAGCCCCGCCCACCAATTGGCGCATGCAGTATAAATAATGAGAATGGCAAATGCAGGTTTATGTCAGTAAGAATTTGGTCCTTTGTTCACTTCATTTTACGTTTAGAGACAAAGCACAGTCTGATGAAGGATTTTCAGAAAGATTGAAAATAAAAGATGATGCTGTGATGGCTTGTTGTGAAATCCCCCTTTTGGCCTTTTGTTTTTAAGCGTACGCTCAAATATACTGGAAATTATTCAAATCAACACAGTAGTTTACTTTCAAAAAGCATGTTATAAGCGCTGCAGAATTCTGAAATTAATTTAATTTCAAGCCAAATTGATCTAAAGTTATTCCAAACTGCTTTGAAACTAAGTGAACTTAAATTAAGTGGAGCTCAAAGGCTGACAGAAACCATAAGCGACTGAGACATGACTGCTTTTTTGTAGAATGAATCCGGAAATGGCAATTTCTCACCTATTTCAGCCGAGTGGACTTTCTGTGCACTTTGAAACTCTCCATTAATGCAGAATTAGACTAGCCAGAGACAGCAAAGGCTGCTGTTGTTGAATCATATGAATACGGTAAACAGTGATCCACTGACTAGTCGACCACTTTCCACCGAGTCAAAATGAGAAGCCGTGCAAGCCCTATTACACACATACTGCACGCAATTGCTTGAAGGGAAAGAAGACGAGCTAAATAAAAAGGGGTACTTGAGGGATGTATTCAAAAGGGCATCAAATCAATATGAGATGTGCCCAGAGGTCAAAGATTAATGTATTAAAAGCTGAGGCAGCTCAAGAGAGGAAGAACTTAATCCCTCTCTCCTCTCATACCTTCTTCACACTATTGGCGAAAGAGACAGTTAAACACTGCTCTCACATAGAACACACAAACACACACACACACACACACACACACACACACACACACACACACACACACACACACACACACACACACACACACACACACACACACACAGAGCCAGCTCTGAGCCTCTCGCCCCCTCTAGAGGTGAAGTTGGGTCAGTACAGAAACATGACAAATAAGCTGCCATCAGAGAGCTACAGTCGGTTCCTCTGGCTTCTTCAGTCTGCCATCTTAACAGAGGAAGTGAGGAAGAGGAGAAGGAGGGGAAAGAATATTGATGTTACTATGGCAATTCCCCTCTCTGAACTACTTCTGCAAGCTTCACAGCCTTCAAAACTCATTAACAGACACCTGCATGCGACCAACGCCACACCTCAAAACACAGACAAGCCTCAACAGGACTGGGTTCTGCTGCTGTGACCACCAGCCTGACACTCTGACACACTCAAACACGGCCTGTCTTCACTAAAAGCCTGCGAAACGACAGCATAGCAACAGAGGACTGGGAGTGCAGTATTACTCTTTTGAATGCAAAGCCTGAGACCTGTTTTTGAATACAGTTACCATGGTTACAGGCTCATATAGTCAGTGCTATAGCCTCTGCTGTGCATATGCTTATGGGACATGTTTTCAGAGTTAATTAACTTTCTTATCAGACTGGATTACACAGAGAATTGTAATAAAACAATTGCATTTTATGCTCATTTACTAGTCTCCAGGCAAACACACTTTCCTGCACTTGGTCTCTATTAAACCCATGCAAATGGCTAATAAGGGAAAACAGTCCTTTAACAGGGGGCGCTGTGCAGTTTCATCAACTCTGTCAGGAATGAAACTAAAATGACCAAGGATATGTCCCAGGTGACTTCAGCAGACTTTATCCATCTTCAAATAATATAACACATTCAGACTCCTACTTACTCCCTATATAAGCATTACACAATGCGTCAATTATAAATACTTTGTAAATGACCGTGCTTCTTTTAAATTTTCATTCTGATGACTAATGTCTAATGTTGCTCAGAGACGAGTTATGCACAAATCAATACACACAACAGCAATACTGAGAACGAGGCCATGTCACAGCAGCAGAAGAGAACAAATTTAACGAAATACTTAATTGTTACCAATGCTTGCTACAAGATACTGTTATGTAACACTTAATTACTACATCATTAAAATAATGAATTATTGTGGGGTGAATAAATTCTTGTGTGTGTGTGGTGGTGGTGGGGGGGGGTGTTGTTGTGTTGCTTCATTATTGTTAAAGATTTTGATTTTGTCCTACATGATGAAAAAAAAAAATCTGCATTCAGTGTGTAAAGATGATTTCACAATGAAGTGAATCCAGCTGGAGCCAAATCCATTGGATTTACATTAAAATTGTAAGTAACGCTGGGACTCGTTACAATATTTATAGAATATGAATATGTTTGTTTGTTAGAAGTAGATGAGTGAGCAGACTAACCTTACTCCCAGAGTCTTTGGTCCCACATTCACCCTTATCGTACCACCACTTGTTTTTCAGCTTGTCTAAGATGCCTTGTTCACTGAGTTTCAACACTGCAAGGTTTACAGGAGTTCTTCACGAGGGGAAATAACATAAATAACATGGCACCGTTATGTTATTTTATGTTATTAAAACTTAAACCTACCGAATATCTGTTAACCAAAGCGATACTGTAGGACACCTGGCCTTGTGCTGTTGATATCGTAGACAGCGAGAGAATAAAAGAGAGAGATAGATGGAGAGAGAGAGAGAGAGAGGGAATGCAGGCAGTGCTAGCCTCAGTGTTACCTTCGACCTTTGACCTGGCAGTGCTACCTACTGTTATCGCTTTGAGTAATCGGCACTCACTGTTCCAACAGAGGCAGAGAGAGTAACCAACACAGAGCATAATTACAAAGAGCATTGGGCAGATGAGTTTGGTTACTGTAATTGTGGTGTGAATGCAGCTCTTCTAACCCAGTATTCAGCAAGCCGGATCCAACGGGAGAAAAAAACCCTTACTTGACTAACAGACAAACAGGACCCAGCAGTCAGAAGGGGAACCGTTCTGTGGTGGGTGAGGGCTGAAGCCAAACATCTTACAAACAAAAACGCCTAGCCCTTATGAAAGTCTGCACGTAAATAATAAACAAAATATTAATGTTAGAGGAGGATTTGTAGAAATTTGGGTAATGCACCCTTTTCAAATTTTATTTGCAACAAATCATTTGTTTCCAGGGCAGCAGACAAAATGATGGAAACCGTATCTCTCTACGATGTCACTATTCCTTCTGGGCATTTCGATTTGTAAGATGTTAGTATGTCATCAGCAGGACTGCTGGGAAACTCAGTTTATTTTCCTTCTGCTACAATGATGAGAGTCGCAATCCAGCAAAGCAAATATGCCATACTTACCACCGTAACGAAAGCCAGCTTCAGACATCGAATGGTTTAATACCTGATGAATAATACCTTGAAACAATAAGATCTGTTTATTGAGACATGGACCTATTTCTTGAGTATATTCAGCTTCTATTTATGTGTATCTATAAGTGAAAATCCACAATTTTGCTTAATTTTCAACTCCACTTTACAAATTTGGTTTATCCAATTTTCATTCAAATTTTCAATTTAAATCAAAATTAAAAATCATTACTAAATACTGCTACTACTTTAACATCTTTCAGTAATCGAATACTGTTTATGAGTGTACACACCTGTTGAATGGACTCAGAACTCAGGATTATGTCAAATCACTTCTGTCAGTAATCCATGCATAAAAAAGGCCCTGATAATGATATGTTTGCTATGTGAATCATTGAGATGTTCTGTGTATTTGTAATTTTGCTGTGAATTAATAGTATGGTATACTCGCTGGGTTTGCTGAATTACTCCATTCATGCATTTCGGATCAGGTCAATAAATGAGAAACATGCAGCTGTGATGTCATAACAGACTAGACACCCTCCACCCAGAATGCTCAACTTATCAATGCTCAGACTAGGCAGCCATTTTGGTCTCAGAGTTTAGATCTCAGGCACCACTCATGAGCAAGATCCAAATACTACTGTGAACTTGCTTTTGAAGACCAATCAGGACTGAGTGGGGCTGCCTTGCCCTCGTGATAGGCTGAACACAGGGTGATCATTCTGCAGGCACAGGGGCTAAAGAAAAGTGGCATTAATTCACTGAAAAGTGTGTGTGTGTTGTTTGTGGTCGTATATGTAGATGAATGTGGTGTGTTCCTTGAGTCTACAATACGGCACCAGATCTTTCTCCACCTTTGTTTTCTAAAAGTGTTTAATTAGAATTCTCACGTTTTCCTGTGATGTTTTGTCCCTTCAGGACTGTCTGGCCCCAGCAGGCTTGTAATTTTCTTTAATCACACCAACAAGGGAGCTACGGTCTTTTCCATGGGTTACACGCCAATTCAGGGAATAATCTGAGAAAGCTGGCGGCTCCAAAGGGATTTGCATACTTGTGGCAGGAAGTTGGCCAAAGATTTTAAAAAAAAAATCGGGCTGTTTGATTGGACAAGTGACGATACCCAAGTCCTCACACTTCTCTTTTTCCACTACCAACAATTTGTTCAATATCACAAACAAACAGTTACTCAACATGCCCTCCAAATGTTTGGCTTAGTAATTTGAACAATATCAAGATAAATCCTTGGCATTTGTGAAGAATTCGCAAGGGATAACACACGTTAACTAAAAATATGATTTCAGAACAAATAAAAATAACTCTAACGCTCTAATTGGTATGTTGTGTACTAGCCTAATTGGCAATTAATCATTTATATAGGTGTGTAACCTTATTATTCTTCGAAAAAGATACCCAAATTAAATTTAATCCAGAAATTAGGCATCACAGCTGACTGTGGTGTTTGTATACTACTATTACTATGTAATCAAGAACAACTTCATTATTGCTGGTCTTCAATGATAACTGCAAGTTTCTTGAATGCATTTACACAGAATAATTATAAATATTTATGCTGATATTGCCCAAACCCCCACTTCACCTAGGGCATTTCCAAATTTATAGAGGGTATCTAAACTACAGCTACAACACTATTAAAGGAAAAGTTCACCCCAAAAATTAAAAATGATGTGTTGTTCCAAACCAGTTAAGACTTTATTTCTTCTAAAATGTTATCAAAAATAACAGTTTTAAGGCCCTATGAAATACATTTTCAAATTTAGTTTTATTTTTACCAAATTGTTTTCCATTAATTTTCTGGATTCCATTTGAATGGTTTCATTAAATTTTAAAATTCAAAAGCATCTCTGATTAATTGATTTTATTTAAAAAAAATTAACTTTTGTTGTTGTTGTTGTTTGAAACTGAATTGTATTTTAATTTTAATTGTATTTAATAAAATTGTATTAATAGTAGTATTACTATCATATATTTCATATATTTAACTTTTATTTTGACAGGATGCTGTGAATACCTTGCGATGGAAATATTTTATGTAATGGCCTCAATAGAAGTCAGAAAGAGTATGTTCAGAAAAGTGCAGACTAAGGATGCTCAGATCAAAGACCGTGTCTCTATGATTAAATAATGTATACTTACCCAAAAAGTGCTTAAAACAGTAAAACTAACAGTCACATTACAAACCATCAGTATAACCAGATACAGTCAAGAAGACTTGAGTGACATTGATTTTTACTCAACTACAAGGTATAAATGTTCATATAACATTCTGTTCATAGAGTCTCTCTTGGTTGTTGTGACCAGTGGGCTCCAGGCCGTGAATAAAACTTTCTTTCCTGCAAAAAGCTACTTGGGAGTAGTGTTTGGTATATGCAGCCGAGGAATAGAAGGACTAGATGACCACTACACCGCATCACAGTAATAATATGGCCCTACCAATGTATGGATAAAATATGTTTATGTTTGACCAAAGAATAAAAGTCACTGGTTTGGAATGAGTAAATGATGAAAGAACTTTCACTTTTGGGTGAACTATCCCTTAAACATAATAATAAACATCAAACAGGCTCAGGCAATCCTCTGTGCTTTAGAAAAGTACAGGGACCTATTTTTCAGAGCAGTTTTGTTCTTGTTAGCACTGTCTATTTTCTCTTTTTTTCTCTCTCTTGATAGCCCATTAAATCCTGGAACTCTGGTAGACACAAACAGTACTTTTTCCAATGATCTGATATTACAGATCAGAGGAGAGCCAGAGAGGGCCTAGTCTCTTCTACCTGGAACAAGCTGGATTTTTTTCATCATACAAACAAACCCACAAGGCGGCTTCGCAAAAACCTAAGCATCCTAATAAGCTGCGCTCCTGGTGACAATGACCTCGCTCCACACATACACCCACTCAAGCCTTTATTCCTCTCCTCCTCTGCTTCCTTTCCTCCATTAACCAAGTAAAGGGTCACATCTGATCACAGTTTGCCTTATTACGTTAGCAGCACTGAGAGTATCTGCGCAGTGGTGCTAATATCCTTTATCATATTCATTAGGTACAGTTTGCTCGTGTTCACCCCTGAGGGTCACGGTACTGTTGCCGGGGGTCATAGGTCACAGCCTTGCCGATTACTCGTAGCTAGGAAATAGTTGTTTGGGTGAGATTGAGGCTGACCTTCATGTCCCCTCCCCCGCTGCCGCACTCTCCCTTGTCGTACCACCATTTATTTTTCAGCTTGTCCAGCAGGCCCTGCTCATTCAGCTTTAACACCGCCAGGTTTACAGCACTTCTTCAAACGATAAACACATAGCTCGTAAGAAAAGGGACAGGTTCGTGAGAAATCTAATGAGACTGCAGCAACTGGCAGTTGCTTTTTTGTTAGGGGTCAATACAAGAGGAGAGACCGGTTAACTGGTGAAGTGGTTGGACCGCTCGATTGGTTAACTGGAGAACTGGTTGGACCGTTCGATTGGTTAATTGCGCCAGCTACTGGGTATAGACAGAAGCGTGTGTGCAAGTGAGGTGCATGTGGTGCAGAGAGAAACAGAAAGAAGTAAGAGGAAGAAAAAGAGGTTGAGTGCTGGTGAGTGATGGGAAGGCAACAGCGTATGGAATGACATGCTTGGCATCAGGCAGTACAGCACCGGTGCAGAGAGGAAAAAAAGAAAGAAAAAAAAAACAATCCAACCATACAAACATTACAGAAGTGCAAAAAAAAAAACGCACAAAGCAGAGGACAAAGAAGACAAAAGAAGAGGAAGGAGGATGACAAGAAAAAGGGGGTAGGAAATCAACAGCAACAGGCATTACACTGTAAAAATGGACTGCAAATTAAGTTAAGTGACATTTCTGTAGAGAGAAACATTACCGCAACATACATGATTAAATAAAAAGAAACTAAACACACAGACACGTTTACCTTATCATGTACCAAGAGAGAAAGAGAGAGAGACAGGCAGAGTGAAAACAAAAAAAGAGTTCAAGGAAAGAGAGAATGAGAAAAGGTAGAGGGTGAGAGAATAAGAATGAAAAACAAAAAATGAAACGAGACACAGGGAAGAGAGAGAGATGGGGGAATCAGGGTAGGTGGAATACTATAACAACAGAGTGAATTGTTATATTATTCCACCCACCTTAATGCCGACCCTTTGGGCGTGGCCACACCGTAGCCCTTGGAGTCCAGGTTCCCTCCCACCTTCATAGTGTCACACGGCTTTCTTTGCTCGATGTATTCGTTCATCGTGGACTCGAGCAGGAACGCAAACTTCCCCTTCGACTTGCGCACGCGGGCCACTCCGTCAGGGGTGGTCTTAACAAACACGGACGGCTCGGCAGACTTCATGTAAGACCACATCTTCTCATAGACAGCGATCTTTGAACGCTGAAAGAGAGAGAGGACAAAGAGGAAAAAATTTAAAGGTTAAGAGGGAGACGTGGGAATTTCGTGACCTTCAACAAATAAGGAAGTGCAGGGATGGACTGGGACTTTTGTGAACTATACAAGCCACCATGGATAATACTCCACTATATTATTAGAAAAGTAGCTACATTTGGTCACATACTGGACCACAAAACCAAGTCTTAAGTCTCAATTTTTCGAAACTGAGATTTATACATCATCTCAAAGCTGAATAAATAAGCTTTCCATCGATATGGGTAGTATGTGTAGTTTGTTAGTGTAGGACAATATTTGGCTGAGATACAAATATTTGAATGTGCAATAAATGAAAATTTTGAGAAAATCGCCTTTAAAATTATTCAAATTATGTCCTTAGCAATGCATATTACTAATCAAAAAAAGTTTTTATATATTTATGGTAGGAAATGTGCAAAATATCTTAAAGGAACATGATCTTTACTTAATGTCTTAATGATTTTTTAGCATAAAAGAAAAATCTATAATTTTGAGCATACAATGTATGTATTGCTACAAATATACCCCAGCGACTTAAGACTGGTTTTGAGATCCAGGGTCACATATATGATGGGTACCAGGAGCATTTCTAGCCTTTCATCAGCATTTAGGTATAGTGCCCCCAACAAAAATTGTCTCAATTTAAGCAGTTTCCTCAATGGTGATAGAGAAGTGGTTTCATATAATAGAATGTGGGTAAATATCATCTCACCCAGGGAGATTTTTGTTTTCTGTCTCATATATAAAATATCTCATATCTTTCTAAAATATCTCATCATGATGTGAGAAACTGCTGCAGGCAATGCATGATCTGAGTGAATCGAACTGAAGATTTCTACATCTTATTAGATCAATAGTGATTCACTGGCATCTCTAGATCTGATTTTTAAACAGATGACTGAAAACATTCAGAAATATTATCAGAGAAAATGATCCTCAGGACAGTATATGGAAATCTCAAGTGTCAGGCAAAGATTTATCAGAAATATTTTACTGGGGCAGAGCAGTAAAAAATGGTCCATCTAGGATATTCCATTTAAATGTGCATTAAATTCAAAACCTGAAAAACCTCCCCAGACACGTTATCAAATAAAGATCTCAAACTTTTCTCTCAATTAGTATTTTGTACAAGATTCTTCAGGAACATCTAACCGAGGCCATTACAAACAAGCTCTGCATCAAAAATGACATGTCAACACACAGTTCTCCCACACAACAATCTCACACTCAGAATGCATGGAATGAATGAATGAAAGAACAGATAAATCATGGCTCTACATATCCTTGTAATTGTGCTGCAGTTCTGCATTTGAGGTGATTTAAAGCTTAAGTTTCATAAGCCAAAATATTCTGTGCCTCTCTCTCTCTTACGAGGGTAGCTATAAATGGCCATGTAGCGGACAGGATATCTCTGGAGAAAACACACACACACACACACACACACACACCTAAATTTATTAGGACAAACACACACACACACACTCCTTTATAGGACAGAGTTTTACACACATATCGTACATGTAAGTAGGTTAACTTGACCTCCAAACAGCTGGTGTAGGAGTGTGAATGTGTTTTTCTCAAGTTTTTTGGCACAAACTGTAGAATTCAAAGCAGGAAGTGTGTAATTTCTGTTCCACTAGCGGCACCAGATGGAAATTAAAAAATCACGACTCTTTTCAGATCTCTGACATGATAAACACATTATTCATATTAAACATATTATTAAACTACTCAGACTTATGTTTTTTTTAAACCTGTGTGCAAGTGACTTTCTCAGAATGCAAAAGGAGTCATCTTGAAAAACATTTTCACGTAAGCCTAAGATGTTGTAAAATGTGTAACAATGTCTTTTTGAGTCGATTATATTTTAAAATTTAATTTATTTCTGTAATGGCAAAGCTGCATAAGTCTTCCTTGTCACATAATCCTTGCGAAATCATTCAATCATCATCGTGTTGAAAAAAGTTGCAGTGCTTTTGCATCCTTTTTTGATGTTTGAAATGTTAGTTCTCATTTATTGTGATTTAATGTAAAAGACTACAGGCATAACAATTTCTCCATTTGTGCTCCATGGAAGAAATAAAGCCATCAAGTTTAGAATGACATGAGGGTGATTGTTTCTTTAAGCTGCTTGTTTTGTGATGATTGTTTTTCTAGCTAAAAACATAAACTCAAACCAACATTACCATCTAATCAAGGCTGAGGTACATTCACTCCTTGCTATAGTTTGCAGCAATAATACATTATGAACACAAGGTGGAGACTGTCTCCACATCAAACTCCTGTCATCTTTGCTCTGATCAAGTTTGTTTACAGATGACAACTCATGAAAGAGAGAGGAGCAAAAGGGCACCTTATTTCATGTGTTCTCCATCTCCAACCACTCGTGGATCTGTGAGGTGACAGTGACTGATCACGTGTGTGTGAATACAAATACAGGTATATCTGCTTCCATACACTCATATACACACACACACACACACACAGCAAGTAATTGTGACATTAAGGTGAAATGACAGGATGAGCTCATCAGCAGTGGTGTATCTGGGTCATTTTAAAACTGTCATGTTCCCTGTCATCTCAAAACAAACACACACACACACACACACACACACACACACACACACACACACACACACACACACACACACACACACACACACACACACACACACACACACACACACACACACACACACACACACACACACACACACACACACACACACACACACTCTGCCTCTAGCTGGCTCACATGAAAATGGTTTCTGGCTAAGATTCAGTAAAACATGTCTTTATTCAAAGATGGTTGTATGTCTGTGGTGACACGTCTTTGTCAGATTGCCAACTGACTGTCATTGCAGTTTAGTCTCAGAATTTCTTGCAAGCAAACCTTCTTGCTTACCTTTAGATTACTTAATCGTTGCGGATTTATGTTGTTTAAAGCAACAATCATTTAACATTCTCACCACATGAACATGTGAAGTAAGCCTTAAACTGTCAAAGTTTATGATATTTAAGAAAAGGATTCAAAACAACATCAGACACTCCATCAAACCCATATTTCAGTATCTCTCAATCCTGAATAAAAAAGTAAAAACCCTTCCAGTACAGCACATTTTCAATGTCTCCTGTAATTAACAAATTCAGTTCAGTTGATGAGTTGAATAATGCATTTTAGACTTTGCTCAGACAGGCAGAAAAACTTTTTTTTTTCACATTTGACTCATCCGTTCAGTGCCTAAAATACAGAAAATAAAAAAACTATCCATATGTGATTTGAAAGCCGATTAAAATCGTATTTGTTTCCTGGACATCTGAGGCTGAATGATCCAAAAAGTATTTTTGTCATACAAGACAACGCATATGTAACATTATGGATTATTGCATAAAGTGCTTTTTTTTGTTTGTTTCAGCATTGGTGTAGTTAGTGCAGACTTCTTTTAAAAACATGAAAAATCATACCGACCCCAAACTTTTGAATAGTACTGTAGATAAATAAGGGTGAGATCTAAAATATGGCTGGGGAACTCCAGTATCAGGAGTAAGAAACACTGGCACAGAATACAAGATTTATCATGATCAATAACCACACAGGCTTATGTCCTCATTTTGACTAAAAATAGCAGTATTATTGCATTTGACAGTATATTTTTATTGCTGTTTTACCCTGAAGAACTCTTTGGTGGAACCGGAGTCGAGTGTTCCGTAGGCGATCTCAGTCTGCTTGGCCAGGTCTTCTGCACTCTCTATAGGAGACACCATCCTTTCCACAGTCAGGAAAGCAGCCAGATTTGCAGTGTAGGATGAAATGATGATCAGGGTGAAGAACCACCACACACCTCCAACAATACGACCAGACAGAGACCTGAGAGAGAGAGGGAGAAAGAGAGACAATAGGAGAGCAAACAAAACTCCTGTGAAAGGTTAACAATTAGTACAGATGTATAAAAACTATTACTGCCGATAAAAGATGTAAATGTCTTCAAGAAACTATCAAAACAATCACTCAATGCACAAGTGAAGCTTCCGTTTGGACAGGTCGGTGTCAAGAGAGACAGTAGAAGGTTGAGGATGAGAAGCACAGGGTCACAAAGAGCACCTCAAGAATGAAAGACAGGAATCCAAGAAGAATTAGGTGAGTACGATGGGCAGGAAAATCAAATGAATGAATAGATGAATGATGGAATGAATGAAGAGGGCTGACACTCCTCTACTGAAATAAACACCAACTGTTTATAAACACCAACTGCTGACAGTAAAATAGAGACATGCAGCAAGAACACGGTAGCCCTCCAAGCAAGAGAAAAAGAAAGTGAAAGAGAGAAAATCTGAACATTTTACAGTCAACACACGGTGAATATAAATTATTTTAGTTGATGCCCACCCAGCATCACTTTAAGCCAGGGCTATTCAAATCTTGCCCTGGAGGGCCAATGCAGTGCAGAGTGCCTGTGATTTTCTAATGATCCCAAAAACATTGATTAGCATGCTCAGCAAACTCTGCACCGCATTGGCCCTCCAGGGCAAGATTTGAATAGCCCTGCTTTAAGCAGTGGTTCTCAAAGAGCAAAATCTAGATTTTTTTTATATGACAATAAAGTTTTTGTTATTGTTACAGTATAATTCATGTGTTTTAAATTTTTTGCATATAATAAATTTATAATCTTTTGATTTGTAATTTAAAAAAAAATATTTTTTTCCTTTAATTTAAAAAATACATTAGATTATTTTCCAAAGCACGCAGTTTTTTATTATGTTTTATGTTTAATAATTATGTTATCATTAACAGAAAAGGCCTGTTCACACCAAGGACGATTACTAGAAAGATAATGATAAACATACATTTACAAAAATAAAAAATCTCAATATTAAAGAATAGCAGAATCCACACCACAGCTATAACGATAAAGGCACAGAGAAATGATATGGTTGGAATAACTTTTAGAACAATTTTTATTTCCAGTTGACGAATGACAAAAACATTGACAGCCAATCAGAATCAATCCTGCTATAACGAGCTCAAGAATTTAAAGGGACAGACAAGCATGCACTTAAAATAAACAGACGATCAAATCACTCGCTGGTGTGGATGCTAATATCGTCATCTTTATAGTGATTGTTCTTGGTGTAAAAGGATATTAAAAGTTTTAACAAAAAAACTATAATGTGCAGTAACTGCTAAAATAATTGGTTTGTATTTCAACATTTTAAACTGATTCGTACAAAACAATCTGTTAAATGATTATATGTCATTACAAGT
This sequence comes from Carassius carassius, assembly GCF_963082965.1. Taxonomy (NCBI): domain Eukaryota; kingdom Metazoa; phylum Chordata; class Actinopteri; order Cypriniformes; family Cyprinidae; genus Carassius; species Carassius carassius. Next base: position 36,615,290 of record NC_081759.1, on the reverse strand, counting down.
GCCAAATTGGCTACAAATACTGAAAGGTGATGATATTATTGATTTGAATGTAGTGCAAAAAGTTTCTTTAGCTTCAAAGGGGAGTATGACTAAAAAAAAACAAGAACCACTGATTTAAAACAAGCTGTACTTCAACAGAGAAAAAAGGAGATTAAGACAGAAACAGCTGACAATATCGTGTTTAAGTGAATGAATGAATGATGAAAGTGAAGACAATAGGTTATGGTTAGAAGATAAGCTTATTAAATATTTAACGCCCCAAGTAGAATAACATATATGCACCATGAAAGAGAAGACCATAAAATGCAAAGATGAGGGGAGAGAGAAAAATGAGGATGGAGAGACAAGGATGGGCTAAATAACACACCAACCTTGGCGAGATATCGCATCCTTGCTGCATGAAAGCTCCAAGAGAGAACCAGAGACTGTTAAAGATGCCGAAGTCGTTGGGTGGGTCGGGGGGCGTCTGCGGATCCTTCGCCTCTTCATTCTCATCCAGGTGCCATTCATATGGACTGAAACGACTCACCAGGAAGAGAACCACACTCACACCGATGTATGCAAACACAATACACATCCAGATCTCATAGGCCAGCGGATCCAGGAAAGAGAAGACTCCTGGCTTGGACTTCTGGGGTTTCTTGATCATGATGGAAATGCCCAGACTCATGAAGGGCTTGGAGAAATCTATTACCTCCTCCCGGACAAGGGTTATAGTGAGAGGAGCCACAGCTATATCGGCTCTCTAAAAACATGGAACACAGTAAATCTCAGTTCATAATACCAGGGAAAAAAATATGATCATGGCTATGTGATTTGGTGGTTTACTATTCTCAAAATGTAATGAAAATAAAAATACAGAACTTACAGTTGTTTGAATACCAACAACAAATTAAAGTTCATTCTTTACATTTATCTGTATGTTATCTGTAAGCAGCAGATGTTACTACGTATTCTGTCCCAAAATGCCTTCTTTCCTCCATCTGCTTAAGATTGGAACTCAGAACTCAATTTAAAATTCAACAAAAGATCTAAATAGAACTTCGTAATAATATTTTGTGTATGGACACACTAAGTTCTGGCCTATATGAGCCAAGAAGTAGCAAACAAATAGAGTATGATAAATTCTTGACAGGATATAAAATTATAATAAGATCTTTTTAGATATATACCTTTATATATAATCACCTGAGATGATTAATTGATATGTCTCATATATTTAGGATATGTTGAATGGCACACAAAAACAAAACAAAAGCAGAGACACACATGCACACACTTTCTAACATTCATTTACAGTGAATAAAGAATAAGTTGTTTAACTTTAATAGGAACCAAATGGATGGAGCTGGTTTTTGTTTTCCCCCCAAAAATGCATGTCGAAGGCTTTAACCCATGAAGAGAGGCACTAATTTGGAGCTTATTCTGTAAAAACAGTGACCATGACCAAAGACTTGGGTGATGTCAGCAACACCAGGACACTGGAATTATTTATTTAACTTAAAAATCACATTGCAATGTCAAAATAAATCATGTGACACAGGAAAGAATGAAGAGAGCAAGTCTGACAAGCACCAAACGTTGAAATGTTAAGAGATAGCGATTTGATTTTATGACTTTTATTTTGACAGAGTGGTCAGTGATTTTATATGAGGACTCCTAAGTGTTGCTGGTTTCACACAGCCACTATCCCACCACACACAATTTCCCATTGCAGGATAATTTTCCCAGCACTCACCCCATATACCAACTCCCCCACCATGCCGTTCCAGGTCTTGGTCTCAGGGTCGCGTGCTCCATATTTCCCATCAGCCACAATGGACAGTTTGTACTTTATGCCCACATGCTTTGCGATTTCTGATGCCAAGTCTACACAGTAGCCCTCATAGCGATCATTCCCTTCCAACTGCATATAATTCCTCTTGTACATTACATATGGAGCTTCCTGTTAACCAAATCACATTAGGTTCAGCTGGCTTTCAGACTGACAGCCCAGAACACACACATACACACACACACACATAAGATCACGGATTAGTCTGCAATCATGCTGATATGTGTCACACATACACACTTTCACACCTCTTTCACAAAAAACACATACTGAAATATACACATGCACTGTGAGTCTTGTAACAAGCAATGTGACCAACAGCCAAACAGCAGCTGTGAGGAAGGCTAGGCTAGTTCAATTAGGTTTTGGGACAGTGCTTTTTAATGGTGCTTTTTTATTTCTCTAATTGGAGAGAGAAAAAGAGCGCTGACAGAGATGTGAAGTTGCAGGCCCTCTCATTAGTAAACTGGAGTCATTTGTCAGCCTAAAGCAAGCGAGGATATGGACGTTTAGGGGACTCTGCTTAAAAATGTACACGCATGTATGTGTCCAGTGCATGCAGGACAGTTAAAGAGGACAGCAGAGGTTTTCTCACATGTGTGTGCTTTTATCTATTTTAGGCCAAATCTGATAAAACTTAAGATCAAAATTTGCTTTGATAGCATCAGATCAAACTCGAGTTTCCTTTCATCTTATTTACTGAACCCAATCATCCATATTTTCAGTCGGTCTCAAGTTATTTAAACTGGTTTTGTTACACAAGCACTTCTGTTCAGAATGAAACATTCTTTTTACAAACTCTTATTCAACTAATTATCTAATTAGCCTGCTTTCAATTTCTGTATCTACTTATGAGGTCATCATAGGCAGAGTCAGAAAGAGGTCGTCACTTTTAAATGTAGCATAAGGCGAACCTTACGGTACATTTAAATATGACTAAATAAATTTAGTGACATATGTTTATTTACGTCATTCTAACTGGTCTTACAAAGCTATCGTAATGTAACTTATCTGCATTAAAACAACTGTATTCTTTAACGATAGAGTTCGTTTCACTTTTTTCTACTAAGATTTGGTTGCTGTGACCTTCAGGTTATGTATTATTCAAAAGTTTAATTACCATATTCGTCCTTTAATTAATATTCTTTCCATTTCATCTCAGTCCTCTCCTCTATACACCCCTGCCCTCAAGTTCTCAGAGTTCTTCATTAAAGACATAATTATGGAACTCGTTTAAGCCCAGCTGTAATCACTGTACAGCCCCAACCGATTCACTTCCAGCATTTCGTTTAATTAATAGTGTTTGTTTAAACACAGCGAGTGTCCAACGTAACATCTCCAGTAGGCAAAGCATCTCCACGTTAACAAACTGGAACGCGTCCTGTCGGAAATTCTCTGGATTAAGAAGCTTTGCAATTTATTTTAAAGAAATTAAACAACAGAAATAAAATTCTAAATAAATTTAGCTATTTAAATGTGTATGCAACACAGTTCAAACCATCACTTTGGGAGTTGCAAAACAAGTGCTGCTCAGTTTCTTTTTGATCCAAATCATATTTATTTTATTTTATTCTTTTTGACAAAGAAATTTGAGCTGTAGGTCAGAGGACATATCTCAAGAATGGCTAAGCATTTTTATGCATTATTATATTGTAATATCACTGGAAGATAATATTGAATGAACAGGCCCTGAGCTAGCTCTCAATCTCGACTCCTCTTCATCTGATGCCTAAATAGTCAATAATAAATCAGAGAAATATGAAAAGCAATCTAATCAAATACTTTAATTGGATTGAATTTCTATTGAGTGGGTGCTAGCCACACTCTCTCAGATAACAACAAACCTGCTCACATTCATCATTTTGGCATGGACAACTGTGTCATTTTTAGGGAGCTAAATAAAGAACAAACTGTCTGCAGCTAATGGGCCCATCTGATCGGACAGCTGGATGATAAAAACAGGACCTCGGCCAGAAAAACACATCTGAACTCTGAGTGGATGTTAGACGAGAGACTCTTTTTCTGATGCCTACTATTTCACACCATGTGTGAGAAAACCATCAGACATGTCATGTGTGTATATTTCTTAACATTTTCTGCAATTTGCATCCAGCTTGGCATCTCAGTCGTTCTGTACTTACGTTTGGTGAGGTGAAAGAAGCAGAGAAAGAGACAGCCTAACCTATTTCTTACCAAAGCCAGTATTGTGATGTCACTGCTACAACAGGCCACCGGAATGGAACTGAAAATGCTTTGGCACTCACACGGATACAGTTGAAACACTCTTCTGTGATCGACTGTTTCAACATGTAGTGAGTGAGTGCAAAGCAAAGCGAAACAGAAAAACGTTCTGCCCCCCCAGAATGCAATGCAACTGTGACACTAAACCTGAAAGGGCAGAAGGATGATGGTTCGGTATATTTAAAAGCAGCTTTAGATAGTGTACCATAATAGTAGTGACCACAATGGTTCTGTTTTCCACAGAGGAGGACTCGTTGGTAACCTGCTGCTCCACTATATAAACAAATTTCTCATATTCATTCCAGTAGCCAATCTGCAAAGGACAGAAACAACAACAGCATAAATAGAATCAATCAATCACAGTCCACCAATAACAGAAATACAGCAATTCAGTAAGAGAATGACTCAGTAGAAACATGATCTCATGACTGACGGAGGAGCATTTAAGAGTATGTTAAAGCGGTCATATCATGACAAATATCATTTTCCTTGAGCTTTCAAGAGAAAATATTTATTATATTATTATATTATATTATATTGTAACTTAACAAATTTAGTGATGAAAGTCTAAAAAAAAAAAGGGCCGAGAAAACTAATTTGTATAATTTTAGTTTTTATTGCTATATATATGTATGTATATATATATATGTATATATATATGTATATATATATGTATATATATATATATATATATATATATATATACATACATACATACATATATATATATATATATATACACACACAGGAATCTACATATTTAGCACTCTAAAGTGATTGTGGCTTCACTGCGACAGTGATATTGAGTGAATTTATAGAAACTGCCCTCTGAGAGCCACTAACCTTTCTGGCTCCTCCCGGCTTCATTTCATAAACATCAATGGTGTAATTTAATCGCCGTCCAAACGAGTCGAACTGAATATTTCCCGTCATACCCTGAACCTGAACCTGCAGGAGGAAAGCACACAGGAACAGTAACACCCACAAAATGACAAGCAGGATAAAAAAGGAAAGCATGATACATTATTAAACAATGGAGGGATCATAAAACCATATAGACCCTATGTAGCTCCCCTGTGTTCATTCCATACTGACATTTTTTATGTTATCTGCTTCAAACATGACAATGCTCTAGACAACTGAAAACAGAAACTACCACAAAACGAAAGTAAACACAGTTCAAGAGATGGCTGTAAGCTTGTTTCTCTGGCGCATAAGGTCTACAGGTAAAAATGAACATTGGACATTCATTAAAAAAACGTGAACAGCTTTCCTATCTCTGAGGCCCTTTCTGGACCCCTCCTACCATTTTGAGAGCTCTCTCAATGTCGATTCCCTGACTCCATGGTACAGCCGGGTTGGCAAGGCAATCGCCTGCACTCCCTCGACGAGAAATATCAACACGCTGACGTCTCAAATACCGAAATGCTTCGGCTATCACCAGGATGGCATCGTGTGTCAGTGCAGAGGTGTACTAAACATGAAACAACAAACAGATAAATGTATGGACACATCAGTATAAACAGAGAACCTCACAAACATTCAAACTAAGTTATTCAACACTTAGTGAACAGTTGAAAGAGCTGCATTATGGGAGAATTTAAGCATGAAACTACTACATGACTGCTATATTAAACTCATCTAAATATGTTCTCATAAATTACACGTTAACGTATACAAACAAACTCTGCAGACATATTCACAAGTGGCACACTCATAAATAAACACATCACAAATGCACATCAAGACAAAGACCTTCAGGGGAGTGTTTCTAGACTCGGGGAACTCTCTCTCATCGAGCCGCTCCCAGCGCTGAAGGAACTGCTGCACCATCGGGCTATCAGGACTTATGATTTGGAATCCGGTGATATTTGCTCCGCCTGAAAACACCTTATCCAAACTCATGTTAGAGAATCCCTGCAGAGAGCGAGGGTCAATGGTCAAAAGTGAAAGGTCACTCACAGAAGGTTAAGAAAGAAGAGATCTGGGCATGTGTGTGTATTTTCTCACAAGATTTGCCAGGATGTAATGATATCCTCGACTGTTCTTTCCTGAGACAACAACCTGGAAATAGAATGAAAGAGTGTCAGCCAGCATCATGTGTGATTGTTTATGCAGACCATGAGATCAAAGTGAACGAGTCACAGATTAAATTGGCAAACGAAAAATTAAAAGAAAAAGCCAGAAGAACTGCTGAGGGGTGATTCTGAAACTATATGGGCACTCTGTGGTCCCAGCGGTGAAAAAAGGTGGAAAGCTTGCTTGCGTTTTTCTTTTTATTAATAGTAAATAGCTGAAAAAAACTGTTTTGGGGAAAAATAATTCTTTTTTTTTATTAATAGCATAGCTGAATACTAGAGGGAAAAAATAAAAACCATAGGCCATGAGTGACAAGGACTTTTATTGTCATTTTATGGAAAAACGCTCCTGCTGCCATGTCATGGAGTATTTAATTCAAAAGTATAAATGTAAGCCAAAAGCAAAAATACTTTTATTTAAAAAATAAAATAAAAATGCAAACATCTTTTTTTTTTTGGGGGGGGGGGTCTTAATAAAAATTATAATTATAATATATGGTTATTATAATTAACTGTTATAATTTCAAAATAAAAACTGAAAATGTATGCAACTTAAAATGAATATACAATATGTCAAAAAGTGACAAACAAAATATTACAGAAAAAAAAGTTAAATTAACTTTAAAACTGACTTATCTTAAAATATTTTTTTATATTTTTACCCATTTTAAAACATTAATAAACACTATAATACCATCCAAATTATATTAAAATAACACTGTTCAGCACTCAAACAATACTTCCCCCAAAAATGTCATTACCGCAACATTTCTAAGTTCTAACACTGGTGGTAATAAATGTCCAATGGCAGTTATAAACACCTAAAGAATACAACATTCCATCTATGGAAATGTGTTTAAACTGTTTTTTGATTAAACAAATCAGGTCAATAGTAGAGCCCATTTTTACATAATCAGAAATGAAAGAACTGTGTCAATTGTCCTGCTTGAACCTGTATGGCACAGTGGAGCTGTGACTGTGACTCACAGCACTGTGTTATTATTATTTATTGTTCTACAAAGGTGCAGCACTTGAATACATTGGTAATATTGAAAATTTTCATGCCGTGCCAGTAACGCTCTGCTGACTCTTGGGCACACCATAAAGGTACGACTGAACCACACCCACACACAAGCAGCTATTGATTTACAAATAGCAGCAGACAGCCAGTCTGCTGGAAGCGCAGTGCTCTGATTAGCTTTCTCTGAGTGCTGATTGATCTACTTGTGGATTTCATTATCTCCGTGACCTCATAGTCAAACAAACACACACATACACTCTTTCCTCTGCATGTATATGTGTGGGAAAAGCTAGGAAAGCAGAGGCAGAGGGTAAAAAACTGAAAGAGAAAGAATAAGTGAAAGAGACAAACAGAATCGGAGAATGTAACAGTACCTTTGAGAGTTGTATTTTTGGATGAGAGGAAAGGAAGTATTTTTAGTTTTCTCACTGTTCCCTTGTTACAGGACGCTGTGCCCTACTTACACAAACACATGCACGCTCTCACACACACTATTTTTACCACCTTATTCGCTAACAACGGTTTAATTTTGGAAAGGTATTAATTAACACCACAAAAAATTCATGAACTACTGCCACTACAGACAGGTTACAGATCAAATTAAATGAAGTCTGAATATGTGTTTTTATGTACCTGTTCTAGAATACTATTAATACGTTCAACCTCACAGTCGATAAGGAAACGCTTTTCCTGCCGACGATCCATTTCTTCAATAATGCGCCGGTATTCCAGCGGATCCACTATGTTCCCCACCGATCGTGCTGTAACCTGCCAATTATTCATCACCGCAGATTCCATGATGGCCTGCAGGATGGAAAACCCTGAAACAGAGAATAATACATGGTGTAAAACACACCACAAAGAAGGGCTTGTGTAGATGTAGTACAATAGCAGAATTGGGCCAGAATGATAGAGCAAGTACTGCTTCATTTCTCTCTCTGGTTTGAGAACACAGAGGAACTGCTGAAGCAGTGCAAATCTGAAGGGATGAAAGGAGGGAAGGCAGAGAAAGAAGCATGGTGAATGTAATTACTGCAACTCTGCACTAATGATGCTAATGCAGTGGCAGAACACACATATTTATATATATATATATAACATACATTTGTGCATAAGTGTGCAGGTGTTTATTAGGCCTTCATTCATATATTTGAAATATGCTCCACTATAGATCAGATCCATTGCAGATGATATCTTTATACAACTATGCAGGTCTTCTGCAATACATCAGACCCACTGCAGCACATCTCAGACCCCTGCATAGGGACACCACCCCAGCCAATGAGGGTTTGTTAGCTCTGATATAAACTAGGTTTCCCTCAAAATTCAATTTACTTAAAAAAATTTTTTTTTTTTGAAGATTCAAAACAGAAAACAAATGACTTATGTTTATTAGAAACAAATATTATGATATAATTTATTTGCCCTTTCAAAAGGTTTTTGAACACCTTTTTTTTCTTTTTTCCTTACTTAGCCATAAGAATGAATATTTGTACCTTACAGGTACAAATTAAGTACATTTTAGTCCATTTCGAAAGGGTACTGCCCCAGTGACAGCTTTTGCACATTTCTTTCCTAAGAGTGCACCACAGGTGTACTGAACCCAGAATTCACATTCAAGGATTCAAAGCACATATTTAGTAACAGAAATGTTCACTAACACCCTTTATAACCTCCAGCTCAAGGCCATGAAGGACACAAATCAGCCCAGTTCCATTCTGTCTCGTTTTTAGCCCTGTGATCACATTCATTATAAGACAACATGCATGCACACACACACACACACACACACACACACACACACACTCAATCACTATTTTAATTAGCATACGTCCTGGAGTGCCAGGCCGGCAGGCTGTTTAGCCGTGACCAATTAATCAAGACTGACAGCTCACAGAGAGGTGAGAATTCAAATGACACACATACACTCAAGCACCTCAACTCTTAAAGTCGTACATGTTAGCATAAGTGAAAGGCCATGTGTCAGACCTGCAAAGGTCTATTAAAGATGGGTTAATTAAACATGAATTTCTCATTAGCAATTTAAGAGGGTCTTGTTAAAGCTGCAGTCTGAAAGTTTTGCCTCTTTGTCACCATCTCTGTTTAAAAACCTGCAACTGCAGCTGTTTGCAGAATTATCTTCCTTCCGTGGCTGTGCACGGCATGGCTCCAGCGCGGATAAATCTAATGTTTTGAGGTGAATGTGTGGCTGCAATCAGTCACTGCACCGGTGTGTTTACTGTACTTTGCAAACACAGATTCTAGCCTAGGTCTTGGAATATATGACTCAAATAAGAATTTCCACGGTATATTGTCATCTGAACAAGTAACAAGTCTGCCACATTTGTTCTGACCAACTGAGGAAAAAATCATTACAATAAATCAAGCTACCAATGGTGATTTAATCTAAAGATCGATTACCTCATATCACATCAAACTATGCAAATGATTATTATGGTCATATTTTATTCTCAAATTATTAAATGTTAACAACATCAGCATTGCGTGACTATGAATATAGTGTGTATTAGCATGTAGATGTCAATTTCTGTATAGACTAATCTCTAATTGTCATACCATTAAAATCTCGTATTAAGAAATTATTTTAACCCAACAAGCTAGTTATGCTCCATTCAAACTGGTTGTCTTTAAAATGGATATCTTGTGTAATCCCAGGCTATCTGTAATCAGAAGCACATTTGAAACTGGAATATAATTTAATTTCATTTATGTGTGTTTCATAAACACCTAATCCTTTCTGGATTACAATCCACCATCAAAATGATACATTTAGTTATTCTAGCTGCTGTGAGAAAAGGCTATAAATGATCTGCCACCTGCAGGATCCTCACATGTGACAGCCTATTAGCCGGGACAATTTCTTTATGATTACAGATGTGACGTAATGATGCATTGCCATGCTTGAATTTCCTGTGAAAACCTACCTGTACCACTCAAATTAGAAAAAATTATTAGTTGTGAATCGGACTAAAGTAAGGTGATAGTTTTGAACACTGGCTGGTTATGTACTTGCTCAAATATTGATTTCAGATCATTTTTAACCCAAAAAAGTTACGGACTGCAGCTTTAAACATTTCATGGATGAAATCTTTTACAACACCTTCCTTAAATGTCTCTTAACCTCTCTCACGGTTTATTTTTTTAAATTATGTATTTGACCTTTTACATTTTTTATTGAGTCTCTGCCAAACATTGCGGCACTCATCTCAACAGCACAAATCAATGTCTTAGAGCATTTATGTTAACCAGCAAGCCAAGGCTCATGCTGATTTTTTTAATCGTCACTGTTTAGCGTATTTAACAGATGCACAAGCCCTGTGGTGATGGAAAACCATTTAAAGTTTGGCACCACCAGCTCAACTCCCTGCTGACAGTAGTGGGTGTTTTCAAGGGTGGCAACAGATTGAGACTGTCTGTACTGTATCATGATTTAAGAATGATCCAAACAGCATCTAGAGCTTTAAAGGAAGAAAATCTGACCCTTTGTACCAAAGAATTCACATGATCAAATCTGAACCCCAGTATTTCAATATGGTCTCTGACTTTAGTTGCCCACCGCATTAAGAAGTGGTGGTCCAAACAAAGTTTCAATGAGTTTTATCTGTAAGCACACTGTTCTGCTCATCGGTATGATGTGTTTAATCCATTAAGGGAGATCCCTGGAGAAAAAATAACAATGTCTCTCATTATCTTAAACTGCCCCTGTAAGCACTCTCTCGAGAGTAAACAAGCTAGGAAAATGTGTGATTGTTGGCTGTATGCCCATCAGGTGATCTGAAACACAAACACAGAGAAAAACTGTCCTCCATTATACCATTAAGACCCCTTTACACTTATATTTAGCGTCATTCATTTATGATCGGATCAACAAAAATGCATATTAAGAGCAGCTGTAAACAGGGCCAGGGACATATTTTTTTAAGATTTATTTTTGCCTTTTTATTAGGATAGGACAGCATATAAGACAAACTGGGAGAAAGAGGAGAGTGGTGGGATTGGGAAAGGAAAATGAGCTGGGACTTGAACTCAGGATGCCCGAGACGCAAAGATGCACTGCCCAAGAGGCTACTGGTGCCAACAAGCATCCACTTTCGATCTCAAAATCCAATCAACAACAGAATCAAAATACTGAAGAAAAGATCTGTTGCTACTTCTGTTGCAGTGCTACTTTCAAAGGGATAGTTCACCCAAAAATGAACCTTGTCATCATTTATTCACACTCATGTTGTTACAAACTTATATAGCCTACTTTCTTTCTTCTACAGAACACAAAAGAAAATATTTTGAAGAATGTAGGTAACCAAACACTCTTTTTCAAAATTTCACTTTGGGCGAACTATCCCTTTAAGTGTTCAAATACTTACAGTGTATGTGTTTGTGTGTGTTTACTCACCTCTATCAGTATCATAAAGGTAGACAAATTTCTCCCATTTGTAATGGGTTAGCAAACTGAGCAGCACCCCTCGGAGGCTCGGCCTCATCTGCAGGACAAACTGCACATCTGTGTCCGTGGGAAACGATGGAGTGATGAAGGAGGTGTGCAGAGCGCCGCAGAACGACGTTAATGTGTTCATTGACCTCCTGTCGTAGAATCCAAATATTGCATATACACCTCTGGAGAACTGAGAACAGACTGCCAGACCAAGAGAGAGATGGGAGCAGAGTCAGTGTACATTTTAGGATAAACAATCATTAAGGCACACAAACACTCATAAGCATTTCATATTATGATGATCTCTACTGAGCGTGTGTACTTGTGTGTCTATCTGAGCCTTTAAAAACTATCTGAAGAGACAGTAACCTTTTTGCAGAAATGGAAAGGATATGACATCAGGTTTAATGTCACAGGCAGCCTGATCAAATCAAAATGAATCCAAATCAAATGTCTTGTTATTTATTTATTTTAAATACTCATTTTAATGCAGTTGTCATCTAAATTATTTAAAGATAAACTGCAAATGTTTCTAAATCTGGCAACCACGTAGCTAAGCTGACAGTAGACGGATTGAGTTCACTGACATCTCTACAGCAATATAGGAAAGAATGCGCAGAAAAGTCAGTGTTAAGCATTAATTCAGCTTTAGCGCTGTCTTATTATCTGAATATTTACAACCTTATGTTCTCCAGAGGGAGGACATTTGTACTGTTTGTCTGTTTCCTGAAGCAAATGATTTTTGCCTTACACAAACACCTGCTTCTTGAATAGTAAGAGAGCGAGGGAGAGAATAGGAGAGACTAACAGACTATGGCATGAATAGAGGTTAGTCAATTCTAGGAAAAGGAATGAAAGGGACAAATGTTCCTAAATGTGTCCAGAAGACATACAAACAAAAAAGCAAGAAAAAAGAAATAGGTGGCATGTGGACAAGAGGGAGAAAAAGGAGGAAAATCCAAGCAAATGTCACATTACTCAGAGAGCCCAGAGGTTAAAAAACATCACACACAGATGAACACGCATTCACGGTCAACACTGCAAAAGCATACATGCTTAAACTCTACACATAAAACCATATCCACCATAGATAACACGTCCTCAACATTCTAATTAGTGGTATATTAAAATGAGATTTTTATACGCAGATCTTTAATGCATTAAAATCATTGCCGTTACCTATGCTCCATCCAGCGCTTCACACTCCAGTCCAGTAAGTGGCGGAAGCCCTGTATGTCACACTGAAAAGCAATGCTGCCCGCCAAACTTTTATTTCTAAGATTGATTTTTTGAGTGATCCATTCAGAAATGTGTCTAAAGAAGAAAGAAGATCATACAGAGAATATCTACACTCAAATTGTATTTGTGTGGGTTTAAGTGTGTGAATTTGTGTTTTAGGTGGTCCTTTCCTGTTCTTTTTCTGTATCGATCGCACCTCAGTGGAAAGCAGCTCTCACCATGAGAACAAATGATCAGTGCAGTTCAGAGAGACACATTCAGCTCTTACTCAGTCTCTCATTCAGTCCTTACAGCTGAAGTTTTTGTTACAATGCTTTCTACTATCTCAGCTCAATACAGTCATCTATAAAGGAAGACATTTTTGTAGGTTGATTTTCCTGAAAAGTGTGAACACTCTGATCTGTGGTGCAATCAAAATATTGTTCAGCTTAGTTTGAGAAGCACAACACAGCAACACTGGCTTGACAATGATGTGTTTTTAGGGCAGGACTATCTGTTTGTCAGACACATAACAGACAGGGGAAGTGTCAATTTAAATATAATCAACATTTAAGACAATAAGGACTGACAGATGGCTGGGGTCAGTGTGAAAGATCATCATGTGCACTTGTTTTTATGCCTTGCCTGTTTAAAAATTGAATAAAGTTTAAAGCATTCAAGCACAAGAAGACTTGAATAACAACTCCATTCAGTGTGTTTTGTGCACAAAGTGCACACACATAGAGCCACACATAGACACATACAATGTGAGAGCCCCTTATTTTCTTTCTACTTCTTCTTGCGCTTGAATGGACAAATACATACAAAACATACAGACAAGGGAGAAAGAAAATCACTCACTTTTGTAGCTTTAACAATGACTAATCTATATTTAACTTATACAGTGGCGTAGCCAGGGGAGGGGCCATGGGGCCCCTCATGAAAATTGATTGGCCCCCCAGTGTGCCCCCAACCTTCTACTTGTCTGTCACTCACAAATTCAAATCATAATCTTTCAGTTTAGTAAATAACTCATGATTGCGTCGCGATGCTTCTCAGCGAGGACCAAGAATAGCGAGCTGCTGTTTTCCAACGAAAAAAAGCACACGGTAAGTTGATCTATTTTATATAGCTTATGTTTTTCGATTAGCGAGTTGTTGCAGTGCAAGAAGTGTTTGGTACTAATGTTAACGTCTTTCAGTGTTAGACAGACCAGGTTCGATGACGATGTTATCTCCTAGAGCAGACCAAGATGCTAATCATTATATTTACTATGCTCCTCTGATGCTGAATGTAAAAGGGGTTTACTGCATTACGATTTACTTATTTTTTGGCCGAACGCGCCGATATAGGCAACAACGCAATTTAAAGCAATGGTTTAAAAAAAGTATAATTGCAATTCTAATAAAGTCATTATTGAATCATGCAGTCGATTAGCAACTTTTTTCACTTAAGTGAGGTGACGAAACAAATCGTATGATGTTTATCTAACGCTCCACACTTGCGAGCACATTTGGGGCTGTTTGTCTTCAATAACATGTCTTCTTTCAGACTTGTGGTGAAAATAAAGTACACATATAGGTCTTTATTTTACTACACCTTTAGTCTATTTGCGTCTGTAAATTTCTCATAAATTCAGTTGGCGTTCTAAATCACCATGGTGCTCCGCGATTGCTGTCTGCACCCTGGAAAGCTCTCTCTCCCGTACAATGTTCTCGGATCCAAATATGGTCATTTCCTTTTCATCAGCAACCAATTGTGAAAGTACAATGGGGCATTTAACACTAAAAGTGAATCTCATTGGCTGATGCCATTTTCCTGACGTGCTCTGACATTTCCACAGTGTTTTTGACTGTTTTTCTGTTTAGTTGAAGGCCATAAATGCTGAGTTAAAAGTTTTGATGTGTTTAAGTTGGTTTGTATTGTTGATTGCTAAGGATTTGACAAGATATTGTGTCTGTAAATAGTTGTTTCCACTAAAAATAATAATTAGCTTTTACATTACAAATATTTAAATGCTGTTTTCTCAAAATGATTTTTTTTGTCATTCTTCAGTACAAACATCTTAGCCTATGTAGCAGCTATGTGCACCAAACCCTCCAGTAATACACTTATATTCTGTATTCTGAAGATATCTCCAGAGGGATTTGTTAATAAATCATTACTGGCCTGATTAATGAGACATTTTAATAAAAAAAAAAATATGCCGAAAATATATAAATATATAAATATGCTGAAATCCCTCTGAACATCTTTTTTCATCTTGTGTGTAATCAAAATGAAAAAAATAATTTAGCACCTGGCTTTATCATTTGTTCATCATATGTCCGCAAATATCATACATAAATATGTAATGCATGATTAAATAGCAAAATAAATAACTAATAATAAAAATAACACTGGACTAATTAAGCTATTCTAAACTGTTTCTATAGGATCCACATATTTTACATGTTAAACTACAGCTATCTTTTTGAACAAGTAGCTATCTAACAAAGTATGGATATATGATATTTTTAAATCAATATGCTCAAGATTAATTAGCCTTGACATAAGTAGATTTTGTTTATTCATCAATGCAAATTTACTGCAACTGCTGCTATGCAAATTGAATGGGATGTGGATAATAAACAAAAACAATTTATTATATTAAATTTATATTAGTTATATTAATTCATTAATTGTGTATTTATTTATATGAATTATTAATGTTATTCTGCATTTATATAAATAAGGCTATTATATATATTATATAAGGCTATTATAAATAAATTCTATTATTATTATTATTTGTGAGTTGTACACTGTTCATACATTGGATTTTTTATTTATTACAGTTTTTCTTTCACTTTTGTTTAAAATTTGTTTTGATTTAGAGCAGTGAATAACTGCTATTAAAATATAATAGGGTATCACTGTTTATTACTGATTTTAAAGGTTACTGAACTCTTGAAATGATTTGGATATACAGTTCAAATAACACAAGATTGGCCCCTCTGTATTAATCGTGGCCCCTCTTGTGCCCCCCAGTTGAAAAAATCCTAGAATCGCCCCTGAACTTATACAATGAAAATATGTGACGTTATTTTACATTTTATAATTCAGTTTCTGTACTTGAACAGCTACAAACCAACCTAAAGGGCTTTTTAATTTTTATCTTTGTTCTGTTTATTTATGTGCTATGGCTTGTATTTTGTTCATTTGATCTTATTTATTGACTATTCACTTGTCTTTAATAATGTTTGAACTTTATATTTGTTAATCAAGTAGCCTTTGCTGTGGTATTGAAATTAAGAAATTTTAAATTTGAGTGTGAAATTTTTTATGTCATATAAACTTATTTAATATTTTCAAATGTTGAAAAACTGATTAATGTACTGGTTGTTGATTCGATGGAGACAGACATGAATGTGGGCTTGCAGTCGATTGAAAGAAATGGGCGGTTTTTTTTTGTTATATTTATTTTGAGAAGTATTAGGGTGGAGAGAGGGGAGCAAATAAGCTAAGGACCTCAAGGGAGGATTCAAACTCGAGTCACAGTGAGCACAATTGTGCTGTAGGTTGACACACTAACCACGAGGCTATCGGCACCAACATGGGCAGAGTTTCTTACAGGACAAACTTAGTTCTACTGGAAGATTAAGCTAAGACATGTTAATTACAATAAAAAAAATGGTAAAAATGAAATGGAAGGCTTGTTTAATAAACCAATAACATGCATTTAGAATTGTCAATTTCACGCCAATTAGTTATTTTTGCAACTCCAATTGGTGATGCTAGTGGCGTAGAAATTACACAGAGACACGGTAATGATTACGTGTCTCCCTCTCGCTCTGTTTTTCTCTCCTTCATTTGTTCTTCTAACTGAGCCAGCAGGTTACATCTGCTTACTGCCTTTCTGCCCTTCTTTTCATCTGTCTTTCGAACGCTCCAGGGAGCAATAAAGAAAAAAAGGATAAAAGGATGGAAAACC
Organism: Carassius carassius; assembly: GCF_963082965.1. NCBI lineage: Eukaryota > Metazoa > Chordata > Actinopteri > Cypriniformes > Cyprinidae > Carassius > Carassius carassius. The sequence continues at coordinate 36,598,472 of NC_081759.1, read as the reverse complement.
ATAGAGAGGGAGCAAGAGCAAAAGAGTGAGTGAAAAATAACCTGTTTACAGACCCCCTGACCCCTACAGTTTTCTCTCCACGATGCAGATTGCCTCAATTAAACAGCAGGGTCAATGCATATGTAAGCTGTCAAAACCTTTTTCTCAGGAGCCGTTTAATGCACAACTCACTCTCACAGTGCTGTGAGCGACTATTACTAAATCAGCTCACCTGACTAATACAAGCACTGCATGCAAATGCGTGTGCTCTGATTCAAAGACATCCCAAGAGAGAAAAATAAGTGTCTATCTCTATTTATGAACATTCCTCACATCACCGTTAAAGCACTTTGTCCTTCCTGTCATGTTATTTCGGAATATGTACTTTGAGCTTTGAGAGCATCTCCGCAGAGTTTATTCATGAAACTTTAAAATCACCTTCAGAGGCTGAGAGGTTATGAGCATACCTCTCTACTCGCAAACTATTTTTATTTATATTTTTAAAAGCCCAGCTGTTTTTGGCTGATGGACCAACCAGATGCCTGAAGCAATGGGTGTGAATGTGTTAATGCAGCGAAGAAAGATCAATGACTGCAGCAATAACATCATGAAAAGCCAGGAATCCAAAAAGCTCACAAACACTGTCTCTCACACAGACACGCTCAGATGAGCAGCCAGGCCAGTCAGAGACACAAAATGGTAATGACAGCAGCTGTAAACAGGCATTTTATAATGATGGTAAAGCTCTCTCACTCTCTTGCACACACACACACACACACACACACACACACAAACACACACAAAGTGCGGGGCACTAACTCTTTGCACTGGTTTGGGCATGTGTGCAAATGTCAGCCTGCACTCATCATCATCTCTCTCTCAGTCTATGTCTCCATTATGAAGACCTGAGGCTTATGCCACAGAAAAGTTTTTCATGTTTTCTTCTCTCCATTTCTCTTTTTCACCAACTTCTCAAAGTATTTATCTGCTCTCTTTTCAGTTTTTTTTCTTGTTTTGTGACTTTGCAACTAAATCATTGGTTCTTTTTGTCACCTCCAACCCAATTATAGGTTTAATACAAATAAACTGTACATGGTTGCACTTTATTTTATGAATTCACCTGAGAGTCTCTTCAGATGAGAGAAACAGAGCAGGTTTTTTTTGTTCACCACAACTAACATAACACTAAATGCAATGAACTTTAAAACTTTCAATAATAGGTAAAAAAGAGGATTCAGAGTGACATACCAGAAACAGAACAGAAGTCTTATTTAATATGTTATGGGCAGAGAAATGACAGAAAACAAGAAACGTGACGTGACTGAATTCTGCACATGCTTGTTATGAGAACTACTTCCACGGAATAGAATTTTCTTAACACCTACATTGTGAACATGATCAAGGTCCTGTGACTGATTGCTTGAATAGCTTTCGGTTTGTTTTAAAAATTTGAATCTGAGGGTTTTCTCCTGCCTCCTCACAATATGTCCCTACCAAGTTAAAAACCAAATCTACATCCTTGGTGAGAATAAGGAGCTTTTATTCTATTCTTCTTGTATAATATTATAGATAGACAGATACATTGACAGACAGACAGACAGACAGACAGACAGATAGATAGATAGATAGATAGATAGATAGATAGATAGATAGATAGATAGATAGATAGATAGATAGATATGGGTTAATATGGGGGGGGGGGTGTCCCAAATTTACGTAAAATTATATTGTTATTATAACGCTCTATGAACGGTTAAAGGAGAACAGGTGCGGCGCGTCCCGCGGAATTGTATGTGAAAAAAGGAGTAAAGACTCACACGCGTGCGTGACTGAAAAACTATTGGATGACTCCAGATTGTCCACGTTATAATTCAGATGAAAGGGCTTCTCGGTGATGTTCTGATTGGTGTTGTATAGTTGAACGGCGAAGCGGAATGCGCTGTGCTCCTGGACCGTGGAGCGCATGAAGAGACCACCTGCATGCGAGATCAGATCAGTTAAGAGCATTTACTTGACTTTAGACTTGTTCGAGTGAGAGATAGTAGTAGGAGTAGTAGCAGTAGTAACATTCACTTCATTTACACATTTTGGTGCAAACTTCTCGTATGAGTGTCTGTGGGTGATGCTGCAGCAGGTAGAAGATGATTTCGGCGCGTTTCCAAAGAAAAAGATGTTTAATCTTTTGATTAAGAAATTATCAACTCACTCACCGATATTGATCTGGTTTGGAAAGCCTGCTTGGGTTTGCAGCACCAGCCACGGCAGAAACAGGACGCTGGCGTGCGCTCGCCGCCGCATTTTGTCGCCGACCTCTACAAAAATCTTCAGCTCAAGAGTAACATCCAGACCGACGACAAATTCCGCCAGATGCGCACCGACTCCCTCACGCGATGCCGGAGAGGCGCATTCGGGCTACAGGACGAGCAAACAAGCGAGAGAGCTTCTCAATGCAGGACAGCGCTGCGGATCGTCCAATCGGACCGCTGATCAAACTTGATGTGACGTGAAATTACAACAGCGCCACTGCGGACCCGCGTGCGCAGTCCGCATACAGCTCACAAACAGCGGCAGGCAGGCGACCCTGGGAACAGTCCACTTCAAAGACTTCGTTCAAACCCCTTATATTCCGCGCAAATCCTGTGTGCATTCAGTGGCAAATCTACACAAAAATATTTAAGTTCACACAACAGCCCACAGGTGCGGACCTTTACTATCCCACACCCGCGCGTTAGTCACAAGTAGCCTATATGTGGAAAAAAGCGAGAGATTTTGATACACGAGGTCGGAATTTCTAACAGAAGATTAATATTTGATGTCGAATAGAGGTGATCTATGCAGGCTGCAAACTTGAGGTCTTTAGCAAACAAACACAATACACTGCGTGTGTGAACAATTGTGCTTTCCCTCAAAATCCATCTGGAGATGCTTGCTGTTTGAAAAATCTTCGTGATTTAATTAATATCATCTGTATATTATTTTCATGTAGCCTAAGCGTTTATCTATTTTTTCCGTGCATATCACTATACAAGTGATTTTTTCTTTCCTTTTTTAATCCTCTGATCTTTTTGATCGCTGCTGTTGGCTGTGTGTGTGAAGACTGTCTCTGGAGTGCTTCAGATAACACAAGCTGTCTTTTTGTTCTCCTAAGAACTGACTGACTGGTATAATGAAAACGTGTTTATCTATAATAATGTTTTCATGCATTTAGGCTGTTTACGCCATTATAGGATCTTCTTGAAAGAGAAAAGCTCTCTGCAGGTGCCTGTAATTGTGATATGCCTCCACATTTTCAGCCTTGGCATCACCCAAAACTGAAAGCTCACAGCTCTGAGCTGGATACGGCTGACTAACAGCGACCCAGATTTCCTCAGCTCCTTATTTTCTATGTGTGTGTGTCTGACCATACAAGCCATGCCTGTGTATGATGTTTCAGATTTATCAGACCGACTCTCTTGTTGAATGCAGACACACATACACACTCTCACTCACTCACATTCAAAACACACACACACACGTATAAATGAACCATATGCCTGCTAATGTGAGTTGACCACATTGTCGTTTGGCTAAATTCTGACTTGCAGCTCGATGTGCAGATGGATGGATAAGCCATGTGCACATAAAAACTAATTCCATTATGTTTGAATTCAACTCTCTATAAAAATAGTTTAAGTCATACATAATGGCTCTAAACAGAAAGAATTGCTCATCTTAATCATCTTTTTTATTATTATTATTATGTCACAACGACTCATCTTGCACCTGTTGCTTAGGTGTCACTAATGAAATGCATTTAACATTGAAACGGATGCATTTGAATTCAGATTAGCATGCAACCCACCAACAATGCATCCTTGCTATGGAAAGGGTGAAGATGTCTACATCTGGCTTTTCACAGATGGAACGCAGCTGATCTGATGTCTTTTGAGTCCTCTGTACTCCCACGACAGCGGAAAGCACAAGAGTTAAAAAACATGACATAAACAATGGGGGTGCCCTCACAAGCTGTGCACAATACTGCACATGCAATACAAACATCTATGAGACCTTAAAACTAAAAACATGTTACTTAATAGAAAGTAATAAAATATTATTTTGACTGATTTACTGTTGACTGAAAATATTTAGCACTGCTGTATTATCACTACACCTAACTTGTAGCACAACAGGTACAATGTCACTGGGAATGTTCCAGGATCCAAATACAACAAAATAAATACTGAATGTTCATTTTGAAACATAATTGCTTTAAACTAGAATTATATATATATATATATATATATATATATATATATATATATATATATATATATATATATATATATATATATATATATTTCTCATAGGGATTTAATAATTTTTTACTTTTCAGTCTGAGTTTAAACATTTTTAGGCTCATTTTATCTGTAAAAGAAAAACAAGCCTTATAATTCAGCACACATTAATAGAAGGCGTTTTCCACTTTCAGCCTTCATGGACAATTATATATAACTTATATATAATTAAATACAAAAACAATAGTAGTTATTAAGATTAATGTGGTTTGGAATTCGTAAAATGTACTTGAAAAAAAAAAAGTCATCAAAATATCACATGCCTAATAATTATTCATGTGGTGTGTGTAATATATATATATATATATATATATATATATATATATATATATATATATATATATATATATAATAAAATAAGTTAAAATATATATAAACTTATTTTATTTCAGCTTGCTAACATTTCTCATTTAGTTTAACTTTATATACTAAGAAACTTAAACAAAAACTGAAATAAAAATTAAAAACTGCACAATCAAAATTAAAAAGAAGTTTGACAAATTGAAATGAAACTGGAAAATATAACAATTAAATCTAAAATATTAATAAATACAGTATTAGTATCTCAGTTATAATAAATAACACTGCTGCAAGCTCAAGAAACTTACCAATTCATGCATAGGCACAATACAAACACACACTCCACATACATCAAAAGCCCTATGGAATTATCTGTCCTATATTTGAGCAAGTGGAAAGTTTTTTAATTCTGCAATGATTGAGAGCTGTGAACTAATTGAATTGCACTGCAGGTTACATTCGAATAACTATGTGTTTACTCTCTCTCATTCTATAATCATCTTATTCTAGTGATGTACCTGTTTTTTTTTTCATTTAAAAATGTGCTAAAAATATACATTTTCAGAATGACACTTAGGTCTGAGAGTAAGGTTTATGGTAGCAGAAGCTGTTGTTTTATGCCATTTTTTTTAAGTCTAGTTGGACATTGTTTTATTTATTTATGCAGGTGTGTTTGAAAATGTATCAGTTAATTAAATAAATTAATGTATTTGTTTGAGGTTTTAAAAAATAAAATAAAAACAGGAACGTGTGTGTGTGTGTGTGTGTGTGTGTGTATTCAGTGCTCAGAACAGCTGTCACTGTGATCTCACCATAATGAATGGGCAGGAAGTGATGCAGTATTAAATGTGGCCAGTGGCATCAGCTGGTGGGCAGTCATACAATGAGACACAAGAGCAGAGTTTTGCAGCAATCACTATTTTACACAGAAGAAAGAAATGGACAAACAAGTGACAATGAAGGAGTAGAGAAGTGTAGATTAGGAATTTCATGCATGGAAGTGAATAAAATGCTGAAAGACCCACATCTCTGAAAAATAAATAAAGCAATCACATCATCAAATTTTAGCATTTATTTGATTGTGACCATCATGTCTGGTAGAACAGCAGCTCATGTTTTCTGATTCTATCAGCTAACTATGCCTTATAGAGAATGAGCCATTTAACATTAGCGAAGAACGAGATGACAGTAAAAGAACTAAGACAGCCATGCAGCTTTAAAGACAACTGATCTGAATGAAAGTGAATGATGCTAAGCCAGTGATTTCACAAGTGTACTGACTACAGTTATATCATCAATCTGAGATTTAGCCACAGCGCCAAATTTTAGAGACTTTTTATAATACTGTATTAAGAAAGTCTATGTCAGTTTATATCAATCACTCTGAACTGTAAATCTGCATAAAAACAGCCAATTTAGTATTTCTCCATACACTTTCTCTTGCTCTCACTCCATATAAATAGTGGATATAAATAGTCATACTATAAATCATGTTGTTGATCTAAATATCAGCTGATATTCAAGTACAAAAGAATGATGGGAATGTAGTGTTGCATAAATGTGTAAAGAAACATCTGTAAAATGATTCAAATCTGCATGTTTTATTGAATTAGGTTTTTTAAAAAGCATCCAGATTTATTTTTGAATGTCCTAAAAGTCTTAGAGACCACGGATCTGACAGCTGATCTGTAAAGTAATGTAATGTCTATAATGGCTAGCAAGTCAAGATGACTAACTGACATAATCAGTAATCGGAGCATTGTGGGGGCATGACTGCTGACCGGAAAATTCAGACCTCACAATCTCTCATGAGCTCTGCTTCAAGCCTGCAAATTTTCTTTTTTAGGGTTGGGATGATGCCAAACGCTAGCAAAAACAGCGGCAAGTCTAAACTCCATTTGTTAGAATATATATGCTTTACATAAACAGATATTTTTAACAGGTCTGAAGGGATGCTGACTGGTCAGAAATGGGAAGAGAATTGCTGAAGCAATGAAAGGTATTTTATACAATGCAATGACCATGAGCCACCTGGAGTGAATACACACACACACCACCAGGATCAAGCTGTAAATTATCTGAGTGTTGGTTTTATGTGTGCGTGTCTTCATACCCCTCACTCACACTGGACATTCCGTAATAGGAACCCATGCTTGACTAAGCACACAAACGCACTTAAACCCACACATCCAGCAACACAGCCTCAGCAGCCATCACTCTTTTTTCTCATTTCTTCTCCTTCATCATTTATTCTCCCCATTTTTTCCAGGCAGAGATTCTTCAGTGCCGACCCACTGAAGCATAGAGACTCGCCCTGAGCACACACACAAACACACACGAGTACTAACACATTCCTGACTTGTCTCTGCAGTCTCTCTCTATCGCTCACACACACACACCATCCTAAAGAACAAATCAGATTCACTGCAGAAGAATCTTTGAATTCTCAAACAGGACCACAGCAGAGAAAAAAAAATATATTTTAATTTTTATGTATTGCGTTTTTCCCCCCAATACGATTAATGTATATATATATATATATATAATACTGTATACCAAAAGTTATTGTAAAAAAAAAACTTTGCTAAACCACCCTTGTGAAAAAGAAGCATACTTTAGCATATTTAAAAAAAAAAAAAATTGGAAATATTCTTGCAAACAACATGCTTAAGTTGAACATAGTGCTCGTTAACTGTGACCATTTGCAATGAAGAAATTCCAATTTGTTGCATTTGAAAATATACTAAATTTAAATGTAATGTTTAATAATTCTAGAGTTATAATGATAATCAAAAACTTAACGTGCTATAGTATGTTAGTCAACACATCAAAATAAACATCTTTAAAGCATCATAATAACAACGATTTAAAATGTACTTCACAGTAACACATTTAATTTGACATTATTATAAAGTGCATTTTTTAAGTGTACTTCAGTGTATTAGGAAACAGTGAAAGAGTACGGTCTTAAAATATACTTAAATGGCCTTTTATTTCATTACTATTTTATAAGTGCATGTTGTTACAAATATACTTTTGGGATTTGAAGTACATTACAAATGCACAATCAATACTACTAAACACATTGCTTTTACACAGTGCTAGGCTTAGAATCCCATTCATTCAGATTGAATCACTGATTCGAATCCAGCATAAAGCGCCTTGACACTGCTTGTGCACTATGACGTAAAGCACACTCTGCACACTTAAAAACCAGAGCACTCACTGCTGCAGAGAAAGAGCTATCACAGGGGAGGTTTATTTATGATGTTCAAATTATACTGCTGATGCAAACAGGCAAAAATTATATGCTAATTTGTTAATGAACAGCCTGAAGACTGTGCCAGGGATGTTCAAATCAAGATTCTACATGATTCAGTTCATGAAAACATTCAGCCAGGAGCTGCTTCCTACAAGTTTATACCACCAATCAAATTCTGGAAGTTTATAATTAGCCTCTTCCTCAGGCACAACCCTGGCCTTCATCAGTTTTCTCAAGAGTTTGTCTACACGAGGCTCATTCCAAACCTTTGAAGTTATTCATGGACCTGCTACAGTTTCCTCTAAAGCTTGATACGAACCTACAAACCGCTGGGCTTATTTAATACAACTGATGAGTAAAGCTGCTGGGGGCGTGGCTTAGAGAACATCTGATGACGCTACAAAAGAGCAGCTACTGTGACATCTGCACTGATGACATCACAGAGAGTGGGAGATCAAACGCTGCCTTTCGGCAAAAGTGCACCAACACAAAGCCTTCCTCTAACACACACGGAGGACGTATTAAGGGTTCTAAGATATCAGAGGAAATAAAAGCCTCATCCATCATTAAGTTTCCCCTCGGGGGGAGCAGCAGGGCCTCGATCATTCCTGCACATTCATCTGTGTGTCCGTCCTCTAAAAGTTCCCCCAGGAAACCGCTCTCCTGTCCTTGGGTGGCTCACGCAAACATGCCCTGTCAGCAGCTCTCACTGTCCATCTGCTAGAGGCCTGAACCCCAACGATACAGCAGAAAGTGTGTGTGGAAGAAAGACTGTGGGAATGTGTGTGTTTGTCAAGCTGAATTATGCCTCATGGTTTCTGTACAACTGAGGTCAGACTCGGATATAATGTTACAGACCATTTTCATGGCTAGTATCTACTACAGTGATCACACCAAGAACTTGTGACATTACCGATCAGTTATTTAAAGTCATGAATGACATCAATGAACTGTTTAGTGGAGGTCACAAATCGCCCTTCATTGAGGTTCTCAGAGTTTCAGCAGGTCATACCACCTATTACTGAAGCACACACTTCAATGCATTTAGTACATATCTTTTCAAATCTTGTATGGCAGCTGCTTGCGCTTAAGGAAAAGCACACAGGCCAGCTGAAGTTCAGTGAAATGGTTACATGAGCAACGTCACTTTACATTGAGGGAACTGTAGAGAGCGTGTCTTGAGGGAAAACTAAATGTTTGAGCATAAGACAAAGAGTTAGTGACATCACAAACAGGAAGAGAAGTGATGCAGCCATGAGGTCAGAGTATGGCTGGTTAAAATGACCCTGCTTGTTCCTGGTAGATGGTGGAACTAAACGATCTGGACACAAGAACTATCTATCGTCCGCTGTAGGAAGGAGTTTCTTCATTACTACATCACACAGCAATACTACATCACACATTTTTATAATAACCAACTTATTTGTCACTTTCTTTTTCTCTTTAAATTAAGGGATTTTTAAAAAAAACAGGCATTTCTATGTACTCTCAGTAAACTGTAATTTAGCCCTTTAGTGGATAATACATCCCAAACAGGCACAGGAAAAGGTGAATGAGAGACAGAGAAAAGTGTTTTCCAAAACGGAAAAATATAGACATACCTATCAAACTAGGAAGAGATGTATCAAGCTGTCAGTGAGTGATGCCTTTCTCTCCCCAGCACACGGTCTCTCAGCCTGAAATACAAGTAGTGCTCCAAAAGTTCTCTGAAGGTGACTTTAAATTTTAATGGATACACTCTACACTCTAAAAGTGGAGTGTATCCATTTAAGAACATATCAAGGAAATATATGACAGGAAGGACAAAGTGGTTAAACATACACACACACACACACCTTTTATTTACAGGTTGTGCAGAAAAAGCCATTAAAGTCAACATGAAACATGTCCACAACCCATTTACTGTCATAATCTGACGTATTTTAGCATGAAACGGAATACACACGAGAGAACGAAGTGTGGGAGTGAGGATTTTATCCTTTGAGAATGAATAGGATAATGAAAAATGGGCATTCTTTACTAGAAGCCAGGTGGCTGAAGGAGAAGGGTTGTAAAACAAGGTGATGTTGGCCGAAAAGTACAGTTAGAAGGTTGTGTTTTGATGAAAAATTACAAATAAATTTTTTCCTTCTAAATGTAAGATCTAGTCAGTCCCATGAAAACCCAAGGTTTGAAAATCAATGCTTTGCTGAGTCTTTTTTGAGGTATTTTGAGGCCAGTTTGATTTTTCTTTTAAGAAATTAACTTTTTTTCTTCATTTATTAATAAAGTATGTACTAAATTGGTCAAAAGTCACAATAACAACACATACATTTGAAAACATTAAATCAGCTGTTTTCAACACTAACAAAAAGAAATGTGCCTTTAGCACCATAAACTAAGCATAATTAGTAACATTTATGAAAGATCATGTGACGCTAAAATAAAGTTGTTGTTTTTTTTAATCAAATGAATGAAGCTTTGTTAAGCATAAGAGACTTACTTTAACATTCAAAAATCTTACAGCCCCCAAATGTTTGAACTGTATTGAATGTGTTGTGTACAATGCAAGGGGTCCACACTGGAGATGCGGAGTATCCCTACAGTCCTTGTAGTAAATGAACTAAGTGCTCTGGAAAAAAGGGCCTGCTAAATAACCAAGAACTTTTTGCTATAACATGGCAGGAGGCTTCAGTGACTCACACTGGATTATTTTTATTGACCAATGGCAGCTTCTCATTTTCCTCGTATTCATCTGCTCTCAAGGATATGGGATAGTAGCCACTAAATCTGAAATACATATCAATACTAACTGATGTAAAGGCACTGACAGAAATGTGACCCTGGACCACAAAACCAGTAATAAGTAGCATGGGTATATTAGTAGCACTAGCCAACAATACATTGTATGGTCAAAATTAATGCTTTTTTTATTTTTTATGCCAAAAATCATTAAGATATGAAGTAAAGATCATGTTCCATTAAGATATTTTGTAATTTCCAACCATTGGTAATATGCATAGCTAAGGACATCATTTGGACAACTTTCAAGGTGAATTTCTGAATATTTAGGTTTTTTTTTTTTGCCCCGTCAGATTCCAGATTTTCAAACGGTTGTATCTCCGTCGAATACTGTCCTATTCTAACAATACCATTCATCAATAGATAGCTTATTTATTCAGCTTTCAGATGATGCATGCATATATCTCAATTTAAAAATTGTCACTGATGACTGGTTTTGTGGTCCGGGGTCACAAATGTCTAATTTTGCCAACCATATGAGATTAACTGAAAGATCTACAGGTCTAATTTTACAAAAATCTCTTTTATTAAATGATAAAACAGACATCAAAGCCCATGAGAGGGGATGGAGAGACAGCGAGTGTGTGAGAAAGAATTGATTGGTGTGTTCAGCACTATTCTTTATGTGTGTCAGCACAAGAGGGTGTTTGTGTCACAGTGAAGGCCTGACCCTCCTCATCATCTTCTTCCTCTGAGCTGCCCATCACTGCGGCACTAAGAGCCTGCAGTGCCCCCAGCAGACCTGAGAAAAGCGGGATGAGGAACCAAGTCAAGTGCAAAAGAACATTGAGGAGACATTCAAAAATGAATCAATGTATGAATGAACAAATTAAATAATCAAAGCTATTACAAAATTATAAATATTAATCCATATCATCGACAAAAGCAGCATCAAGCTAACTGTTGATATCATATTTTAGTGTTTATGCTTACTTTCAGGTGTTTGAGGATTGCTGCTCTTGGGCTGAGGATAGTGCTTTTGTTTCAGGGCCTCAGTTGTCTGAATTGCTGATCTTCTCAGACTTTTATATTCATTCATCAAACCCTGTTCCTGAACCACTGCCTGCACACACACACACACACAAAACAATAGAAAACAAAGGACAGAGAAACAGATCTAAAAGCCACACAGATCTCTGAGCCAAGCACATTTTAAATTATTTGCATCTTTGATACGTTAAACCATGTTTATCTACAATGCAGTTGCAGAAATCACCCATTCACATATTTTAAACTGCTTTAAACGGAAATTCATAAACTCACACCTCGTGCCACTCACATAGTTTATTTCCCAGCAAAAGGAGTTCAGAAATTAGCTGGAAATATACAGATTATAAAATTATAGTGTAATGAATTAAAACCTTTGTAATCGTCGGGAAGGAGGAGGCGGGAACCAGCGGACAATCAAATGAAACTTGAATTACGAAATAAACACAAAACAGCGCACCAGCCCCTCACGGACGACTGATGCGCACAAAATAAAACCAAAACATAAAATAAAGCCCAGGCCTGGTCCTCTCTCGTCCTTCACTGTCGTCGCTCCAGTTTTATATCCTTCCATGTCCTCCGTGGGCCTCGAGACCGGCGGGTCGAACAGGTGTAGCTCATCTCCAATCACTCCACCGGCCTCGCTCGCTGGAGATTTGTGGTAAATCTCCACGAGCGCATCTTGCAGTATGGATGAGGCTCGATGCACGTGCGCAACCTGCGTCGATTCGCACCTGACTCCCCATTTAAAACGGATGTAAATTCAGTCTAACTACTTGCTAAGTACTTGAATGAAATGAAACATTCAGCACATTTTCCACTTGTTCTAAAAATCCTAAATACAATGTAAAATGTAATACTTTAATAATTGACTAAAGAAATACAGTTCTTTATTTATATAAAAAAATAAATATTTCCATAAATTAATTCTATAAAATTAGTTATACCTTATATCTTGTCTGCTGAAAAAAATTAAATAAAATTATATATATATATATATATATATATATATATATATAGAACCCCTCCCAATACACAACTGAAAATTGAAAGGATTTCAGGGTTATAATGGGAATTGTATTGGATAGAACAACAGTAATTCCTATTGGAATTTTTTTTTTTTTTTCAGCAATGGGTAATGATACCCATACTGTGCTGCACATTATTGACAATATTGAGCTGAAGCTTGACTTTGCAAATTTAAAATCGCAAATCAAATTGCAATCGCAATATCTGTCAAAAAAAAAATCGCAATTAGATATTTTCCCCATATCGCACAGCCCTAAATTCTGGGAGAAAAAATTTAACAGTTTTGACAAATTACACCTCACTAGCAGCAAATCAGTATATCAGAATGATTTCTGATGGATCATGTGACACTGAAGACTTGAGTAATGATGCTGAATAAACTGCATTTAAAATATATGCATTTAAAATATATTCAAAGATAAAACATTAATAATTTGTAAAAACAGTTATAATTGTTCACAATATAATATTTCACAATATAACAGTTCAAATAAATGCAGCTTAATTCACATCAAAAACAGCTATTTAAAAATACAAATTAATAACATATGCCACTTGTTTCAAAATTCAATTCTGTTAAATGCAGCATGTCTGAAATTCTAAAAACAATATACAATTTACACTTTACATTTACATTTTAAATAAATAAAATAAAATGTTTCATACTACAAGTTTTTGTATAATTATTTCTTGGTAAAATAGTTTGTGTCCTATCTCACTGAGGACACCAAGTGATCCAGGACTGCAACTGTTGCCCCCTCAATAAAAATAGATGTGTGTGTGTGTGTGTGTGTGTGTGTGAGAATGACTCACCAGTAGAAGGTTGCGGTCTTTGTCCTTGTCTTTCAACTGTTTCTGCAGATGTGTGATCTGCTTGTGTGTGTGTTCTGTTCTCTCTTTCTCTACGTCTTTCATCTGTTCTTTCTCTCTCTCCACCTGCCTCTGAACCTGCCGCAAAGCTACCACTGCACACACACAAACACAAAAGAGAATGCATGTTCAGTAATGCGCAGACACTCATCCATCAAAAATACATACCATGACATTTGTATTTTTATGTCAAGCATGTACCTGCTTTTGTGTGCTCTCTTCTCGCTGTGTTGAGTTGAGCCTCCATGTCCCTGAGCTTCTCTGCACACACACTCTCAACTTCTGACACCTTCTGTAAAACTACACAAACATCCATAATCAGCTTTTACATCTTCAAAAATAAGCAACAGTACTCCACAACCAAACCTGAGCAAATATAAGACGGAAACACAGAAGCACAAATGGTTCTTCACCAAAGAGATTCTGTGAGCAGAGTGGAAGCAGAGCAGTAGTTAAACAGTATTAATAGACTATTAGCAATGAGAATAAGAGAAAAGAAATGGTATTTGTGAAGTGAATATACAATGCTCTGTGTGTGTGTGGGGGGTGGGTAGCCGTTACTTCACCCAAACACACCTGAGTCACACTGCTGCTGTAGTCTCTGGGCCTCAGCACGGAGCTCCACAATGGTCCCCTCATGCTCTTCACACTGTCTCTGCATCTCCATTCTGCTTGATTCTGATACCTCCAACTCCTCGCTGCTTTGTGATAGAGCTTCCCTCAGATGTCCCAGCTCTCTCTCTCCTGCAGTTTGCATTCAACACAGTTACAGTCCTCTCTCTTTACGATCTTGAGAATACATTCAGGTTGACGTTTGTGTACATACGCTGCTGCTGTAGTTCTGACAGGGAGGCCTGGATGAGCTCTGGTGTGCGTTTGAGTTCGTGTGCAAGTTTGTCTCTCTCTGCACTCAACAACACCACCTCGGCCTGGAGACTCTTAATAAAGCTGCAACACAGACAGGAGATAATGGAATGAAATACTTGTATACAGCATATTATACACAAATAACCTGGACTACTAAAACATATGTAAAAGCTGTACACATGATTAACATTCCAAACTACCTTAAAGACTCTATTTAATATGTATTTTGGATAATATGGTTGTATGTGGCCTTGCGTGGTTGCAGTGTGTGTGTGGGTATGCAGATGTACCTGTATTAAACTATGCAAAGCGAGTATAAATATTATGATAATAATAAATATTATGTTTACTATGCATTGTGGGATAAAACATCTAAAACATTACAAAACTGACTTGACGTTTCATTTTAAATATATATATGATTGAGCTGAACCCCAGATATCTTTTGTCCCTGAAGCTTGCAATAATCAGCGGTGGGAAAAAAAAAAAAAAATTTTTTTACTTTTAATCTTAATGTCTTTAATTTATTCCCATGATGCTGTACCTCTCTGCCACTGCTGGCTCTGGAGATCTAGTAGCGTTCTTGGTTCTCCAAAGAGCTTCTTTCCGCAACAGCAGCCCTGCAGACAAACAGCCCATGTATATTTAATAGGGCTTGCATAGACTAGTCAAGTAGTCGAGTGATCGACTACTTCAACCACTAGTTGGCGCTGTCGCAAACAATCGACTACTCAAGCATGCATTAACCATGCATACAAAGTGTTTGCACGTACGACTTGAATTTTAAGATTGCAATATCAGTAGCTGTTACTTTCTTTGACCTTATCTATGTTGCATGTAAAATTTAAATATGTAATGTAATAATTAGGGGTGTGCCTGAAGCCGAATACCTTATTCGGAATGGCACAGATAATGCCTTAAAAAACGAATTACAGACAAGGAATAATTCTGCCTGAATACTTGGCTGAAGCTGGCACAGTCTGGAGTTTGCTAGATACAGTAAGAGCTGAGCCAGGGGTTCAGCAAAATATTATACACAGACCTCTAAAGTCACGAGTGTGAAGTGAATGAATGTAAACTTTATGAATTAAAAGAGCGCAAATCAAACAGCATTGCTGTCGCCTCTCTGTGCATCTCTCAGAAATCAGAGCTTGGCAAGAGTAATATCACCCATAATAATACATCATACACATGTTGTCACGTTCTATTATTTGTATATATTTAAAAGGCAATGATTTAAACCTTAGGCTATGATATGATACGAATGGATGGAATAAGCACAGCGCACTCACCAATCAAACAACAGCGCTGCGTGTCTCAGTCTTTCAAAAACCAAACCAGTTCTCTGGCTAATAATCAACTTAGATATGGATACATTTTCTACTTATCCTACATGTTTGCATCTTTATCTTTTGCTGATTTGCGCGGCACACGCACATGAACTTGTTTAGTGAAGTTCACTAAACATTAAGACTCGCTTAAAGAGTTCTGCGTAATGAAAATTTGCGCATTGAATAAATTCAGTCGTGTTCAAATGATCACTAAACGTTTGTCGTGACATATCTCTGTTTGCATGATAAATATTATTTTAGAAATTAATTATTTTAGTTTAACGCAGCATACTTGTTCAGTGATAACTACGAAAAAAAAAGATACCCATAACAGTCTTATCAAGTATCTGTACGACATTGTATCCAAATTAATGTAATAATTATAAAGTTTTGACAATTTCCATATGTAATTGTTGTGTAAGGCTATGAATTAATAAGCGTTTATTGAAAAAAAAAAAAAAAAAGTAGCAGTACACAGTAGCATGAACTACAAGTAGTCAAGTAACTCGAGTATTTTTTTTAAATAAAAAATCGACTAGTATAAATCAGTAGTCGTGCAACCCCTAATATTTAATGTGAAACAGACTTACATACACTCGCACACAGATGACACTCTCACCATGTACTGTGTCCAGACGTTTGGCAGCGAAGGCGAGTCTCTGGTTCAGCTGACTTACACTGGACTGAACTGCTTCCATCTGACCTGCCTTCATTTCTATGGCTGACATCACTCTGATGAGAGCGAGATAACACACAGAGAGAGACAGATGTTTATGGATGAGCTGGCTTCCGGGCTTTGGTCAGAGGAACAGTCAGCTTTAATCTAATCATGACAGTCACGTTGGTATTTATTAAACTTGTTTAATCAAGAGACTTACAGAACACTGACAGATTCAAGGGGTGTGATTGTGTGTGTTACCTGTGGGCTGTTTCACTGATAGCATTCAGTGATCCCTCGGTGCACTTATTGCACTCTTTCAGCTGAGCATTTTCCCGTAGAGTACCGTCTAACTGCTTCTGAACTCCCTGAACACACACACACAAAGCAAGCACATGGGCTGTCAGAAACACACACTTGCCTGCAGGCAATACAGAAGAAGAGTTTCAGTGCCATCACTGTGTAATACAGCTGATCAGCTGGACAACCGCTCTGAATGTGGTGAGTAATCACGGATGAACAATGTGATGTTAAAATAGCAGAACTTCTATGATTCAACACTGAACAAGCTTAAACCTCACTAAGCTCAATCCAACCTGTTCAGACTGTTAAAAAGCAAAGATAACAAGAAAAGAATGAAGGAAAGAGCTCATGGGATTGGAGACAGAGTGCAAAGCTGATCATGTGAATATCAATTAGCTATATTTTTAGCGATTAGTAACCACTTAAAATTTCAGTGCGGTTTCTCATACACATCTGTCATATCACCTGGAAGACCTATTATGTAATAAACCCTTCATCACAGCATGCCTGGTTAGGAAATGTATAGGGCTGTGAAAATGTACATTGACTTCAGTAGCCCAATATGAGGAACAGAAGTACATCTGACATCTGTGCAGGCTTTATCCATTACCAATGAGAGGAATTTCATTATAATGGAAGGACCACAAGACCTTAACCTAACTGACTCCACAATCAGACTTAACCTTAATGTATGTGCATACTTGTAAGTCAAAGTACCTGTGCGTGTACATGCTGTAACTCCAACTGGGCCGTTTTGTCCTCTAGTTGGTGCTGAAGGACACTGTTCTGTGACTGCAAACACTCTACTTGCTGCTGCAGACAGGAAACCTACACACACATACAATAAAAATGTACTAAACTCAGATTTGAAAACACTAAACCTTAAGTAAACACTCCCAGTAACTCAAAAACTTAGTTTTACTAATGTGATGGTAGAACATAAATAGATATGTAATCTAATGTGGAGAAGCCAGACATTTATTATGTTGACAGCCCAAATTGTACAGACTGAAAATGTATTTTAATTAATTAACTGACATTAATTATGCATTCAAGAGTTTAGAGATGTTGTATGCTTTTGAAAAACGTTACAAATACAAAGGAACATAATATTGCGAAATATTATAAAAACGTTTTTACAAATTCTATTTTAATATATTTTAAAATGTAATTTATTCCTGTGATCAGCCATAAGTCTAGCTTTCAGTGTCACATGATCCTTCAGAAATCATTCTAATATGTTGATTTTGTGCTCAAAGAATATGTATTATTTGTTTTCCGAAAATAAATTTCAGGGTTCATATCAAAATAACAATGCAAATTACTGACACCAGTGGTTAGAAATGTTCATATATTGTAGTACTCTATGCATGTGCATGAGAATGCATTTGCATTACCATGTTATGCAGTTGTGTTTTCTCCGTGTGAAGCTGTAAATCTCTGGTCTGCAATTTAACAAGCAGCATGAAAACCTTTTGTCTCCAAACACTCAACATCTGCCCAGCTTTACTGCCAGAGTACAATGGGTCAGTCTGCACCTACACACATAATAAAATACCACTAAATTTATTAATGAATTCATATCTGGTGAACTGCATTGTTCATTCATTTCAAATACTACATATGCATGTCTGCATGTGTGCAATCTTACCTGTTCACCTAGCTCTTTCTCCTGAATAGCCAAAATG
This sequence comes from Carassius carassius, assembly GCF_963082965.1. Taxonomy (NCBI): domain Eukaryota; kingdom Metazoa; phylum Chordata; class Actinopteri; order Cypriniformes; family Cyprinidae; genus Carassius; species Carassius carassius. Next base: position 36,580,083 of record NC_081759.1, on the reverse strand, counting down.
TCATTGGCTGAGTTAACTCGAACATTCAGCAGCTGGACTGATAAAGACAGGGCTTCATTTTCCTTCTTTAAATGCTATACACACACATTCATAAAATAATCACATTCATGCATTCAACATTAATTTGAAGGACCACAACTGATGCACAAATTGCAGTTCGGCAGACTGTGTGTTTACACACCTGTATCTGTCGTCTAAACTCTTCCTCTTCCTTTTTCTCTGTGATGTGGCTGCCAATGTATGTCCGCAGTTTCTGCACACACTCAGACTGTTCCAGCAATGAACTGTTTAGGACACTGCACAAATACAAATCATGTGACATCACATAGACCTGTAGATGATTTGTCAGCAACATTTGATTCCTTATACTCACCTCAGTTGATTTCTCAGCTCATCTCTCTCTGATATCACTTCCTGTATTTGGGTTCTCAGTAAGGTCCCTTCCTGTGCAGCATCATTCTGATATTCAAAGTGGTTGAAAATAAGATAAAAAATTTATCACATGCACCATTACAACGAATCAGAGTCATATAAAAAAGAAAAATTTAATAAAATATCAGTTTTATCTCTCTTAGACAAATTAAAAAGTCAAAAAATGCATGAATCCTTCAAAATAAGATCAATAAAATGCATTTAGAAAAGACAGATAAATTAATTGGGTGGACTGTAATTTCATGCCAACATTTAAAGGTGCACTAGGGAACATTTCTGGGTTAAAAATGAACAACAAAATCAATTACTGAGCAAGTATATACAATGGAAAAAAAAAATCTATCTTCAAAACTGTCTCCTTGCATTATGATATCATACATTATTTGTATAATAACAATGGTGGATTTCATATGACAAGTCATTTTTATGCCACTCATGTGTTCATTAGTAATGAGCTTTTTATTTATCTGAGCTACAGTATCATCCATTGTTATAACTAAGAAACCTCATCAAGACAAATGGGAACAAAATACAGCCACTCTACTATTAATTATGTCTTACCCGTGTCTCTAGTTTTTGTTGCAGTCTCCCCAACTCCTGCTTTGAGTCCTGTAACTCTTTCTCCAGATGTTGACATTTTAAATCATACTCTCTTTTCAGGATTGAAAGCTAGACAAACAAATTCAGACTGTATTGAGAAACTAGCATTTCTGTCCCTAAAACACACATTTTTCACCTGTTCTGAACAATTAGGGAATAAAGTGAAAGTGTATTTACCTGGTCTTGGCTCATATTTAGTTCAGCCTTGCAGCTTTTCAGTTGGCTGTGTAATTCATCACGCTCCATACACTGTCTGTAGACACACACACACATTTCAGCCCACATACGCAGCTGAAAGAACAAGTCAGTCAGTTTGAGTGTTTGTACCCGTTTATTTGGTTTTGCTGATCTGTGACCTGTTCTCTCAAACATTCCACTCTTCCTTTCAGACGCTCCATCTCTCCTCTCATCACTTCCTTGTCTTCTCTTAACCTTTCCATCTCTTGCAGCAGGGGCTTTGAGCTGCGCCTCTCATCATCTGGCAACCTGACAGAGAGAGATGAGTTTACAGAGAGACCACTAAAGTCAGTGGACGTGCTGATGTGTTTGTGTACCTGTGGTCAGGGAGCCGTTGTATTATTTTCTCACTCTGTTGTTTCTGACGGCCAGGCTGCCATGCTTCCACTGTAGCAGGCTCTGTCCAGCCAAACCCTTCCTCACTGAATTTAGAAGGGGGCAGAGCTCTAAACTGTGGCAGAAGCTGGGTGGGTGTGGTCTGTGAAGCTGTGGGCGGGGCTAGTGGACCCCCAGTAAACTGAGCAGGTGTCATCAGAGGAGGAGTGGGGTTACAGACAGATGCTGGGAGACACATAGAAAGACTAATATTCATGTAATATACACCTAAGACTCTGCACATAAAATCTCTATTCTGAGTGTGTGCCCCCCTGAGCATCTGGATTGTTTTCTTTACACTGACAACATTATAGATGCTTCACATACGACACAATTTAACAGTACTGCTCATTATTTTCTTTTAAGTTTGTTATAATTTTTGACCACCTTTTAGCTGTCACTAGTTCAATTTAAGAAAGAACAAACACTCCATGCAGTGTTGGTAAGGTTACTTTGGAAAATGTAATAGGTTATAGATTACAAGTTACCCTTTATCAAATGTAACAAATAGTGTAACTTTATTTTATATTTATTAAAGTAATGTAACTGATTACATTTGATTACTTTTCTAACTGTGAATCATTTCGAAAAAATTGAAAGCAAGCAGGGTAAACCATACCACTGATTATTGTCAGACTTTCAAAATCCTTTATAGCTTGAATTAAAATTATAATCATTTAACTTGAAAGCACAGCCACCACAGAATCAAACTTTAAGCACCACTTTTTACATCGAGATCTTTTTGGGGATTTAACAATACACATTTAACATCATAACAAGAAATATAGCTATGACATAGCGATGATACTGTTTTTAAAAATCAAATCTTTGCATAGCTATGACAGGAAACAACAGGAATCTGCCAATGCATTGAAAAAAAAAGTTTATCTTAAAAAAAATAAAACGTATACATAAGCCCAAATAGGAAATAAAACAGTTATTGAATAAGCATTTGTCATATTCTGTGCCCTAAACTCCTGACGGTCATCCCGTGTCAAATCAGCCAAATTTAAAAAAAACTCCGCGGCTCAAATGTTTAATTTTGTTTCTTTTTTTTTGTTGCTGAAATAGAGATGGAAGCCAAAAAGTCCCTCCAGAGATATTGGAATTTCAATATGGATTAAAAAAGTAACGTTTTACATTTTCAACGGTCAAAACCCAAATGTAGGCAAAGATATATCACTTCTTTCAGCAGTTAAGATAATATACAATAGCTGTTTATTTGGTGTTATATGTATCACACTGCCGTTTATTCTCTGTTTGTTTAACGTTAACGTTACCTCCATCAGGAGCTTTCATGAAGTCCGCCGGCGCGTTCAGCCTTTCTGCTCTCCATTTAACGTCATCCATAATAACGACTAAAAGCCCAGTCTTACAAAATCGGCTTTACGTAAACGTGTAAAATGTTTAAATCGTGATGTTTTGATGATTAGTTCACGCCAGTTTCAGAATGCGCGTCTTGCCCGCCGTTCAGTTGTCATGGCAGAGATTTCCGGTCTGAGCGAGGAACTACAGCGCCCCCTGTAGTCATGTAGCATACCATGTAGCATATTTTCCACTTTATCACCTTACTGACACATTTACACCTAAAAACTAATAAATAATAAATAATTTGAATTAGTTGTCTTGAACCTTCGGTATTGTTCGTCTTGCTCATCTTAATGTTAGAGTTTTGCACATTTGAAATATTAGAAAAATAATCTGCCTAGGAGCTCAGTGTGAACACTTTTGTGTTTATTCCTGAAACCTAACCAGTAATGTTTTAAACTAAAGTTAGAGACATCATTTTTACATCAACATTATTCTTAAATTCTATATTCAGTTATTTTTAAAAGATGTAAATATGCTTCATATCATGTCTACAAACAACTAACCCTTCATGACGTGTTTAGTAGTTTTTTTAATGCCGCAAATATCCAGACCTTTTGCTTGTTTAGCATTGATCTCTTGTCATTTGTTCTGGGTGGATGTGTTTGTTTTGTCATTGATTCTTTGTGTGAATGAAGGCTTTGATCAGGCCACTGTAGAACACTGACCTTCTTGTTCAAGACCCAGAAAATGTCACAGTTGCATTCAAGGTTCATAGAAACAAATCAATGATGAAGCAAAAGTGCTTTTGTAAGACATTTTTTAAATCAAATATAAAGAAAAAAACATAAATTCTGAGATCTAGTATTTTTCAATAAAGCAACTGAATAAAATGTGACGAATGTATTTTTCTTGCATTTTAGCAAAATGTGCAGCTGCCAATGAGAGCAGTGCTAAAGATCAGGAAGGTTTATTTAATATCTAAATATAAATGCAATAAACATAGTAAATGATACAACTGACATCTTGTATATAGAATAAAAACATCTTGGTTTTTATGTACAGTCCAATACATTAAAATACACACACACACACTTTTGGAAATAAGACATTGCAGGACTGAAAATTAAAATCAAAGTGGGACCAATGACCAACTATTTGTGAAACGCAAAAAGATGTTTCCTTTCCAATCCTGATCGAAAGCTCCATGCAGAAATGTATTTACCAGGCATAAAACCACCATGGTTACATTTACTAAGATTTCTCACCACAAAGACAATCATTATAATTCACTCCGATTAACAAGCCTAACCTCCTAAACAACCCACAACCACAATGAACTACACAGAAGGGAAAGATTATAGAATTTTTCACAGTGGAGCTTTTTCAAAATGAAAGTTAATAAAACATCAGTGATTCTCTCGGGACAGGTGCAATGTGAATGAGACGGTAGGTTGGATATCAAACATAAAAACATTAAGTTAAATATAAATCAGCAATGATTCACATTACATTACACATTTTGTGTAAAACAAAATAATTATATATATTTTTAAGATATATAATAATATATTAGAATACTATTTTTAATATTTAAAAAGAAATTGGATATATTCTACAGAAAGAGCTTTTCTTTGAAAATAGGGGGCAATGCTCTTAATGCAGAAATACCTTTGAAATTTTATGTTGACCAAAAAAATTTAAAATCAAGACATTAATTTAACTCGAGTCAGGGGTGGGATTCCTAAGTTTTAACCAATCAGTACAAGTGCTTAGAGCTCTCAGAGAACATATACATATATAATGTGAAGAAAAAAAACAGACACTGCAAGTCTAAACCCTTTAAAGAAAGTTGAGGTATAAATTTAAGATTTAAATCACCCTTTATAAAGTCATTTACAACTGATTGTCTTTACAAAATTACCTAAAAATCTAAACTCCTCCAGGAGTTAAAAAAAAAGAAGCTATTTTTAAACCTCCATTACAAAAGAGCATGAAAAGATAAGTCTGATCTCATGCTGAAAATGTCTGTCTGTCGCCCTGTGGGCTGTTATATGTACAGATGGAAAGTTATGGTGTGTTTTCAGGAGGGAGAGATACGCAGCACCATCATGTGCATTTAGTTCATGGAGTGAAATCAGAGGAGGGAAACCTCATGTCACCGCTCTCATGTATCCATCTCAGAACATGGAGACATTAAGAACCTGTTAAACAAAACACACAGAGTCACTTTAGAATGATGTTTTAAACTTCATAGGTTTTTGTTTTGTAATATATCGTTTTTGGCATGAATGGGTCTTTAGTACTGTGTTCTTCCTTAGCATTTCGTCTGTCAGTTAACAGTGACGAGTAAATGGACAGCGAGAACAAACAAGCAAATTAGATTCTTGAAGTTTCGTGAAAAAAATAAACAAGTGCCACAATGTTGTGTGGGTGCTTACTGGCACAAGATTAAAAAAAAAAACACATAATCCTCTGGTCCCTCCTTTAATGTAAATCTAAGGGATTTCTAACAAGCACATCTAATCAATAAATTATGAAGTGGATTAATAAATGAATTAATAAACAGGCAGATGAAAGAATGCTTACAGAGTCATCCATGATGGAGGCAGGGTCAAAGTAGTCTGGTTTCAGCTCTGATCTCTCCCTGCGGTTTTTGGATGGAGGCTTCAGAAAAACAAAAAAAGGCAAAGTTAAAAACAACGACACACAAAATGTGTTTTCTCTTGAGCCCACAGCCGAAGGAAACCGGATTAGATGGATTATGGGAAGATCTTAGCAACGCTATCATAGTGTCTCTGCACCTGATTGAGTAACAGTGAATCTTTGCATTAGAAAGGGTTTTAACTCGTTGATAAGATGCTTTCCTGAATACTGATTCCTACCAGATCAATATCCATGGTGTCGAAGTCCATGCCCTCGTTAAGGTCGTCTAGTCGTTCCTCTGATGACATCATCACATCCTCTACAATTGGTTCCTCATCGTCCTCCATCAGCCCACTGCCACGCCGACTGCCAAGCAAATTATTAAAAAAATTAAATATGAGGGCAAGAATGCAAATGACCATGTAAGATTTTAAGGGCTGGTGACCACAATCAAAAACGTTCAAATCTTGTTACTGTGGCAGTCCTTATTCAAAAACCATAAAACGGAACAATGCTAGTTTGTCAACAAAATAGCATTAAAATGCAAAAGCTGAAATGATATCAAATCACAAGTAATTCATAATCAGGCCAGATAATCCATAAAGGTGCATCACTATGTGTATGACACTACCCTTCAAAAGATAGTAGGATTAAATGTTATTGAAATAAACCTCTTACATTCAACAATCAGCATTTATACAGTAAAACAGTAATATTAAAAACTAGTAAACAATTTTGCTATTTAAATATATTTTAATTGATTTATTTTTAGCAGCCATTTTTTTTTATTCTTCAATGTCACATGATACTTTTTATATGCTCCTTTGACACACAAAAAAATATTTATTATGAATGTCGAAAACAGCTTAATATTCACACGCTTTGAATAGAAAGTTCAAAAGAACAACTACATTTATTTGACAGAATTCTTTTGTAACATTATAAATGTTTTTACTATCACGTTTAATCAATTTTACTGCATCATTGCTGAAAAAAAGAATTAATTTCTATGTTTTAAAAATCATACTGATCCCAATATTTGTATGTGAATGTGTACTCACATGGTGTGCTGAATGTGGCCTCTCATCTTGCCGTACTGCAGGCTTGCTCTTTCCTGCTGCTGTTTCTGTGCCATCATCCACGCGACCTGAGAACTGAAAACAAAACAGCTCTCAATCAAATTTTTACTAATAAGGGTATGTGTGTGTGTTATGTAATATGTGGAAAACTTTTAGTTTTTCTGTGCTTACTTGTAGTCCATGTGTTGGTGCTGTTGCTGCAGAGGTGTGTGTGGCGTTTCGTTGCTCATACTGTAAACTCCCATGTACCCCTGCTCAGGGCGGAGCTTCTTTGCATCCCGCAGGACAGTAGAGACGATGTGGGGAGATGACATCATTGCAGGAGTGTGCGGGCCACTCTGCTCACGATTTACCCACATGCTCACATCACTGCTGCTACAGCTACTGTCCTCTGAGAGACAGACATAGAGAGAAGACAATGAAACAGCAAGTCAGTTTTACCCTAAAGATTATAGATGAATCTATAAAGATTCTAATGAATCATATAATTACGATTCAATGCATATGTACCCTCGGGTAGTTTTCTCTTGCTGGCGGCAGGTGGTTTGCTCCTGCGACTGCGGGTGGAGCTCCTGCTGCTCATACCGCTGATGACAGACAGAGTGTCATCATCAGTGCCCGCCTGCAGAGAGTTACGGTAGGAGATGAGCGGTAACCAGCAGTCGTCCCTCTGCAGGGCCATTTGAAAGGTCATAAACCGCTCTAGATACAGGTGCCTGAAGGGAGAGATTGGAAGTCAAACAATAAACAGAAATATACTTCAATAGAGATACTAATTTAAAGAAAAATGCACCATTAACCTTCAGAGACCCAGTGTAACAGAATTTCAACATTTGTATATTTTTCAATTACGCGTCACCAAAAATGCCACCAACAGGCTGACATATTTAACACTTTTCAAACCAAACCAAAAAATCTATTTAGAAAGTTAATTTATCTATGTGTCTAGTGACGGGAAAAGGCTTATATGCCCTGAAAATTTTAACATACCGGTACATATAAAAACATTGTTCAAAGCATAGAAAAAATGCAACGCTGGCATCAAACTTTTTTCTACTGTTTTTACACAGTGAAGCCTATTTAATGAATGGTACAAAAAAAATCAGCTGTTTTCTGATCTGATTTGTCAATTGCTCATTGACAAGAAAAACATACGTTTTTTAAATATTTAAATTTAAATACAGTATTTTAATCAAATTTACTGGTTCAAATCTATTATTTTTCAAATACACTCGTGTGCTGGTTTTCACTTTAGTAGAAATTTAGCAAAATGGCAAATGTTTTGCAACCTTTAGTCATATTACAATGCAAAAGTGCCTAAATGAAATGTTTTTTTTTTTTTTTTTTTTTACAACTAATGGCTTCCTAAAACTACTGCATCATGAATATAAAAACTTGGGTCTTTGAGGATTTGAGACAGCAGGGATTCTCAATGTGAGTGTCTTACACAGTCCTCTTGTCCTGCCTCAGTAGTTTGGAGGAAAACTCACTGAGGATGTCAAGGAATGCGAGGTTTAGAGGAGGGCCGCCCTCCCCCTGTGGACTGGGTTCTTTAAAGGCAAATTCTATTCCATCCCTAAACACAGAAAACACACACTCTGTGACTCTGTCTCAAAGACACACATTTTCCCCTTTTCCACTTAAATGATTTTAATGTTAATGCTGGTGCCAGAATTAAATTCCCAATATAAAAAATACAGTTTAACACAAATAGGATAAAGAAAGTGGCTGGAGCTCTCATACAAAGATTCGAGATCAAGAACCAGAACACAGCTGGGACTTCACAGCAACTGTGTTTAAATTGTCTTACTTGTGGAGCATTGCAATGGCCTCTCTGGTTTTGATTTGATCGAGTCCAAACGTGAGTGAGAAGCGTCGGGCCAGTTCTTTAATCCCACAGAATGCAGATGTGGACCGATCGAAGTTACAGCCCAGATCATTCAGCATCTCATTAAACAGCTGAAACACAAACATCACACTTCTGTTATTCAGTGTTGCTGGGAGAGCCGGTCTGAGTAAGGAGGGAAGCACTGCCTCACCTGCTGCAAGCTGAGGATCAGAGTCTTGGCACACTGAATCTTGTCGATCTGACGTGCTTTACTCATGGTCTCCTTAATGATATCACCGTAATCATTATAGTACTACACACAGACAGAGACAGGGAGTCAATGTAAGCATCAAGTAACAAACAGAGAGGAATGTTACAACATAAATGAGACTCACTCTCATGTATTGTCTGAAGATATCTGCTCCTGTCTTCATCTCTACCACACTGTAGATTATTAATTTGCAGAAGGCGGCCAGTAAATTCCTGCGTCTGTGGAGCGCCTCAATCTTACCAGCCTCGTCATCTGCAAGACACAACCAAAAATTAGCTTAATAAATTTGACTGGATAGTAAAAAAAAATAGCAGTCAACAATCGTGCAGAATTTAATAATGATAATAACTAATCATAACATACTGTAAAAAAGAAAAAAAAAAGGAAAAAAAAAATGACCAAACTTTTGACTGGTAGTGTGTTAAGTTTTGCACAAATGATTTATTTAATAGATTACGTCTCATCATAAAAGGTTCAGCATCTCATTTCTGTTCCATTGTTTCCTAAGAGGTTTCTTAAAGGAATAGTTCACCCAAAAATGAAAATTCTGTCATAATTTTATTTGTCATAAGTTTTGGTTAATTTTCAAAATACAAATTAAGATATTTTTAATGAAACAAGAGCTGTTTCTGTCCCTCCACTGAAAGTCCAGGTAAACAACATTTACATGGTCTAAAATATAAAACATCAGAAAACAAATCCATATGTAGGGTTGGGTATCGTTTGAATTTGATCAATTTCCGATTCTGCTTATCGATTACGATTCGTTTCGATTCTCAGTTTCGATTCCAATGTGATTAAGTAATTATATCAAACATTTATCCTCTGTATCTTTTTTGAAAAGCATTTATTAGAGCTGAATACCATGAACAAAAATCAATATGCAACATAAAAACAGGACTCTTTAAGAGTCGTTTGTGTGCAAAATAGAACAGCATGATTCTGGATAAACAGTTTGTTTGTTTGTTTTTTCCCCAAATGGAAATTGTAGTTCTCTTATGATTCTGAAGAAAAAACATTAGACAACTAAACAAAATCACATGTAATTTATGAATAAATGATTCAATGACTCACTCAAGATGTACTTGTTTCATAACTGGATGAATCAGCGTTCTTGAACGAATCTCTTCTATGATTCAAAGACAAATACATTTTAACAGCCCCTTTTCACCACCTACTGGCGTAACAATGTAATCGATAAATCTCCATTTGAATTGTCAAATTACTTTCAAATGGTGATTTACCCTATTTTAAATCACTACCATACAAATCGAACAAATTATAAACTTTTATCCCAGTACTACTGTTTTTTGAATGTTTGTAACAGAACTAATGATACTGTGTGGCTGAAAAGACCAATAATACAAAAGACTATGAAGCGGTTTCATTCATGACAGAAGGCAGCAGCTCTCTTTAGGTCAGTGGCAGTGCAAACACAAATTTAAATGTACAAATCACACTGGTATGATCATACGCTGCCAAACCAAGTGATCACAACATTGATCGCACAACGTCAAAGGTGGAAGAATGAAAGAGACAAATCATTGTAATATAGGAACAGAATCCCGTTGGTGTTTGAATCGTGCTCGTGATTTTGAACGATCTATTAAATTAAAGTGCTTTGTCATGTTGGTGGTGACACCTCTCTTCCAACATGTTCAGCTATAATGGATATTATACTTCGCCTGTTTGGCCCTCTGATTGCAAATGTAGCCAAACTTTGGAGCGCTTAGATTAACGCGGAAAACCATAGTAGATCGCTAGGTCCGGTCCTCAAAGATGAAGTGAAAAAGAGTGCATAGGAATCAAAAGGCGGAATCGAGTTTGACAACAAGTATCCGATTCCTGACCTTAAAGTCCCTGTAAAGAAATGTGCATCCCTATCCACCAGTCATTCATTCACTGCGGAAATCATGGAGCCTTTACGCATTATGTCAAATGCATCCACACATTTGTAGCATTACTATAGAATTTTACCTGAGCATTGCAAATCGTGCATATTCCATTGTTCTTGGTTCTTGTCAACAGAATCTCTACTATGATAAGCACTTAATGAATGACAGGCTTTCCGTTGTAACCAGTTGTAACATTGCATAAGGCTGACATCTAGTGGAGAAGACTAATGATAAGATTCACATTAATCAGAGTTTGTTTTAAATGTTTGCTGAACTAAACACCAGAAATCATCGATTTGCGGCTATTGAGAATCGATATCGAATCGACATCTTTTAAAAAAAAATGATTAATCTAAAAATCTATTTTTTTTTTTGCCCAGCCCTATTGCATACTTGCTGTTATACACTCATATTCACACACAGTAGTGTGTGTGCCACCTTAAAGTGAATCAGAGCAGTCTTCTATCCTAATTGTCATTTACCTGTGCTGCTGTCCTCATCCTGGTCAACAAACACGTGATCAAGGATGAAGTTGAGTAGTTCGCTCTGTAAGGATGCATCTGGACTGAACACCAGGGGCTCTAAAGCTTCCCGCCCCGACGCTACAATCTGATAACTGAAGATCAGGAGTGCATCACAGAGAATGGTGAAGGCCTACAACACACAAATCACAGTTCATTTTCCCAGAATCCCCTATACATGAAAGGATGTAGGGTCCTGGTGTGGCAGGTCAGACTCACCTGTTCTTTGACAACAGTGCTGATACTATTCAGGTACCTCTGACACATCATACAGAAGGCTCTCACTTGTCTTCGCAACAGCACCATATCATCCTGAAATGGGACGATAGTGACTAAACGCTCACAAATGACAGTCTCAACACAGCTCTGGGCGTGTATGTGTGTTCTACCTTGCTGGTACTGGACTCCGAGACCTTAGCCAAGTGCCAGAGTATGACATAGTGAGTGCACTGGAGTGCATGAGCCACAATCTATAAAGGCAAAACAAAATAATATAATCAAACACATGGCCCAAAGACCAAATATGGCCTGTACAGAAGTGTAGTAGGGCCTGCTTTTTGAAAAAAAAAAAAAAATAGGGAACATGTAATTAAAAGGTAATTATTTTGAGTTTAAGGGGCTTATCTGTACTGCTAGTTAAAAATTGATTATTATATTAATACAAAACAATTATCCGTTACATTATTTTGTAGGTCTAACTTTGTATTAATGTTCTCTTATCCAGTCAAGTCTTATCACTAAATATTTTTTTTCTTCTTCTTAAAAACATTATTCCTTGATTATGAATTTATGTAATTAAATTTCCTCTAAATGCATCTGGGGAACAAAAATTGTAAAAGCAATGTGCTCCATTTTATGCCATTACTGGTCATTAAGGCAACATTAAGTTGTTTCAGAGCAACATTTCACTGCAAAAGAGCATGTATAAGGCATGCAACCGGGCCAGTGGAATAAAATGAGTTAAGCCTCTGGATCAGTATTCAGTACCTGCTCAGGCATATCTCCATTCTGCAGGCCAGAGTTCAAAAGTTTGTAGTTGCTGGTGAAAAGGTCCCATTTAGTGAGGTCATGGGCACTGCAAGGAGCACAAACACAGTTCTGATTAAGAAAGTCCACTGGTCTATGAATGTGAACTTCACAAAACATGTAACGATTTATTTAATTAACTCCAAAATCAATTATAATAATAATAATAATAATAATAATAATAATAAAAAAAGATCTGTTTTAGGACCTTTGGAATTTCTCAGATTTATCAAAAAGTGTGTTCTTACTTGTGGAAGGCTGTGATTCTTTTGAGTGTTGACAAAACTTGATAGGCATCATCTTCATCAGGCTCCTCTCCCTTAAAGAAACGAAACCGTTAAAACTGAATCTGGTGAAATCACAAAGAACAGTCCCAGAGAAAATTAGCACACACACCTCCTGCAGGACGTCCTCCAACAGACGGTGGAACTTATCGATCTGTTCATCAATCATCTGGCTGCGGACAATATCTACACGGTTATAGATGGTGAATTCTTCATTGCATAGTGCATGGAATGTCATGGAACATGCCTCTAATACATCTGTGTCTGTGTGCTTCTCCACCACATCACGGACCTGGCGCAGCAAAGCATCCAGATGCTGCAGGACATCAGCACAAGAATTACTTCTAGAACTACTACAACAAAACATTTACTATCAGTCATTTCTTGACTTCATATATGGATTAAAATATGTTACTACTATTGGAAAAATTTTTCATGTTAAAAGTGACTTATTTTATTAGCACAATATGTAGTGTACTATGTGATACATTTTATTTAATTTTTTTGTATGTGAATAATTACCTTTTCCAGCCGACCAGTTGTGTAGATCTCTAGATCAAAATACTGAGGAAACTGCAACAGATTAGTGACCTTCTCTGGGTCCACTGAATACTGAGAAAGAGACAGAGAAGTAATTTTTCAGAAATCACTTGGTTTCCATCGTTATTTAGATTGCAATCACTTATTTGGGATATCTGTATGCAGTGAGATGTGGACCATTGCTTTATCCCCAAAAAGCCAAACAATACTGCACAATACTTCTTAAAGTGATCTTTACATTTACATAATTTACATTTGTTTGTTATTCAACTGATGCATTGCACGCATCTGGCAAGGCACAAAATCACTCACTTTAGCCAGTAACAGAGGCAGAGCCACAGCAAATGTTTCAGTGATCTTTGTTCGATCATCCAGCTGGGTTTTCTTTTCTTTAGCTGTTAGAACCTGTGCCAGAATAAGAAACAGCATGCACATTTGAAAAACATGAAAAGGAGGAAATAATAACAGAATATTTATTTATGGGCGGTTTAGAAATTCATTTGATCTATTGATCATTTAACATGATTGACAATTTTCTGGATTGAAAATATTTGTGTGTGCATGAGTAATATGTTTGGCTACTACGGTTTTGTGATATTCAAAGTTTTGAAAATATCCTCACAAATATAGTAAATATGCCAAAAAAAGAACATGTCCACATAAGCGGGTTCTCTCTGTTTGAAAAGAACAATCGGCAAAATGAGTTTGCTTCAGAGTAATGAAAGAAATAGCAACAGGTTTTTTCCATATTATGATGTACATCAGAGTGATCAGAACAGACTATTGAAAAAGAATCAATATAGAACAGGTTCTTGGATCTATTCATGAGGTTCTTGACTTGATGGAGGCCGATCTGAATGTGAGCATAACATGCAGGGTTTAAATGGACTAAATAATTAGTCCAGCATACATTACCAGAGAAACACAAAAAAAATATTTAAATGAACCCCATGCACGGACAAGTTATTCAACAATAGCAAATTTAGAAAATAGATAGGGTGAATTTATATTTCATGTCAAAATTTTATCCAGTAATACCTTTTTGGTTTAGGTTCAGGGCCAGGAGATTAAAAAAAATCACCTCCGTGTAAAAACGTTTGCATCTATGCGACATCCTCACTAATATGGTGAAACCAAAATGTTGTTTGTATGTGTGTCTCACCCTTTTGCCAGGGCCTCGTCCGATGGGTGGGTGACACTCACAAGTCTGCCTGACAGCACAAAGCATGATCTCAATCAGAGCAGTTTCCTGAGCATCAGTGAGAGCTGAAACACACAAATCATGGGGATTAAATAGTTTAGGTAAGAATGATTTTTAGCCAAATTCTGATCCTGACACAAATAGCCATGTACCCTCCTCTCCGGGGTAAGGTTCATCCAGCAGCAGGCTGATCATACTCTCCCAGTCCTTCAGCAGCTCTGATGCACAATCCCACAAGCTGTCCACCAGGTAGGCACCATGCTCATGCAGCTAAAACACACAAACTTTCATGATATCTTAAAAAGCCAACCTACTGTCTCACAGTTTACTATTCTATTCAGAGGAATAAATTAGGCTACATTCTTAATCTCTAACTGCCTTTGTCACAATTTGTTCTCATACAATGCACTGGCATCTCAGAGAAGGAAAACAGACATGTGAAATACTACATTTTTACATTTACATTTATTCATTTAGCTGACGCTTTTATCCAAAGCGACTTACAATTGCTATATATGTCAGAGGTCGCACGCCTCTGGAGCAACTAGGGGTTAAGTGTCTTGCTCAGGGACACATTGGTGTCTCACAGTGGATTCAAACCCGGGTCTCTCACACCAAAGGCATGTGACTTATCCACTGCGCCAACACCACCCCCATACTATGACCTGCCCAGTCAAAATATTTCTATACCAAGACATTAAGAAGTGACATAGCACGCTGAGCACATCAAGCACACCTCACTCTCAAGAAAGAACAAGACAGTCGTTCTGATGAGGTTAGCATTCAAACACTGTCTGCCTCTCCTGGGCCGCCCCTCATCCTCTGGACCATGATGACTGAATAACCTGGGAACACAGCACCAGCATACAGGAATCAGTCAGTCATGGTGAGCATCAGATGCATTATGGATAAGAACTAATGTGGCAAATGTGTTTAATTACACTGTTATTTAAAAAATGTGACATTTACTTTTTGTAGAGAAACTCCCCTGCTGCCACAGCAATGGGTCGGTGGGCGGAGTAAACCAAGTGATAGACGCTCTCACAGTCTTCTGCCGTCAAAATCTCATCACTACTCCTGTGTGCGTAAACAAACACAATCACATAGTAAAAGGACACCTCTAAAAGAAAAGTAAGACTGAATGCTGAACTCACTGCAAGACCAGCGTCAGCAACTTAATGGCCTGAACAGCAACATCATATTCCTTATCCAAAGTCATGGACACAATCCGATCCTACAGAGACAAAGAATGAGAGAACTGTTGGTAAGAAACTACATTTTCCAGTGATGAATAGGAATCCACACTTAGAGACGTTGTTGGCATAGCAAGAGACCAAGAGTCCTGGTGAAAGACTCACCTTGAAGCGGCTGGTGAAGAGTTCAAGTCTGGCATTGAGTTCTCTGCTATAATACAAACCCTGAAGAGCAGTGAGACACTTCAGACGGACCTCACCTTGCTGGGGAATGAAAAATAGTGTAAATGGATGAAACGTGAGATGTGGTAGGTTTGACCTGTATATAACAACCAATCTGTATGAATGTTTGTGATACCTTATCATACATGGTCCAGCCCACGTACTTCAGGTAACTGTCATTAAGAAATGCATCACTGTACATCTTCATCCACATACCAATCTCTTCAATGCAGACAACCCTGATCTCAGCAATCACATCCCTGCACACAAATACAAGAGAAAAAGCAGCTCTTAGATCATTTAAAAATATGAATTTCTTGAATCAGTCAGTCAATTATTGGGATGTTTGCTTACCTGTATCTGTGGATGAATACTCCTTTAAAAATGGCATTCATCATGTTCTCAATCTCATCCTGGTTTTCCTGGAGCTAATAATTACAAAAGAACATGTTTGAATGAAGGTTTTTTAAGTATATGGATGTGTATGTGTTTGTACGTGTGTGTGTGTGCATCACCTCCTTGCGTTTTTGCAGCAGGAGCTCCAGGCGTTCATTGGCTCGTTTCCCAATGCTCTTGTTGCGTTCTGTCTCATATTGTCTTTGTGTGTTGTCCAAATTAATGCTCAAATTCAGAGCAACATTCACCAAGGCGGTCATCAGTTTCATGGCTGAAATACAGTGGAAGAAAAGTTCAGTGTATAATTCATACTAGGTGTGGGCGATATCATATGGAAAAATATTATATCACAGGTTTTTGTTTTTTAGAAATATCACGGATTCACGACTTTATCACAATTCTTTGTAATGTTGGTTTTACTATTTTGCAAGTTGTCTAAGCATTACAGCCAAACAAATTTCCTTATTATAAAAACAAAGCCTTTCAAGGTAACAAAAAAAGAAAAAAAAAGAATGGCAGATATTTAGAGGGCGAAGGTTAAAATCTTTGTTCTTATTTTTTTAATAACAAAGATAAAAGAATGAAAAAGATACACATTACAATTACACGTAATATACAAATAAAACAAACAGTGCTTTATTTTCAGGTACAATAGATGTATTTTGCAGGAGCATTCAAGAAATTGAATGAACCGATATAAAAATACAACACTATATAAACTGATACCTAAAGCAACATTATTAAATTTATTCAGTCAAGAGCAGTGAGTGCTTTTTCTCTTTGTGTTTTGTTGTTTTATTAACGTTAAAGGAATACCGTAATTCCTCAAATAATAACCGGTAGTCAAATAAACGCCGGGCCTCTTATAGTGGCCGGGGGCGTGGTCAACACGGACAAATAAAGGCCGGTCTTAAATAAAGTCCGGGGAAAATTTGTGCAGCAGAGCCAGATAACGAACGTACACGTCCACTGCCGGAGCGTTTCTCATTCTCGAGTCAAGAACCGGTTGCATCGGTTTTCGGATCACCAGTACACTGAACCGAGAAGCGTTTCTTTCAGACGCGTCTGATTCGAGAACCGAGGAGCTGATGATACTGCGCATGCGTGATTCAGCATGAAGCAGACTGACACGCAGCGCGTGAGAACCGAGCTTGTTCTTTTAGTGATTGATTCTGAACTGAATGTTATGATCTCTATCCACTGTCCACTTTAAATTTAAAACGGGTTATTTAAAACAATTACTTATCAAACAGACGGAATTAGAAATAAAGGCCTGCCTCTAATAAAAGCCTTCTTCAAATAAAAGCCTGTTACCTTCTGCAGTTCAGGTAAATAAAGGCCCCGGCTTTTATTTGAGGAATTACGGTAGTTCACCCAAAAATTTAAATTCTGTCATGTTTTATTTTTATACCACCATTTACTCATTCAAAAGTGGTTTTAAACCTGAATGAGTTCCTTCTGAAGATAAATGTTATTTTGAGGAACATGGAAAACCAAACAGTTGCTGGTCCACAGTGACTTCCATAGTATTTTTTTGTAATATTATATTTTATAGTATATTAAATATCAAGATTTTCAAATATCATCTTTATCATCGTGGCTACACACTCACGTGGCATTGTACTACATGGTCATGAAAACATATCGTTTGCATGTGTTTTTAAACACTGCAGTTTAAAACAAGTGAGTTTAAGCCATTGAAAGCGCAATCAGCAGCGAAAGAGAGCTCATTTAGGTGTACGTGCATGCTGCCTGAGAGACAATCTGTTTCTGAGCACTGTCAGAGATGCATGCACACAGGAAGACAGAATTTAGTTAGAGGTTAAATACACACACACTTGTGTGTGTTAAAATACCAATTTTTGCAAGTATCCTCATAAACACAGTAATTTAGGTCTTAAGTGAAAGCAAACAGTTGAGAAAAAATGCATGTATAACGGTATATTGGATTTGGGCAGCTCTTAAAGTGACAGCAGTCTAATATTCCTGCTGTCTGATCAAAGAGCTGCTGTCAAACAACAAAAGAGAAAATCTCTCACTGCTCGTCTAAATCACTTTTGTAACTTTAATAATAAGAAAAAAATATTTTACACTGTGAAGAATATGCAGTGTTTTTATAACTTGTATTACTTTATACAATGAAAGTAGCTTTTTTCTTATTTATTTATAATTTAGTCTAGTATTAGCCTGGTGACAAGAATTATGAAATTTCTATGGCATCAAACATTTTGCAAAACTAATTATATCATGATATATATAGTTACCATGAAATAAAATTACTCATCTTGTAATATTTTGGTCATATCGCCCACCCCTATGTTGTAGTATTTTATTCGGAATACTGCACAGTAGCTAGCCCAAAGTCACCCACCTGCCAGGGTACTGGTGTGTCTGAACGCTCTGACCTGTGAGTCTGACAGGCCGGTGAGAAGAGAGATTATCGTGTCCATCATGTACTCATCATAGATGATGCTGTACTGGCACTGTCGGACCAGGACCGCTATGAACTCACACAAGCTTAATTTAAACTTCTTCCACACCGGACCTGCCATTGCCAGCGGATAATCGCCACTGTCCTGAACACACACATACACACACACACACACACACACACACTCTTTTTCCATATACATTTACAGTACCTAATCTCCTCCATCCCATCATAGATTCTACCTATGGAAATGTCTGTGGTATAAACAGGTTAACAAACCTCATCAAACTCTTCCGTCATTTTCCTGATGATCTCAGAATTTTGCATGTGCCGAAACATCTCGGAGCTCACGGCACCTATAAAAAACATACACATTCAATAAGACAAAATATACAATGGAATTATGTAAACTCATTTAAACCTCAGAACACACACACACCTTTACAACCAGAGCAGTGGATAAAGAAGTTGATGAGTTCTAGCAGGGCAGAGTCTCTGTCCGTCTTATAGGACTCAATCCAATCATCAACCACTGACTACAGAGAGAGAGAGAAAGCAAACACACACACACTCGCTCAGTTAAACCTTCTTTCCTACACGCACAGCCTACACAGAAACCATAGACTGCAGTTAGACCTGGATATAATAACCAACCACACAAACTGCTGATTTACTCTGATGATACATCCGAGCACTTTGAGACAGAGAGCGTGTATGTCTGTAAATGAATATAGTCTGACAGATCAGCATGTATCTGAAGTTGTTCGTGTGTATGCTGATACCTGTGTGGCACCCTTGCCCAATTTGACAATCTCAAACAAACTGAGATTCTCCATGTCGTTCTCCTGATGGTGCCCATTTACCCGACCTCTCACCTCTGACCCCTTCAACTTCTCTCCAAGGGTCTTTTTCCCCTTCTAGACAAATAGCAAAAAGCAAGAACATTTGAATTAAACAAGCTTCTATGGCTGAATGGCTCAAACTGTAATTCCCATTGTAATTAATATTATGAATATTATTATTATTGCAATATTTCACAGTAAAATAAATGTAAGAACAATAACATAAGAAAATAAAAGTACTATTTTACAGTACAGCTGTTTTAATTTCTTTCTCAAATGTTAAACCATTAAAGTTATTTCAGTGGAAAACCTCAGGGAACCCACAAATCGTATTTTTTGTTAACAACAGCTGGTTTAAAGACAGTTGGTGCATATTGCATACCCAAACGCACATTATAAACTACCCAATCTGAGAGCTCATGCGGAAATGATTTTGTGTAGAGCAGTATTTTCTACAAACCACTCATGAGCTGCAGATTTGTAAAAAAACAATGTTGTGCTTCACTTGAAACACAACTCATTTATTTATTTAAATAAAATCACACTAAACCATATAGCAGTTTCACTTATATGAGATTAATCACGCAGCCTTGCTCATATCTGTTTAACAGTGTATTCGAAAGCTGATTGTGTGATAAAAGAGCTGAATGCCTTTCTGCAAGTTCTCTGTCTTATAGGTACCTTTCCTTTGCCAGATTTGCCATTCCGACCCTCGAGATCTTCAAGATCAGTGTCCGAGAGCTGAGAGTATCCTTTCCTAAACAAACAACGCACCAGTGATTAGAGCAGTGTGTATGTGGAGTACTTCAGGTGTATGTATTTAACAGGTGCTTTCATTATTGTTGGTGTTTACAGAGCTCTAACAAGAGGTCAGATGTGTTTTGTATGCATACGGGGCTGAATCTCCAAGACACAGTTTAATGAGCTGTTTTTCTACAATCATGAACACAGTGTTGTTTTAGTTAGGCCTTACACAAGCACACAGTAAGCAAGCTGTCATGTGGCAGGTGCTGGATTTCTTGTTTAATGTGCGAATGATGCTCATAAATGCTCAACATTTAGGTTTGGAGACACAGACAGTGTCTGTCTGGAGAAGGAGTTTGTTAGTTAGTTTGTGTCTGGTACTTACTGGTGGAAGTCTGTTTGAAGGTCCTGAGCTGCTATCATTTTCTCAACATCTTCTGTTTCTTCTGGAGTTTATAAGTGTTCCCACACTGCAGTGGGGATATTTGCATATAATATTTAATATAATATCAATATTTGCATATAAACACAACATCCACCCACATGTAACAACCATAACGATTCATGATGCAGTTACTGAATGGGGTTATTGACGGGCGCCTGTCTGTGTGAAGGACGTGTGTATAATCGTTATGACTTTAATCATAAATATCAAACATCTGCTGTCAAAAACATTACCGTAAGCAAAATCTAACCATACAAAACTGGATAAACTTCATTAATCACACAAAATCTGTATGTATTCGTGTAACATGTGAAATTTTAATAATTGTGTTATAAATGTGGAGTTCGATTTCCGTAAACACGGGCTAGCATGCTAACATGCTAACGGGCCTCCAGCTCCTCTAACAGTCATTAAAACCGCCCAAAACCCACCAAAACAACGTGAAACTCGCTGCAAATCCCTTTTAAAACTTTACATTTCTTCATACGACGCACATTATAGTGTTTATTAATTCTAACTAATGGCCCAAACTGTTTTGACATACGAACGACTCTCTAAAGACGAATCTCCCGAACGAAGTCACGGGAAAATGTCTTTTATTTATTTTATTTTTTCTAAAATCACCGATATTTATGAAGATCGGCCGCCATTTCCTTCCTCACCTCCCCTTTAGCGTGAGTCCAGCAGCATCAAACCCGCCCAGAACTGCTGCTGCTGCCGCCGCTGCCGCCGAACGGTGCGGAACCGAACCGAACCGGAGCTCCGTGGTTAAAACATTAAAACATGTTCCAAGTAGAACTGGCTCAGTTCTGTTTGTGTTTCAGAGCTAGAAGAGGCAATTTGCTGATGTGGGCAGACAGGAGTAAAAAATACAGCCTCGAGAAACCCAAAACACACTTATTACGTGTCCACACACACCCACATTGCATCCACACACAAGCACACGCACACAAGCACATCATGGGACTCGCACTGTTAATTTCTGCTAATTGTTTTGTTTACAATGGTTGTATATTGAATTGAAAATACATTAGTTCTAAATCACAATTTATTTACAAACAAATAAAAGAGAAGGATGAATTCATGTCAGCCAGATTTGAGGACATAAAAAGTTATTTTGTCAACCATTTCAAATTAAATGGAAGAGTTAGAAGAATAGATCAAACTTTGACAAACGAGCACAACTCTGACAGAAAAGGGTTAAACGTCCAGGTCTCCTTATTACACTTTGATTCACATGGTGAGATTGAAGATTTCAGCAATAACAAAGTACAGAAAACGTGGTTTGACAGATAAATAATGAACAAAATAGCTGAAAAATAGTACCTAATTTGCAAAGTTTCAGGTTTTTTTTTCTTTTCTTTTAATGATAGTGATTAATAATTATTGTCCTTGGACGTTTTGTTTTAATACACCTGAAATGTGCAGACAAGCAAGAGAATACAAGAAGTGTCAAAACTCGGTGAAATGATGGTGGACGGAGAAGGATTTGTGTTTATATAGAAAAGGAGTGATATCAGAATAAAGCTGTCACAAAAAAAAAAAAAAAATATATATATATATACAGGTATAGAGCTTAAATACGAGTACAAAAAAAATTAAAAAACATTTGAAATGTCTCAAACAACTAAATCAAATCACAGACATAAAAAAATAACAGGATGTTTTGTTTGTTTATGCAAATAATAAATGATATGTTGAAACATATGATGAAAACTGTTTATGCTGAGGAATGTTGATATGGTTTTTTATATATATATACCCATAAATCTGTGTATGTGCACCTGAGCAACCAAAGATAAAAATGTAAAGAAATAATAAAATTCTTCCCTTTCATGTCAGTGGTATACATAAGAATAATTTCCCATACATATGTAAACAAAGTCATCCCACATTATATTCTGTAGTTTACACAGTTCCCAGCTTTATTTCTGCTGATCATAAATTGACGTTTACCACTCTTGCCATCAGAAATCAGCTGGGTGACTCACACTAATCAACACTGCATCAGCTTTTGTTTAATGGACTCTAACAAACAATAAAGCAAACAAACAAAAACACCATGCAACTAAAAATTTGACATTTAATAACTGCATCCCAAAAACGCTTTCAAGTAAAGGTGGCAATTAAAAAAAATATTTGACATAGATATGCTTCAAGGCACCTTTATAAGTAAAAATAAAAATATTATATATATAATTTTTATTTTATTAACAGAAATGCAAACATATTTTACTTGTCATAAGAAAAATCTATTCCTCACAGTACTTACTCACAGAGGAAGTAATGACCATTTACATCCAGCAGGGGGAAGAATGGTGTTTCTACTGCGAACAGCAGGATTTGCAGTGACTTTATGTATGGACGAATCCCAATTAGCAGAATTTTAATCATGTCTAGTGTATGGAGTAAGACAGGATCAGAGTAAAACTGCATTTTGATGCAATACTATGATTAGGGGGATAGTAATCTACAAAGCATAGTAGTACACCAGTTGGGAATCAGCTTAGATGAGTGTTGCATGTCCATCATTTAGCCCCATATAACCTCTCAATGTCCTTTATATAATGATTTTTCAGCTCTTTTCTCTTTAGTTTGAAGGCATCCGTCACCAGACCTGTTTCTGGAGTCCAAGCCTCAGAACTTAAACAAATCTTCTCTGGAACCTCAAACCTTTCCAGTTTACCTACAGTACCACACACACACACACACACACACACACACACACACACACACACACACACACACACAATTAATTTATATAAATTTTATACACATAAAGACACAAACAAAAAATAAATGCCTTTGCTATTTTCTCACAGTATCAAACATACAAATCTCTGTAGTGACAAAAGACACTGTTTGAAGGTAAACTCCATCACCAAACAGACAGTTTGGAAAAAACTCCATTGAAAGCATTACACACTTCCACGTTCTGCAGCATATACTTAATTAACCAAACATTATTGAGAAGTTAGTATAACATAAAAAAATGCTTACTTGTTATTGCAATCTCTTTGATGACTTTTAGTACTTCCTCCTCCATCTTGGTGTGTTTACAAAGCTCCTCCCACTCTCCCTCTATCCCATTCTTTTTTGCCAGCTCAGTCATTTGCTTCTGATTGGGCACCACAAAGCTGATCAAGTAGTTCTGTTCACTGATTGGAAATAGTACAAGGATATATTAGTATTGAAATGATGGCATGTGTTTATTCTGCATAGTGGTGTCTTGGAGCCTGCATGACAAGTTTAGCTTGTATCAATACACACATTAATGTAACTAAGTGGTTTGCTAAAACCACAAGATTAAGGACTAGTTTTGTGGCTCTATCTGTTTTCTTTAAAGCCATGGATAAGTCCAGTAATATAAGAAATTGTATCATTTTATATCAATACACATCTGTTCAAAAAATCTTAGTCAGCACTTTTTTTTCAGTTAAATTTTATTGTATCATACTGAATGTGCACTTTCATTGTTTTGCTAACACACAATTTCTATATTTGATTGATTATTGATTATTCATGGTTCTTTGATGGATAGAAAGTTGAACAGTTACAATCTTTTGTAACATTACAAAAATCTTTACTTGCATATGTGACCCTGAACCACAAAACAATAAGGGTCAATTTGTTTCATTGAAAAAAAAAAACCCCTGATTAAATAAGATTTCCATTGTTGTTGGTTTGGTAGAATATGACAATTTTTGGCTGAGGTACAACTATACTGATTGAAAATCTGAGGGATCAAAAAATGAAGATATTGAGAAAATCGCCTTTAAAGTTGTCCAAATGAAGTTCTTAGCTAGGAATATTACTTATCACAAATGAAGTTTAGATATATTTACAGTAGGAAATTTACAAAATATCTTCATAGAAAATGATATTTTACATTATACTAACGATTTTTGGCATAAAAGAAAAATTGATAATTTTTAACCATACAATGCATTGTTTGCTATTGCTACAAATATACCCGTGCTACTTATGACTGCTTTTGTGCTCCAGGGTCACATATTTGATCAATTTAATTAATCTTTAAATGAATGTAAAAAACATTTAACACAAAAACACATGCTATTTTTTTATCAGATTAATAGCTGTGTATATGGACAGATGTGCAGCACCCACATAATGTTATAAAATCAATCAGTATAAACACATATGACCAACAAAACTGTGACATGGCGATTTTCTGTGCTAAAATTTATCCAGGTTAGTCTCTAGATACAGAATATTGTGGGATATAAAGTTGTGGTGTACCTGCTGGCATAGACACAGATGTTATCAATGAGGGGGCTGTTTTTCAGGGCAGATTCTACCTTCCCCAAAGACACATATTCACCTGCCTGCAGCTTTACCAGGTCTTTCTTACGATCTGAGAACAGGAAGTGGAGGATTGGCATGTCATGTTTGACAGAACAGCAGACGTCTCTCTCCCCTGTTAGATGATTCAGAACTTACTCACCCACAATCTGCAAACAACCATCTGGATGAACTTCCCCGACATCTCCAGTACAAAACCAGCGCTGCCCTGCGTCATCCACCCAGAAGTTGACATTTTCTCCCTCCCCCTCACTCCCAAAGTATCCCATGGCAACATTCGGTCCACCAATCAGAATCTCTCCTCGTGGGTGTGGCTTGTCCTGACTGGTGTATCCACCTGATGATGAAAGAGAGAGATCGGTGGTAGGTTAGGAATGTAAAGTGAACCTGAGAACCCTCAGTTGCTGTTGTTGTTTGAAAATGGGGGTGTGTGTGTGTGTGTGTGTGTGTGTGTGTGTGTGTGTGTCTTACCCTCAGGCCAGTCTCGCAGTTTTATTTCAGAGCAAATGAGAGGAGCTCCAACTCGTCCTGTACTGTAATCAGAAACTGCAAACACAAGTTTGAACATGTTGGCACAGGAATGCAGTTATTTTAACATGCAGGAAAAAAAGTGTGTGCACTAACATTCTGAGATAGCTCCTGCTCCACACGTCTCTGTAAGTCCGTAACCCACAGCGACAGGGCAGAAACACACGTTCATAAATCTCTGTGTGGAAGCAGAGAGTGGAGCCCCTCCGCTCAACATCAGACGTACACACCCTCCCAGCAGCAAATTCACACGCTTGAAAAACAGCCTGAAACACACAATCATATCATCTCAAACAAGTTCGTAAAGACAGAGACCATTTTGTATAGGCAAAATCTGCCATTGCAGCACTGCATAGGCAACATTTGATCACTCTTACCACTGAGTACACATTTTGAACTTACAACACAATTTACCACACAAATGTGTTTGTAAAATAAGCACACAGTCACGCAAAGTTTAGAAATGTAACTATTTAACCTTTTAAAATACTATAATACATATTTATATCAAAGTATATTTTCAATAAAATAATAGAACAATATATATATACCTATCCAAAAAAGTCCTCATTTGGATTCAAATAAGCAAATAATAATGAGTCTAGACTTGGATCAGTATTGCATTAATTAAAATGTTTTTGGTATATGTTTTGCAATAATTATTTTAATCCAAACTGATGCAGCCTTTTATTTCTTTAACTGTAAGATGTGCCCACATACATATTCCAGGATGAAAAGGACAAGATTTACTGGACCCAGATTGTGAAATACTGGTTTAGAGAGTATGAGGAGTCATTTTCATGTATGAATCAGTCACCCC
The DNA here is from genome assembly GCF_963082965.1 of Carassius carassius. Classification (NCBI taxonomy): domain Eukaryota; kingdom Metazoa; phylum Chordata; class Actinopteri; order Cypriniformes; family Cyprinidae; genus Carassius; species Carassius carassius. The sequence continues at coordinate 36,553,896 of NC_081759.1, read as the reverse complement.
AGAGTCCTAAACGTAACCACTTAGTTGATTTTACAGAGTGGCTCATCAACCCATTTTCTATTCAAGATCTTGGCCAAAAATGAATGTGTAACTCTTTGATGACATTAATAAATCTTGTGGTGTTGCATAATGTTGTCAAATCAATGCAACAATAAAAGCACAATTTTATCAGAGAAAAAGTGGTCTAATCAAATATTAAATTGTGCAACCTATTTTTCTTTCAAAATTTGAGCTTGATGAATCTTGTCATTGTCACCGTGGGTAGGTTTTCTGACATGGTTACACACTGCTTCAGTTAAATGCTTGAGCTAAATGAATTGTTGCCAAACATACAACTTTACATATACAGTAAATGCAATAATGATCAAATCCTAAAATCTTAAGTAATTGCTTATTCAAATCCAGATGGATATATATAGAAATAAAAAATATTTATGAGTCAAATACTTTTGCTTCAAAAGCATAAGAACTGTTTCAGCTGGCTGGCACCATTCTGTGTGACTTTAACCAGCTGTGGCAGTTTATATGCAAAGCGTCCCTTTTGGCTATAGAATTTTACAGCTATTTGTCAATAATGCAAATAGACAGACAGAGAGACAATCAGACAGACAGACAGACAGACAGACAGACAGATAGATAGATAGATAGATAGATAGATAGATAGATAGATAGATAGACAGACAGACAGACAGACAGGTAGATAGATGGACAGATGGACAGATGGATGGGTAGATACCCATGTTTAACTGACTTACATGTTACACACCGGAGAATCGGCTCCTTGTGACACCTTCTGTAGCTTATAGTTGAATCCCACTTTAAACAGAGTCCTCTGAACCACTGACATCTCTCTTAACTTCCCATTAACGTTCTTGCAGATACGATCCATGATCTCCTACACACACCAACAGAACCATACACACAAATATTGAATAAAAAGAGGAGAACAAAAATAAAACAAAGTTTTTCATGTTTAAAACTCACCGGTACTGCCGCTATCAGTGTGGGTTTAAGCACAGAGCAATCTCCCTTGCCACCGATCTTTATTTTACTGGACTGCATAGACAAGTGCACAGGTCAAGTATAAAGAAGATGATATAGTAGAGGAACAGAGTATGTGTGTATGTATGTTTGTATGTGTTACCTGGTCCGTGAGTGTGTGTGGGGAGGAGTATCCGAGCCTGCAGCCATATGACACACAGGATATTTCTGCCGTCAGCTCCAGCACATGAGCCAGTGGGAGATAAGCTATATAAGTGTCCTGGGACCTGTACATACACAGCAATGTTTTTATTGTTAACTAAAAATAAAACTACTAAAACTTATTTTTGTTAATTGAAATTAAATATAAATATTAGTTGATAAAATTAAAAAGAAATAAACATTAAACAATACATTTAGAAATGTAAATTTTTTTTAGTTATTTTTAATTTTTGATGCCTTGGAAACAGCTGAAATAAATAAGTTGAAGTACTAAAATTAAAACGGCTATAAAAAAATTAAGCTAAATAAAAATGTTTTAAAAAATGACAAAAAAACTATCATTAAAACTAATTAAAACTGAAAATATAAAAAATTTAAGCTAATTCAAAAAATGAATGAATACCAAAATAGTAAATAAATAACCCTCACACAAAAATAAAGATTTAAGATTAGTTTGAAAGATTAGACACTAACTTGTATTCATTTTTACATGCATTTATTCATCAGTTGCTAGTTTTCCATAATTTGTGTAATTTTACACCCGCATGTCTCTGTTGTTCCCTGTATTTGCTTCACCACACACTCCTACTCCAGTTTTACCCTACTGATGTATTATGTCTTAACCAGACATTACATGATTTAAGCTGGAAGTAATTTGTTTGTCCGTAGTGTATGGAAAAACATGCAAATTATTTAACTGGTATTAGTGTTACAGTTGCTCACCCCAGGCCCGGGATCCGCTGGCACTGCCCAGCCATTCCTGCAATCAGATTACTGTGTTGCATCTTCACTCCTTTAGGCCTCCCTGTAGACCCGCTGGTGTACATCACCACTGCGAGATCAGATGCAGTCGGCTTCTCATACTCTTTGCTTACTGAAAGAGAGAGAGACAAAAAGAGAGAGTACGTGCATTAGCTCAAAAATCAATTCAGTTTGGTTGTATAAATAATTGTTTTGCATGTTACTCACAGTTTTCTGGCTTTGCCCCGAGCTCCGTTACTTCCTGCATGCTGTGCATGGCGAGAGACTGTGGGTAATCAGCATGACGTACTTCACCACTGCCTGCATAGATAACATGCTGCAACCCTGAAACTGCACTCAAAACGTTCTGAGAAAAAGAGAAAGAGTAATATTTTTAGCCAGACCACACCGATAAGCACAGTGCCACTTGCATGTCTGTGGCTTTGTGTACCTTCAGTTTGGTCCGCAGCAGTTCTGTGCTGGTAATGAGATGAGTGGCTCCACACTGATTCAGCCCATAAGCTACAGCATCTTCCCCCAGAGTTGCATACAGCGTTACCACTGCGCACGCACGCACACACACACACACGCACACACACACACACACACACACACACACACACACACACAAAATTGTGCTCATAAATTCAGATAATCTATGCAGGATCTGCAAGGTTTGCATACATAGTTTAAATATAAACATAACTCAATTAAATGTTCAGTATGAATTTTGACAAAATATTTTACATAAAGGTACAAACATTCGGGGTTGGCCTGGCATGGATATTACTTTAGTATACAAGTTTAGTTATACAAGTTATTACTATGCATTTATTTTAGGCAAAATGTTGCCAATGGCTTTGCCTGTTTTTGTACCGGTAACGAAAATAGTTCCAAACAAAGCCAAAGCGAAATTAATTGTTGGCAAGCAGTAAAATACAGCCATTCCAGAAACATGTATATAATTTTTTTTCTGAACCACATTTTATTAATCTGGAACCTGATTCCTGTGTAGCTTACAACTCATTATTTTAGGAACTGAGGATATCAAACACTGGCCATCTTGTTCTGTATGGTTCTTGCAAAAAGTCTAGTTTACATATGGAAGTTGGACTCTGAGATGTAGGCTAAATATGCTGTCTTTAGGAGAACTAGGATTTATATTTTAAAGGATAAATGATCTATTTTTTAAGATCTGGAAACAAATAAGGTTACATCTATGAGAAGACAGATGTTCATAGGACATTATGGACATAGGCTTCAGTGCACATGTCTGATATAATTACAGTGTTTGTTAAAGTCTTTATTTTATTTTAATGAAAAGAGACTACAGTACGTATGACTGTGTTGTGTTACTTCCAGAGTGAATTAGTGTTTTTGAATGAATCGTTCCATTAGTTACTGAAGATCTCCCTCAAATTAATCTCCACCAGCTACTACGTTTAGTGACTTTACATTTATAGTGATGTTACCCATCTCTAGTATCCACCTTATTTTCCAATGCAGAAGTAAGCTATTTCCTGTGAATCTACAAGAGTTCTGATTCCAGTTAACCTCTAAAGGTGAATAACTAATAACAAAACTCTTTGTGTACAGCTAAATTTCCTGGAAATAGGCTATGTAAACCAAAGGTTACATAAACTCAGCTGTGAAATTACTTCTGAACAAAAAACACATCTGACTGTATGATTAAGATGTTTTAGATATGATTTAGATGATTTTTAATGTGTTTAGAGTTAAAGTAAAGTGTAATGTGTAATTGTAATTGTAAGTGTAATTACATGGGAAGTTGCGTCTGAAGCAGGCCTGTGCTGTGACCATCCATTCTACCCGTGTCTCACAAAAGATGGCAATGGTATTACGTGGCTGCAGGCCCAAAGCTGCCAGACCACTGCCAAAAGATTCCACTGCTTGACTGGCCTCTTCATAGGTCATCCAGCTGTAGTCCCCCAGGACCAACTACAAACAAAAACACATACCTTTCTATATCAACTGTCATTAATATTTCTGACTGTTTTCAACAGATTGAACAGAAACTGCATCAAATCAGTGAATGAATTTACCTTCTTAAAGATCTTCCCATTGGGTTGTTTTTCTTCTTCTTCACTAAGGACCTCTCTGGTGCCCAGACAGGGTGCCTTACTAAATCTCTTCACAGCATGTATAAAAAGTTTGTCCAGCGTGTCCACGCCTTCAAAGTCCTGTGTAATGAGAGCATCTGCGCATTCTACCGCCCGATACGGTCCTTCTGGACGTCCACTTGTACTCCTTGCTCTCTCACACTGCGGCAACATGACCTGCACACAGAACAACATATTTCCATATGAATCAACTTAAAAGAGTGCTGAAATAGTCACACATGGGCAAACTTGGACACGTGGTTGGACTCTTGGACACTCAGAACAAGCCACAGAAAAACAGGCAACCGATACACATGACTGACGATATGTGGTTATTAAATGTGGATGGAGAAACAGGAAGAGTAAGATTTAGACGTGCGTGTGATTGAATGGCTTATTTAGGAACTAACGTTACTTCACCACAAACCTAACACTAACATTCAAGAAACCCTGAAGATACTTCAAGAAACACCCGTGTTTTTGGTCAACTAAAGGCAGGGAACCAACGGAATAAATATTTATTCTGTGTAACACACACACACACACACACCCACACGCAAAGACATATTGATCAAACTGAAGTGGATGTGTACTGTATGCAGGCCCATAGCCAACTATGAGGTAAATTTTTTATGTTCAAAAATACAATTTGTTCTCTGAATGACTAATTTGCTGTTAAACTCTAATGCATGTCTGTATATCATACATAATTCAGTTTGTGTCCGTGGTACGAAAAAAAGGATCGCTGCGAGACACTGGCGATGTGAAGTGTGAACAAGGGATGACAGATACAAACTGTCGGAGTTCGAGTGAGGGCGCTGGCGCAGCCTTTATGCGATTTGTCTATTCTACTCAATTTAAAACTTTCGAAAGGTAATAGAGTAGAAAGTTGCAGTTTATGGTCAGCGATATGTTTATCTTACCTTATTTGCAAAATATTTTAAATGATGTCGATTTATTGTTAGTTTTTTGTTTGTTTTAAATATATAGATCTGGCAACACTGCATCGCCAGCACTTGAACTGACAGTAACATTACTCAAAAGAGCCCATGGTTATTACAGACAGGATACTACATACGATAAGGGAAACACAAAAAAATACCATGATATTATCTGTCAGAAACGTTATCAATGCTATCAAAAAAACAGTAGCATTTAACACCAGTACACAGATCTGTAGAACAAGTAGGCCACAGAATGAAACGAAAAAACACCAGTTTCAGAAGCATCAGTTGCACGGTCTGCTGGCTGCAAAAAAACAGATCAAATCAACATACACAGACACACATGCTGCTCCAGCTTAAGTTACAGCAGCACTATCCAGGAAGGCTGCTGTTTCCAAACTGATGACATCACCATTTGGAGGGATTTGAACAGTGTGTTCAGGAAGTCAGATGACCCACTTAAACATTTGGAAAAACTGTTCCATCTGTCAAACAAACACAAATTCTGTGATATTACTTTTATCTGGCATTATATGTAGCCCTCATACATATAATTCAATAAATTAAATGAAAGGGGAAGTAAAGACTTGTAACTGTTACAAATGCATATTTCAAACAAATGTGGTTCTTTTTTAACTTTATATTAATTTTGAAAACAAAATGTTTCCACAAATAAATATTGAGCAGCACAAAAAATTTGAATATTTACAATAAGATGTTTCTTGATATATATATATATATATATATATATATATATATATATATATATATATATATATATATATATATATATATATATATATATATACACACACACACACATTACTTTTTTATTAGTTAATGCGGATACTATATTTATGAAGGAAACTATTCATTTTTAAAATAGAATTTATTATTGAACATAATACCTTATTATTTTTAACTGATTAAAAGGGGTTAAAGTTTTTAAAAAAGTATAATTGTATAAAATGTATTTTAATATTTTCTGACCATTTAGACCAATCTAAAAAAGAAAAAACTTCCATCAAACCCTTAAAAAGAACTATAATCACACTGAATCACATATTGAGATACATTCTCACACAATGAAACTCTTTATCACCACTACTTTCTATAATTGTTTACATTAGTGTAAACACCTCTCCCAGCACTCCACTTCAAAAACATTTACTGCAGACTAAAAGTATAACATTACTGTTAACAACCAAAAAAGAAAGCCATCAGGTTACAGTCAAACATGTAACCCAAGGAAAAAGAATTTTAAAGTGCACGGGAAGCTGAAATATTACCTTCAAATAAACACAGAACACAGCAGTTCTTCTTTTCCTTTCTCAGACAGACGGCAGACTGCAACAAGAGGTTTGGGCTTCCCTTTTCTCACTCTCTCTCTCTCAGTCTCTCTTAGCTGATAGGATGTCTTTTGTACAGTCATTCTTCTAGTAAACCTCATTTAGAGCCCACCCGCTAACCTCAGCCAATCAGAAAACAGTTCTGAGGAGGAAGTTCTGAGGTTACTTCAGAGTTTTTTAGAGGGAATATTAGGAGGTGTTTCCTTTATTCTTTTAGTCTTGACTAACAGTTGTTCCTTTAACTTACTTACACAACCAGACACGTCAGAGCTGAGCACTATCTCAGACTTTAAAGAACACATTGTTCTATTAGTCAAACACCCACTCGTCTGATGCACATTTACTGTTGAGGGAAAGAAATTCCAAGAACATATGAGAAATCACTTAAGACTAGCTGTGGGTCATTGGTCACGAATCACACAGTTGCCAAACTCAAAACAGGTCTGACATGGAAATGTGCCTTAGGTGTAGCGGTTCATTCACTTTGACCACATAAATACATCACTGACTGATGGAGCTCCACGTGGTCTGATATAGTAGTCCTTTCCATGCCTACCACAAGCTTTAGCTCAGTAAAGGACCGTTTATTTGCTATCAGGACATCTAATCGCATCCTCACAGCTTGTTTTCTTTCCAAGCAAACAGTTGGGACTACTAATTTTAGACAAACTGTCCATAGAGATCCACAGTACTGATTCTATATACAGTCTTTCAAAGAAATTCAGGCCAAAAAGAAGAGGATGGGTTTCCTCTTTCAGCCTTGGTTTCTCACAAGGTATATTTGTTACATTAATGGAGTTTTTCTATGAAACTGTTGCCGTTTTCTTGCTCGCTGGGGGGTTAGGCCGGTTACTTTGTCTGGATGCTTTGATACAATCACTACTGTCAAAAGTCTTAAATAAATAAAGCTAAATTGAATGGAGAGAATAATGCTTGTTAGGAATAAAAGATCAAATTACAGAAGGGAGCAGAATAGAAAGCCCTTGTGAAAAGATGCAGGTCAGGTTGGACTCAGTCAGATCTGCTCTACTGATTCAGAGCAGGTCTGCTTCAGTAACTTGAGAAGGAAAAAAAAGAAAAAGAAAAAAGGTCTGACCTGACCTGAAAGTATGGAAACGTCTGACCATGTAAATGATTATTTTATCAATGTAATCAGGACAAACAGGGGAATTCGGACTAAAAACAAAAATAAGAAAAAGAGAACAGACACAAACTCACAGGATAAGTGAATGATATAAAGGAGCATATACAGTAGAAAGAGAAATTAATAAGCATTCTATTTTTCTTTTCTTTTTATTGGTACACTTCTTTTACAGACCCACTACTGAAGGGGCGGCACATAAAGCTTAAAAAGACAAAATGAGCACATATGATATTTGCGAAATAGAAAAAATATTTTAAACAAACTGCTGTAATACAGTTCTATAACAAGACAATTATTTAACATATTTCTCCATGAATTTCTTATGGAATTCAGAGCGCAGGGTGTCGTTAATGAAGCGTTTCTCTCTACGTGATTCATCCACTCCTTTAGCGCAGTTTTTAAACACGACATCATCGTCCCACCTGCCAAAAACAGAATGTGAAATTGGGCTTGAATTTTGTCAATTGCATATTATTGAACTCTCTGTTTTAACGAATTTGCAATTCAAAGACAAAGCCATTTTTCCACCTTCATTGAAAGAGAGAGAAAAAAAAAAACCGGCCAATATTGATTTTATTATTACCATTATTAAATTCTAAGAATCTTTTGTACCAAAATGACATTTAGAGCTGTTGATGTTGTTGGTCTCAAGAGTAAATAATATATAAAAGCTATAGGAATAGCAAAAAAAAAAAACAAGTTTTGTAAGCCATTGCATTTCATAATATAACTACCTAAAACAATGATGTACTATGATGTTCTTTCTAACAGGACACTTCTATTAATGTCAATATATTATGATAATTATCACACACTGTAACATTAAAGAGTGAAATGTTTATTATCAGATGGGCCATACTTTAATTTAAACTGAGTGTTTCAATCATTTTGCATTAAAGGACACGAACGTCCAGAGTTCTTTAAATGCTTTGCTTTAATTCTTCAAAGGTAAGTTCAACAACAAAAAAATTTAAATTACCCTATAATTTACCCACTGGAACTCGGGTGCATAGTGGAAGCTAGAGATTATGCCTTCTAAAGTTTTAAACATGGATATTATTCTTACTCAAACACATAGCTTCACGTCAGAAGGCTTTTCTATTGTATTTTGAGTAAATCATGAGGTCATTTTAATTTTTGGGTGAACTATGCAACTATGAGTGACTTATGAAAGAAGACAGAAAACCAAATAATCGTGTGTTACTTATTTTTTACCACCATTAAATTACCTTCTCTTCACACTGAATGCATTCTGGCTCTGTGTTTTTTGTTGTAGCTGCTGCTGCTGCTGCTGCTGCTGCTGGCCAGCCAGATTGAGCAGTGGATTCCCGCTCAGAATGTTCTCCATACGTATCCTCTCCTCCTCTGCTTTCTGTTCCCTTTCCTTAATTACACACACACCACAAAAAAAGACCAGCGATGACTTTCGCCAGTAAGATATCAAGCCCAATTAAGGAATAAATGAAGTGTCAGGCTGTTCATAATCACACAAAAAACCTGAAATGGTGACCAGGATCTTTCCGAAGGGCTTAATCAAGGTCAGTGAGGTTTACCTTCCTCTCTAGCTCCTCAGCTCGCTCCTTTTTGATCTTCTCCAGTTCAGCCAGCAGGGCAGCAGTGTCATCATCACTGTCAGAGCCGGAGTCAGAGTCATCTTCATCCTAAAACATACACAGACACATTCTTCAAGCTGCCATTCATAAATAATGCCTAAGCATCTATAAGAGAGTATATGTACATCAGTGAGGGGATCATCCGCATCCAGGTTGGCAGCAGGAATCTGATCCAGACGTGGCCGCTTGGAGGAGGAGGATGAAGATGACGACGAGGAAGTTGTGTGCTCTAAAAGAAACAAAGTCACTGTCAATGAACATCTTGATATCAAGTCAAAAAACATTCACATAAAACATGCTTCCTCACCTCTTGCTCCTCTGTCTCTGCTCTTAACAGCGACTCTCTCTCTCTCCTCCAGCTCACGTCTGAAGTCACGGGCTCTCACCTCTTCTGGAGCATCCTGAGTGGGCTGCCTGCAGGGACACAAATTAAGATTTTTTTTTAAAGAAATCTGAGACCTATTAGACCCTTCATAGACAGCAGCACAACTGAAATGTTCCCAGGTCCAGAAAGCAGGGACACTGGTTAAAAAGAAAAAAAGTTCATGGGACATCAGTGGTTCAACTGTAATTTTACAAAGCTACGAGAATGCATTGTTTTGGAAAATGCTGCACACTGTAATCTCTATCAGGTTAAGTCAATGTACAGTCGTTCTCAAAAGTTGAGAATTACATAAATATTGGAAATTGGAAAAGTTGCTGCTCAAGTTTTTATAATAGCAATTTGCATATACTCCAGAATGTTATGAAGAGTGATCAGATGAATTGCATAGTCCATCTTTGCCATGAAAATTAACTTAATCCCAAAAAAGACTTTCCACTGCATTTCATTGCTGTCATTAAAGGACCTGCTGAGATCATTTCAGTAATCGTCTTGTTAACTCAGGTGAGAATGTTGACAAGCACAAGGCTGGAGATCATAATGTCAGGCTGATTGGGTTAGAATGGCAGACTTGACATGTTAAAAGGAGGGTGATGCTTGAAATCATTGTTTTTCCATTGTTAACCATGGTGACCTGCAAAGAAACGCGTGCAGCCATCATTGCGTTGCATAAAAATGGCTTTACAGGCAAGGATATTGTGGCTACTAAGATTGCACCTAAATCAACAATTTATAGGATCATCAAGAACTTAAAGGAAAGAGGTTCAATTTTTGTAAAGAAGGCTTCAGGGCGTCCAAGAAAGTCCAGCAAGCGCCAGGATCGTCTCCTAAAGAGGATTCAGCTGCGGGATCGGAGTGCCACCAGTGCAGAGCTTGCTCAGGAATGGCAGCAGGCAGGTGTGAGCGCATCTGCACGCACAGTGAGGAAAAGACTTTTGGAAGATGGCCTGGTGTCAAGAAGGGCAGCAAAGAAGCCACTTCTCTCCAAAAAAAACTTCAGGGACAGATTGATCTTATGCAGAAAGTATAGTGAATGGACTGCTGAGGACTGGGGCAAAGTCATATTCTCCGATGAAGCCCCTTTCAGATTGTTTGGGGCATCTGGAAAAAGGCTTGTCAGGAGAAGAAAAGGTGAACGCTACCATCAGTCCTGTGTCATGCCAACAGTAAAGCATCCTGACACCATTCATGTGTGGGGTTGCTTCTCATCCAAGGGAGTGGGCTCACTCACAATTCTGCCCAAAAACACAGCCATGAATTAAAAATGGTACCAAAACCCCCTCCAACAGCAACTTCTTCCAACAATCCAACAACAATTTGGTGAAGAACAATGCATTTTCCAGCACGATGGAGCACCGTGCCATCAGGCAAAAGTGATAACTAAGCTCGGGGACCAGAAAGTTGAAATTTTGGGTCCATGGCCTGGAAACTCCCCAGATCTTAATCCCATTGAGAATTTGTGGTCAATCCTCAAGAGGCGGGTGGACAAACAAAAACTAATTCTGACAAACTCCAAGTGATTATGAAAGAATGGGCTGCTATCAGTCAGGATTTGGCCCAGAAGTTGATTGAGAGCATGCCCAGTCGAATTGCAGAGGTCCTGAAAAAGAAGGGCAAATACTGCAAATACTGACTCTTTGCATAAATGTCATGTAATTGTCCATAAAAGCCTTTGAAACGTATGAAGTGCTTGTAATTATATTTCAGTACATCACAGAAACAACTGAAACAAAGATCTAAAAGCAGTTTAGCAGCAAACTTTTTGAAAACTAATATTTATGTAATTCTCAAAACTTTTGGCCACGACTGTATTATCAAAGCACTTGTCAGTAATACAGTTAAAATGGGAAAAATGTGAATGATTGCATTGCGGGCTGATTTAAAACGTGCCCCTAAATTTTCTGCGTGTGCTCCTAATAATGTTCAGTCAGGGGATACAGTGCTCCTAGTAAAAAATATTCTTTTTTTGAACTACTCCTTTAAATGCATAGGCATTATACAAATTCTGTCCTAATAATTGATTGAATTACCTGTATTTGATCTTGGTGTGTCCTGGCAGGTCTCTGCTGGAGTACTGCTTAGACAAAGCACTCAGATCACCTTCTCCTTTGCCCCGTCCTCCTCTCGCGGGCTCAAACGTTGGCCTGGCTGCTGTGGTCATCTTCGGTTAACTGAAACGAATGTGTTGTAACACACAAAACAAATTCCTCACGTCTGATGAAGCAAAGGTGTAAGGATGTTTCACCCGTTATAAAGATTTCACATAAATACATGACACGTTTCGAATACCGTCTAACAAATGACCCGTCTAACAAATTCTCTAAAAACGAGCTAGGTGGGAATATTGTAACGAATGTGACAGTAAAGGTCTAATGACTTTTAACGTCTGTTTGTATGGTTACGTCTTCAATAAAACCATGTTTGCTTTACCTCAACATTATTTTAAACTCACCTGCAGCAGGACGATATGACTCTAACTCTATACTTCCAAACTTATCAACGATACCACATGAATTTAAAGCACTAACACCGAGAAACTAGATAAATTAAGCTAGTTTTTAATCACTTTTTGGCAAACGTTACCAGACTCGCTGCTGTTGTTGCTCCTCACTGGTATCCCATCAAACACCGCGACCGGTCACGTGTGTGTTTGTGAGTGGGGGGGGGGAGGTTACGGTGGCTGCAGCGGGACAAACACTTACGCGAAAGTATATACGCCGCGCTGAAATGAAAGTGACAAATAAAATGCAGTTTCAGTTATATTATCTAAATAAAAGCGCCTTAACCACCACAAGGATAAATATAGAGAACAATATAAATTGTACATATATATATATATATATGAATCAGTGCAAAGACTTGAAAATACTGTCATTTTTTTTTGACTAAACTCAAAAAACGAGTGAAATTAAAAGCAAAGTAGTACTTCAAAAATGAAAATGCAAAGCTATAATAACCTTACTTTCCACTACTTTCAGTACATAAATAAGGAGGATAGACACCCAAAGTGAGGTTTTACTAGCTTTAATATTCCTGAAACGTCCATGTTGCAGAAAAAAAAAGTACAAAAGTGTCTGACAGTAAAAATATGAGAATGCAAGGGGCATAAGAGAGCCCTCACTCACTAAAACAGCAATGTCTCATACAGGCCTGCAAAATTCATCTCCGAAATATCACTAATACAAAGCCAGACAATTAATCAGTTAATATACAAAATCACACAGTTGACCAGGCAGTAAGACATGCATTAATACAGTCTTTCCATGAGTGAGAGAGAAAGAGAGAGCAAAAGATAAGAGAGCGAGAGATGAATTTAGTATCTATAAAAACTGTTCAGCATATCTGACACTTTCAATTTATAACATTTCCATACATTTGTTGACAGCTCTTCGGCTTCCATTTGATTGGTTTTCAAAAGTTCTGAGATGTTTTGCATATGAGATCTGAGGCTGGGTTCAGCCAGGGCTCCTGTAATGGCTCTATACAGTTGTCTGTTTTGTAAATACATGTGATTACTAAAACCGCTGAGAACAGCCCAAGAAAATAAGACAATTATAATAAATTGAGATTTTTTGCATATGTGACATCATCAGAATAATAAAACACAAGACACAGATAATCTGTGAGCAATGGAGGGTGAAGCTTCCTCACAGTAATGACACATCGGGGCAAGGGGTCATTGTTATGGCGTGAGGTCATTGCTATGGTAACAGCAGTGAACTGCTACTGCGGTCAAACTTCTTGCCTTTCGAGAGTGCAGCAACTTGTTTCATCAATTCTCTGTTCTTCGTCTGAGATACAAACAAATAAAACCACAGCTGATCAAAAATATGAACACTACAGTTAAAAAGTTCACAGTACCTACCGCAACAAATTATTTTAAAAATAAATATCTACTAAATACTGCAAGGTTGCATGAAATTAATCAAGGTTGAATTGATAAATTTCATACAAATGCTAACTTTCTATTCAGCAAAGAACCAAAAAGTATTATGGCTTCAACAAACATATTAAACAGCATAGCCATTTATTAAATGTTTCATAAACAGCAAATCAGCATTTTAGAATGATTTCTGAAGGAGGTGATACTGAAGACTAAAGTAATGAGCCTTCAGTATCACAGAATTACATGTTAAAATATATTCAAATAGGAAACCGTTACTTAGAATAGTATTATCATTTCACACTATTAGTAATTGTACTGTATTTTTTATAAAAAGCCGATTTGGTGAGCATAGGAGACTTCCTTCAAAAACAACAAAACTAATCTTACCAACCCCAAACTTAAAGATAGTTCACTTAAAAATGATAATCCCTTGTGTTGTTCCAAACCTGTTAGACCTTCGTCCACTTTGAAACACAAATTAAGATATTTTTAATGAAATCCAAAATGACCCTCTGCGAACAGAAACGTATTCTCGTAACCTCATAAAATTATAGTTGAACCAATGATGTCTCATGGACAACTTACTGATGTCTTTACTACGTTTCTGGGTCTGGAAACACTTCAGTTGTGTTGCTGTCTATGAAGGGTCAGAGCTCTCAGATTTGATCAAAAATATCATGATTTGTTTTCCAAAGATGGATGGAGGTCGTACGTGTTCGGAACGACATGAGGGCGAGTAATTAATGACCCTATAAATGAGAATAATAATTTCGTGCAAATAAAGTGCTTATCAAAACACTAACAGACCTATTTTCCACAGTATTAAAGTAAGGTAACAGAAATAATGTTTATTCTTGTTATCACTTTAAAATGATGAAATATTATAATGTGTAATGAAGTGTATTGTGTAAGTGACCTGTTGTTGCTCCATGGCCTCTTTGTGCGCTTTCTCCATGTTGTTCATCTTCACCCGCATATTTGACTCCTGATACTGAAAGTCTGCCTTCAGCTCCGTCAGCTGAAACCATAAACAAACGCATCAAATTATCTTTTCAAGTCATTTTTCCAAACTTGTCTATGGCAATGAACCAGTTTCCCTTGTGTTTCATTACCAAACAAATCAATCGACTCAAGAGCAGGGCTCCAGATTAACTATTTTTGCTAGGAGCACTGTATCCCCTGATTGAACATTTTTAGGAGCATAAGCAGAAATTTTATGGGCACACCTTAAATCAGCCCGCAATGCAATAATTCACATATTTTCAAGTGCTTTGATAATAAATAAGCTTAACTCATAGAGATTACAATGTGCAGCATTCTTTTAATTTCAAAGAGATGACAAATATATATTATCAAATTACTATGGTTTTGCATTAATAGGTGCAGTTACTAATAATATTACATGATCATTAATTGCTTATTTAAAGTTTTTACACATCTGACAGTAAAGCACTAAACTAGAGTTGGGAAGCTTACAAAGTATTTTTTATTAACAACAGTAATGGGTCTAATTTTTATGTAGAAAAGATATATATTGTACTCTTATTAAATGTACCATTACTCTACTATAGTCTTGTATAAAATCAACTGTGTGTGATTTAGTCATAAGGTGAAGAAAAGTTTGTTATATTTCAAAATATAAAAGGAAAAGGTATAAATGAATGACTAATAATCCAATAAGTGCTCCTCTGCAATTGAATCGCCATTGGCTAGTACATTGTTTACACACACACACACACACACACACACACACACACACACACACACACACACACACACACTGGTGTGAAAGTTTTTTCCCCATCCTGTTTTTTTTTTTTTTTTTTTGCATACGTCACACTTAAAAGATTCAGATCAGCAAACAAATTTTAATATTACACAAAGATAATTCAATTAAATGCAAAATACAGTTTTCAAATGATGATTTCATTTATTAAGGGGGAAAAAGCGGCCTTAACTGAAAAATCAATTGCCTCCTCCTGCTAAATCATGAAAGAACTGTAATTTACCACATTTTCTTTAGAAAGCTATGTTAAATTTAATTAGCCACACCCAAGCCTAAGTACTGCCAGACCTGTTGAATCAAGAAATCACTTCAATAGAACCTGTCTGACAAAGTGAGGAATGCTTGAAGAGCAACACATCATGGCACGATCTAAAGAAATTCAAGAACATATGAAAAAAAAAAAACTGATGACATGTATCAGTCTGGAAAGGGTTATAAAGCCATTTCTAAGGCTTAGGGACTCCAGCGGACCACCATCAAAGCCATTATCCACAAATAGAGAAAACTTGGAACAGTGGTGAACCTTGCCAGGAGTGGCCAGCCAACCAAAATTACTTAAAGAGCGCAACGACGACTCATCCAGTAGGTCATAAAAGAACCCAGAACAACATCTAAAGAGCTGCAGGCCTCACTTGCCTCAGTTAAGGTCAGTGTTCATGATTCAACAATGAGAGAGACTTGGCAAAAACCGCATCCATGAGAGAGTTCCAAGGCAAAAGCCACTGCTGACCAAAAAGAACACAAACGCTCGTCACACATTTGCCAAAAAATCTTGATTATCACCAAAGCTTTTGGGCAAATATTCTGTGGACTGATGAGACAAGTGTTTAACTTTCTGGAAGGTGTGTGTCCTGTTACATCTGGTGTAAAAACTAAACGGCATTTAAAAAAAAAAAAAAAGAACATCATACCAACAGTCATGTTGGTGGTGGTAGTGTGATGGTCTGGGCTTTTTAGCAGCTTCAGGACCTGGATGACTGGCCATGATTGATGGAACCATGAATTCTGCACTCTATCAGCAAATCCTGAAGAAGAATGTCTGGCCATAAGTTTGAGACCTCCAGGTCAAGCGCAGCGGGTTATGCAGCAGGGCAGTGATCCCATACACACCAGCAAGACCACCTTTGAATATCTCAAGAAAAACAAAAATGAAGGTTTTGGAGTGACCAAGTTAAAGTCCAGACTTAAATCCGATTGAGATGCTGTGGCATGACCATAAACCGTTCATTCATGCTCAAACCCTCCAATGTGGCTGAATTAAAACAATTCTACAAAGAAGAGTGGGCCAAAATTCCTCCACAGCGATGTGAAGGGAGGAACAACCAGTTATTAGATTTAGGGGGCTAATACTGTTTCCACATAGGGCCAGGCAGGTTTGGACCACTTTTTTCCCCTTAATAAATTAAATAATTTTCAAAACTGCATTTTGTATTTACTCAGGTTATCTTTGTGTAATATTAAAATTTGTTTGATCTGAATCATTCAATGTTTAGGTTTCACGGCACTGTGTGTATCTTTACACACACTGTATATGTCTTTAAAATGGCACAACGCTTTAAACTTTGGCTAATATTAGACATAATTTAGTCGCCCAGAATATATGGGTGATATACTCGCAATGTGGAGTGTTGCAAAATAACATTCAAATTAAGGCAGATAAGATTTTGCAGGATACAACACGCATCTTAAACCGTGAGTTTGTAATGCTGCCATCAGGTAGGAGATTAAGAACTCCGAGTTGTAGATTAAATCAGTTCAAGAACTCTTATATTAATTCTTCAATTAAGCTATTAAAATAACATTATGTGAGCTTATGTATTTATGGATAATTTATTTATTTTTCTCTCTTTTCTAACTGTTAGAAGTTTTATGTTACACCCTTACTACTTCTGGTTTTCTACGTCAGCGCTGTCTGGCTGATCTGTTTATAACAGAGATTTCTGTACAGAATTTGAATGCTTCTCAGTAAATCTTGCAGGAACCTTTATTCACTCTGCAGTG
Organism: Carassius carassius; assembly: GCF_963082965.1. NCBI lineage: Eukaryota > Metazoa > Chordata > Actinopteri > Cypriniformes > Cyprinidae > Carassius > Carassius carassius. Next base: position 36,536,727 of record NC_081759.1, on the reverse strand, counting down.
AATTCAAACGCTTCTCACTGGATGTCGCAGCACTGGTTGGTTCCAGAGTAAAAACGGTTCTGAGCTCGGACCAGTTTGTTTGTCAAGGTCCACACTGCACAGCTCAAATTAATATAGGGATTTTGTTACACTTGTTTCGTTTGCAGTTTTATGTTTCTCATATGGAACCAAAATGGCAAAGCGAGTTGAACAGCGCGGTGGTCGTGCCAATGAGACTGCGCACTAAATGTACTTGCACCGGCAGAAAAATGGTCGCAGTCTACAGCCTTGCTCTAGAGAATTTGTATCCATTTTATTTTAAAAATCAAAATATGTACTGAAACACTGGATAGAAAGCTCAACTGGAACACACCACATTTGCACAACAACAAATGCAAATTCACATCAATGACGTCTTTATCTTTACTTATAGACTTCTAGTAACAGCTCAAATATTTGAGGATAATTATCACCTCAGTCAGCAAATGGACTGTGATGTGGGCGGCTGGATATGCTGGATATTTGAATATGTTAATGAACACTTATGCATCCATCAATCTCTACGTACTATTTCCTGGCATCTGATTTCGAGTTTTTCCTTTATGAAAATGACTGTTTGAGTCACACGAGTCATGCTTGTAGCCTGAAAGAGCTGTAGCTACAAAATGTGCACTTCATGTGCACGCTGCACCAAAGCCAGGAAGTCACATCTGAAATTACCTTCCTGTCTTTCTCAAGGATGGTCTGGTCTCTTTGCTGGAGCATGCGCTTCAATGACATCACTTCCTCTTTCAGCTGACTAATCAAGATAAAGTTATCCGTGCCTCCAGAATCCATTGACTGAGTGATTGAACTACTGGAGGGAAAAAAAAAAAAAGTGTTTAACATTTAAGGAGGGAATTTGACAGCCTGCCTGGAAGGCCAGAGACAGAGCCGATAACAGCGAGAAGTAATTACCTGTCTCCATTGGATGGCTTTGTATCTAGTTTGGGTTTTTTCTTTGGTGTTTCCTTTTGAATGCTGCACAAGAGAAACAAATTAGAGTCAATACACCTCAACACAATCTCAAAGCATGCAAAATAACACTCTGATAATCTTAAATATTAAACTGTAGTCGAATAGAAACTGCACGCTTCCAGTACGTATATAAAAAAAGATGCATCTCACCTCTGCTTCCACAGTCCCTGATCCTGCTCTGGACTTAAAGTACCGCTTATTCTGTGACACATACACAGGACAGCATTTTTGTAAGGCTTTTAAATAAACAAGTTTGTATTCTTGTGACTGGATGCTGATGCATGGTGATGCTTGTTTGTATGCGTTTTATTGTTATATTGCTTACTTGTGATGCGAACTTCCATGTCTGTGGTGCTGATGATGGTGTCTCTGATGTTCCTTCTCACTGAGAGAAGAGGAGTTAGAGTGGGAAGAGCCAAGGCCTTTCCGCTGCTCTTTCGTTTTCTGTAGAACACGACGATATGACAGTGTGCAGAGCCAACACAAGAGCTTCCCATCCACCTGGAGAAAAACAGGATTCACATCTGCATTAAGTGTGCTCAGTCTTATTTTAGTTCTCCACACAATTCTGATAAGAAATGTGTAAAGCTGCCTGTTATTGGTGAGAGGAGTGGGCTTTAATGATTCAGCTCTGTGTTGTGCTTGTGCCTAACCCAACAGCAGTTTTGTGCAACTTGTCCAGTAATCAATGACAGACATTATGGAGCGCTTGACACTGAACAGAAGCTCATGCTTTCAATGTGCTGAAATCTGGAAACAGTGACTGTCCAATCTGTCAGAGCAGAGTGAATCACATCACACACATGCAGCGTGGGAGAACACAGCCAGCGTGTGTGTGGATGAGTAATAAGAACGTGCATGTGCGATTGGTCACCTTTCTCCTTCCCTCGTCCTTCCTGTCGAAGGCACACTGCTGCTTGCACTGTTCGCAGGTCTGTGGAGGGCCATACTTCTTCTCCGAGTTGGTGCAGCGCTGGCATTTGGTCCCAATGAATGCAGCAATAATGTTACAGTACTGGCATGGCTTCGGCTGAGAAGAGAGAAAAAAAAAAAAGAGGAAAAGATGTGTGTTAGCGCACACCAGTGGGATTTCCAGTTATTTACACATATACACTTTCAAGTGAACATACCGTCCCAAACTGTTTGACATTCTGTGCACATTTCTTACAGATAGTGTTGGTTTTGCTGAGGAAAGAAAAAAAGTTACGTTTTTCATTAGCATAGATATGGAGAAATAATTATTTTCCACAGGATGGTTGTGTGACTCTTACCTCTCCTGCTGAAACTCTGACCTGCAGTAGGTGCATTTCACTATAGGGTGCGCGATCCGGCACTCCTGCAAGGAAAACCAATCAATTGTACGCTATAAACTTTAAATGCGACCAGTGTTTAGATGTGTTCTAATAATTAACAAGTATTTTCACCAGCTAAACATATTTTTAAGTCCTTTTTTTCTATCTTTTGCTGTGGTTCCAGTAGGAAATATCAGTTTTAAATTTCCAAATGTTCATTTTGCCATTAAGTGTAATAATCCAGTGAGATTTTTGTCTGAAAACAGCCAGTGCTCCACACAGAGATCTGATCTGATCATTATCAGTCTGTCTGGAATTACATGAAGAAGCAGAACAAACTGAAACCGACTAAATCCAGAAGAACTGTGGCAACGTTGGCAAGTTGATAACGAAAATCTATTTATGACATTATTTTTTGGCAGCATCCTCATCTTACAGCACTTTTTTACCTAAAACTTTTAACAGTACTGTAGCTTTGCAGATAGGTCTCTTGAAGCATCTTGGAGACGTTGCCACAGTTCTTCTGGATTTAGTCTGTCTCGGTTTGTTCTGTTCCTTCATGTCATTCCAGACAGACTGATGATGATCAATCAGATCACTGGCTGTTGTCAGACAAAAACCTCACTGGATTATTACACTTAATGGCTAAATGAATGTTTGGAAATGCAAACTGATATTTCCTACTAACACATTATAATAGCAAAAGCTAAAAATAAAACAATTTTTAGCTGATGAAAATACTAATATTAGGCCACAACCGTATGTAGATGTATATAAACAGGTCGCAAAGAATCCAACAAGGCCAGTGTTGCTTAGTACAGTTACAATTTAATGTATGACTTGTCAGCTGTATCGTAGAGACAGCAGTGGTGTTTTAGCTTTATCAATGTCTAAATGCTTTTGCTATTCATATTTGACACGTACACAGCTCTCTGACCTTAAACAGGACACACACTTTTCCCCAGACTCATGTAAACAGTAGTGTGTGTGTGTGTGTGTGTGCGCTCTCACCTTGCAGAGCTGCTGGCCCTGCGATAACTCCTCGAACGGGAACCGCTGGTTACACTTAGTGCAGGCGTACAGGGCCGATGTGGCCATCACCAAGCCCAAAAACACACACTAACCGCTACTGATAAAATATATACACACTTAACGCGCAGACGACCTTTAACACATAGGTTAAGGTGAGACCTGAGCAGATTCAATCCCAATTAAAACTGCACTAAATCCCGATAAATAAAATTGATCCAACCACCTAAAACTGCTCTGCGAACACTATTATAAAAAAACATCAGTGGCTTAAACTCATGATAACTACATATAAAATGCTATATCGCTATACGTTAAAAGAATGACTAAAAACATGATTTCATTTCTCGGTTTCTTGACTCCTGGTGAGAATTTGCTTTCTCCTTTTTGTATCTCGGTCGACGCACGAACCGGATGCGACCTGTGACTACAAAGGAAAGACTCAACGGCCAATCAGATGCCGGCGCCGATGGGCGGGAAGGACGGGTTTGAAAAATAAGCACCAATCAAAGAGCTCGTCCCGCCTCATTAAAAAACTACGTATTGTTTTCTGTGACGTGTTTGTGATGTAAAGCTCTCACCCTTTCTTGTGCGTTTTAGTGAAACTGGCAACAGTACGACTGTAAGGGGCTCCATTTTGGCTCAGATTGAAAATCAGAATTTTCTCTTGAGTAAAACAAAACTAAAGACAGAACAGCAGAGAACATAGTTGTTACCTAGAAATAACTTGATTGATTGTATAATTAATTTGAATAACAGTGGTGATATTTACGTAATATTTAATATGATTACTTGTGATTTCCAGCAGCATATTCCCTTAAATCACTTAGAGCTGTATATAGCACTGAAGATGAAGAAGAAAAATAAAATAATTTGTAGCAGGCTTATGTCAGATTCAAATAAATACCAACAAAAATAGTTAGATAACACAATTACACACCTTTTTCATAAAAACAAGAACAAAACAAATTTCTTAAGTATTACGTTGCCTAGTTGAAGGTACTCTGCTCATTGTGCATTTAGTATGGATCTTACATGAACCAGATACAGCCAAACAACTTGTAAGAAGTGCCTCTTATGTAATACTTAATCCAAATATCTGTTATTTTATTATTTTAAATTTTCCGTATTTAATCTTTCAAATTTGAGAGTGAATAAGCATTTAAAATATACATTTTGATAAAGATTTTCATGTGAATGTCGAATTTAGCTCATCAGCATTTGTTCGCAGCTTATTTTATACAAAAAAATTTTTTTTTTTAAAAATGACAAAAACAATGATTTAAATTACTATAGAAAAAATGATAGCCTTATTGCTAAATGAATTTGATCAGTTATGGTTAGTGCGTCACTCAAGGCAAAATAAACGCGACTGGCGTTCTACTGTATCTTCTGAGATCCTGATAAAAAAAATATGGCGGATCAGTCGGTGGGTAATGAATAGACGGTTATTTTCTAAGTGGTTTTGGTGGCGATTTAAATGAAAGTTGTTCTGTCTGTGTTGGTTGATATCATTTATAATTGCGTTATGTCCTCATAGGTTGAGATTACAGAGGGCTGTCGACTTCCCGTGCTGCGAAAAAATCAAGAAAATGAAGACGAATGGCGTAAGTATCCAATAGCATCAACGTATATAATGTAACACTAGCAGCTCCTCTGCCTTACATGTCAGTGCTCATGTATACAAAAACAGCTACTTTCGAATAGCAGTATAATATATGTAGATATTTACGAATTTAACGGTTTATTCGTCTCTTCATAGCTTTGGCTGAAATTCTCAGTGTTAAAGACATCTCTGGAAAAAAGCTCTACTATGTTCACTATATTGACTGTGAGTATTAATTATTAGCTTTGGTCACCTACCTTATTTTTTGCCTTCAGAGTGTGAATGATATTGAGCTTTTAATTTCAAAGCAAAAACTGCTAAATTTGTTGGGTTTTTTTTGTAAGTCAATAAGCGCCTGGATGAATGGGTTACACCAGACCGACTGGATATTAAGAAGCTCCAGTTTCCCAAGAAGGAGGCAAAGACCCCTATGAAGAATGGGCTGCCTGGGTCTCGCCCGAGCTCGCCAGAGAGAGACGTGGTAAGCCTGTGGCTCTAGATGTAGAAACAACACTGTCCCATGTCAGTGGCAAAAATATACAGTATATCATACTCAGCTGTTTTCAAATTTGCATGCTGTTCCATCCGTTTATCATCTCTCACTTTCTGTTCAAATTTAGAAGAAGAGTCTAGATCTCCATGTTCAGTCTGCTTCAGCTACTTCAAGAGGCAAAACCCTCCCCACACTGGTACAGAAGATCCCTGCCCATTCTTTTTGCCAATCAATCTGTACAGAAAGAGTTTATGATGAACGAGCTGGATTAAAGACTAATTTAAGTAAACTCACTATCCACTTTTCAAAGTGTGAGGGATGTAGTTTTTGCCTCATATCGATTTAAACTGCAGATAGCAGTTAGAACCTTTTATGTAACGTGTAAATTAAAGATATTTATTGAACGATAATGTTAACATTGTATGAAAGGAGTGACATAATATATCTTTGAAAGATGCTAAGTTACTAAATTACATCTAAAATACTAGATACGTTTGTAGCATTTATTACACGGGGAACTGAAAAAAGATGTTTTGTTACTCCTAAAGCAAATCTATTCATTTTCTGTATGTTAAAGCTAAGCCAGACCCCAACAATAAGAACATTCTCATTACTCATTAGTCTTTATTTGTTTTCATGAGGTAAGTGGCAGAAGTTCACTCATGGTTTTGTTGTTCGGTATGATGACTTTTAGTACATTTTAAAGAATGTTGCAGAGAAAAAAGTAGCTGTTGTTTCTGTATTACAGAAAAGGAAAGCAGAGTCAGTGTCTTTGGCAACACAAGTGACCGCAGCGACTCCAGTGTCTTCACTTCCTGGTTCTGTGGATGCAAGTCAAGCCTCTGTCTACCCAGCAATGAGAGATTCCTCTTTCAGCATTAAATCAAGAGACGAGCATGAACCACTCACCTCACTCACCTCTCTCACCACAGTAAGAAATCACTGCATTTGAAACAACTCAAGAATAGTTTCTCTTAAAAATGATTGAATTTCAAAAAATGTTAGGTGTAAAGAAGTTTTTAAAATATCGTTTTAAAAATCAAGCCTTTATTGCCTCTGCTTCTTCCTCCTGAAAGAATGGCACATCATCCATCCAGCATCATCACATTCCTCCTCAGCCTGGGAGAAAAAGAAAAAGTTGTGGAGGGACACATGAGGTATGTCCTGCAAGCTAAAAATGCTCATTCTCAAAAAAAATTACATATATTTTTTACATTATTTATCAAGATGGTGTTGTAAAATATTCAGCATCTGTTTAAAGTAGGATTGTAATGTTTTAGGGCACTTCTTTTCTGTATATTTTATGATGGTACTTTAATTCAACAGTAGTACCATTGTTATAGGTGAAATACTGTGTTATACAAATTCTGTACAATTATATTAACCAACACTGACTACTAGTAAGAAGTAACCAAAACTAAATCATTAAAATGTTTTCCACTGAGATTTTGCTTTTTGCCCTTCTATGGCTTACCTTCCTCCATTCAAATTTCCCAAAGCTTTGCAACCCCTTGTGTTTTTCTAGATGGTAAAGATGTTCCAGAATAACAGCCCTCGCTGCTCCACCGTCTTTTTGCTGCCAGGAGAGGTCCAGCTCATTTACTTCCCATTGCTTTTGCTTTGGTTTGAGTGTCTTGTCAGAATGGAGGCTTAGGGTCATGAAAGATTCAGATTCTAAACAGAATGGACTCTGTACATTAAGTAATAGAATCCATTGCACTGAATACCTAAATATATATTTTTGTAAAGAAATCAGGTGAACCTGACATGAAAAAACTAAACAAAACAGTTTATATATGAATTCCATTTTTTTAATATGAAGCAGAGTCACGGTCTTCATGTATTGGTGTTTCATACTATTCTCCCTGACTCTACTCTCTGGTTTCAGGACTCTCAGGACAGTTCAGATGGAATCCCATCTGCCCCGCGCATGACCGGTAGCTTGGTGTCGGACCGCAGTCATGATGACATTGTGACACGGATGAAGAACATAGACTGTATTGAGCTGGGCCGACACAGACTGAAGCCTTGGTATTTCTCTCCATACCCACAGGAGCTCACCTCTCTGCCCATTCTCTACCTCTGTGAATTCTGCCTCAAATACCTCAAGAGCCTCAAATGTCTTCAAAGACACTTGGTAAGAATAGTTAGACAGCTGTACGCTTAAGGTGCGGACACATTAGTTACATTTTGCAGACATTTTTCATTGTCAGTAGTTCAGCCATGCATAAAGTATACCACACACTAAAGTCACATTTAAAACAAACAGCTTTCTGTCACGGTAAATTTTGGTAACAAGCTTGAACACCAGTGAAGTCTGCTTCAGGCACATTTCTACTCTCATGTTGAACTCTTGATTGCACAGATTCCCATACATATTTTTTATCTAATTTTATTGCATTTAATATAACTATTACTACTTCTGTAACTTTTACAGACAAAATGCAACCTGCGGCATCCACCAGGAAATGAGATATACCGCAAAGGAACCATCTCCTTTTTTGAAATAGATGGCAGAAAAAACAAGGTGTGTAATGAGAGGAAGATGACAAAATTAGAGTTTGGATTAGTGCTTTAACACAAAAAACTCTAAAGTGTTGTTGCTAAATTGGCTATACGTAATCAAGAATATGTGTTTGGACACTTATCCTTTAATAGGGTCCAGTGCATATATTGTAATGCATGTACTATACATCTTTTGTGAACTCTTAAAGGTCTTTTAAATCTATTTTAAATCTTCTCTTTCACTGCACAGGCATATTCCCAAAATTTGTGTTTATTGGCCAAATGCTTCCTGGACCATAAGACCCTGTACTACGACACAGATCCTTTCCTCTTCTATGTTATGACGGAGTATGACTCAAAGGGTTTCCATATAGTTGGCTACTTCTCAAAGGTATATTTAATCTCTGCTGGCATCTATTTTTATGTTTTTTTAATCCTTCAAACATAGCTTGTGCTGTATCTAAAATAACACCTCTTGGCTTCTTTGAGGCCACTGAAATTGAATGTTTTTTTCCTTGTTCATTAAAGGAGAAGGAATCAACTGAAGACTATAATGTGGCCTGTATCCTGACCTTGCCACCTTATCAGAGAAGAGGCTATGGCAAACTACTAATAGAGTTCAGTGAGTCATTTTACAATTTTTATGACTAATTAAATTGCATTAATCAAACAACATTTTTGCTCAATACTTATTTATGCCTCAAAGTTATTTAATGTAATTAGCCCTGAATGTTGTGGGCCTTGCTTAAAAAACATCTTCTCTCCAAGGTTATGAGCTCTCAAAGGTGGAAGGAAAGACCGGCACCCCAGAGAAACCTCTGTCTGATTTGGGCCTGCTCTCGTACCGTTCATACTGGTCCCAGACCATTCTGGAGATACTCATGGACCTCAAATCAGAGAATGGCGAGCGGCCACAGATCACCATCAAGTATGTGCCCACTGGTTGTACTGTACTAAGGAAATACTTTATAGGCACAGTTTACTAGCAGTGTTCTTGCTTTTGATGTTCTTAGTGAAATTAGCGAGATCACAAGTGTCAAGAAAGAGGATGTGATATCAACTCTTCAATACCTCAACCTCATCAATTATTACAAGGTAAAAATAACACTTTCAATGAACAATTCTGAATTTAAGTTCTCAATCTGAGAATTTAATTAGTTGGATTTGCTCTTCTCTATTGCAGGGTCAATATATCCTCACCTTGTCTGAGGACATAGTGGAAGGTCATGAGCGTGCCATGCAGAAACGCCACCTCCGCATTGATCCCAAATGCTTGCATTTCACTCCTAAAGACTGGAGCAAGAGGGGCAAGTGGTGAGGCACAGGAGGGCCACTATCTCACAGATGCAGACAAGAATTAAAACCAACATAAATACTGTAAATGGTCTTGAATTTATATACTTTTATGGTTTTATATAAAACACAAAATATCAAGCCACCTCAAAAATGTAACTAAACTTGTAAATAAACAATCTGTTTTTACTGTTTGGGATTATTAACACGTTTTCTTAGTCGCTAAAGATTAAAGATATAGGATTGCTTTGCACATTATCTGAAATATGCGATGCATTACATGTATTTCATATTTTACACATTAAGTTACAGTACACTATTGTGTCATGGATACTCGGACTGCAGCATGACTACACAAAAACCAGATATAAACTGCAGATATTGCTATGGACTCCCAATTGAATCAGGGTCAAGACCTTTTATTTGTCAATAATGTTAATGTATGAGCAAAAGTTATAGAGCATATAACAAGATTACATAGTGTCATTTTAAACAAGCCCAAGAAAGTTCAGAATTCAAGTAAAGACAGAAGCCTGTATGCAAAACCCTGAGGCTGAAAAACTGGCCTCATCTTCTCTCCGCATCAAGATAATGCAGGCAAAATCCCAGTGACATCACAATACTTTGGTCATGTGATGCTCAGGCACAGAGTTCTACTACATACAGCTCATACAGTCCAAGCCCTAATATCCTTCTAATATGTATTAGTGCTTAAACAGTCTTAATAAATGTATTAATATAATACTAGTATGAAACAGTTTTAGTGATTTAAAAAAAAGCTTCTTCTATTCATCCAGCCAGCTGGTAGCAGCGAGGTGAATGTTAGTGTGTGAATTTACATCAGTTGTGCATCACTGCAAGTAACATGAGAACCATGTGACATGCTCACGCGGTGTGTGTGTGGGCATCTACATTCCTTAAAGTCTAAACAAAGGTCTGCACAGGTGTGATGGAGCGCGTGGGAGACCCCGGCCTCTCGGAGGATGACGTGGCCGTGCGATTGGCCGCCTCCCGCTGCAGCTCTTCCACCCTCTTCTGAAGCTCTGCACGTTTTGCTAGCAGTTCTTTGTAGCGCTGATGGACAGGCTCCTAAAATACATTTTTCATCAAACTGAGACTTTCAAACTAAACATAGACATCACAATCCATTTAAAAACCCAATGTAAGTCCTTAAAATGATAACCCTGGATAACAATTTCTGGGTTATCTTGATTCACATTGTAAAATTTCACTTGGGGTTAACAACAAATCCTGGGTATTCATAAGTTGACACTGTACGTTCCTAAACCCCATGTTAACATCCTTATTTCCAGTGTCAATGGCATTGATTGGACAAATGCAGTGATAGTTATATAATGATAATTTTCCTTTCAAATGCTGAAACGATGGTTTATGCAATCCATTTCTTGCATTTCAATGCATTTCACAACTCTGGGTAAAAGTGGTGCTAAATTACCCTTTATCCTGGGTTAAATGCAGAGTTTAGAATGATGATAGACTGGGGTTTAAGTGCAGTGTGAAAAGCCTGAATGAATTGTCTTTCAAATGAGCAAACTTTATCTAGCATAGTCAGATAATAAATCTAACAATTTCAGTAACTACACATCCATTAAAACCTGGAATGTACCTGTGGTCGCATGCGAGGATTCCAGCGTATGTAGTAGGTGACCCAGAGCTGGAGGTGTCGTATACCAACGGTGGGGAAGAGCACATGGGAGGGATAATGTACATACAGCGGATTCACAAACTCTTCTAGCTGACTGTTCACAAATGACCATAGAGACACGGTGCGCTTCGGGACTTCCTACACAAAACAGACAGTCTCTTAGAAGCGCACACACTCATATATGCAGCTTATAAACGAACACAAGTCTCACACAAACAATGACAACGGATAAGTTGCTCTGGAAAAAAGCATCTGCCAAATTACATCATGATCCATTAAAGAGGCTAACTCTCATATTCCTACTCTTTAAATGAGATGCAAGTGTGCAAATATTTATTCCCAAGGCCATTCTCATTCTTACCTCTTTAAGTCTTTGCTGCTCACTGTTACACAGAAATGTGCCAAAGAGGCAGCTGTAGAGGTGATCCAGTATTGTTATGAGGAAATACTCATTGAACTCGAAAGCTGCAGGAAACTACAAACACAAATACTGATTACTTAGACACAGACCACAGAACATACTGAAGACATAGGCAGGTGGGCAGGTGTTGCTTAGGGAACTCACCTGTCTTGTCATCTGCCAAACACAATCAATGAACTGCAGGAAGATTGGTGAGCGATCGGCATCTGTGTGATTCTTATCACCATGGCCCACTCGCTGTATACACAAATTATATCAAGTCTCTTATGTTTACAATGGCTACTTTTGACCAAATATACAATAAAAACACAAAACTGTGAACTATTATTACAATTTATAATAGTTGAAATAAGAATATTAATTTCTTTACAGAAAAAAATCTTACTGACCCTACTTTTCTAAATGGTAGTGTACGTATTATGTTTTAGTATTTTATTTTTATTTTAAATGGTCAAAAGTATATTATATATTCTGTAGAACTAAAAAAAAATATTGACAAGATATGATAATGAAAATGCATTGAAATTAAAATAGTCATATGCCAGATACTACTGCACTTATATAGGGCACTATTAAGCAGTCATCATAAAGTAAATAGTGAACGAGTTAACAAGTATGAAATTTGGGAAACAGGTAACCTAATATTCTCTCACAGTCTTGCTTGTTGCTGTATCATGTAAACTACAACTGGACCCCTGACCTGTTGGAAGCGGTGACCGAAGCTGAGCCACTCTTTCTCCAGCAGTATCTGAAATCCTCGTATTGTTCTGTAGTGAGAGTCCAGCATTATCAAGGCCAGTGAGGTCAGCTGAGGAGTTCTGTCCCAGCCGTCACTGCAATGAACCACCACTGAGGTTTTCCCAGACTCCACTTTATCGGCTATCCTTAAAGCTCCGGCCAGGATCAACTATCACACAAACGCACACCACACAGTCAGTGCCACATTCATCATCCTCACGTTTCTTAACATTTGTAAAAGGTGATTAACGAGATCACTTCTGTCTCACCTTAATATGCTCCAGCCAGTGGGTGGACTCGATATTGGAAAGCCAATGAGATTCCTCAATGTTGGGATAGACAACCTCCTTCAGTTTCCGTAGTGACTCACGCATTACATGAATGTTGTGGATGTCCAGAAATACCAGTTCAGCATTCTGATAAGCATCTTCACTCTCAAACCCACCTCCTTTCATCTAAAATACACAAACACAGGCTTTCAAAATGTCAGTTTCATTCAAAACGCACACTTGAAGTGAAAGTGAGTGCCTACTTTGTTAGCCGCAGCATTCACACTTGGTCTGGCATCGAATATGTATAGTTTGTGTGATTGAGCGTTTGCGTCCATAATGGCCTGAAGGAGCTTCTCATCTTCTTTGCAGCGGCGGCCGTTCTGGCCCACCATCGTTTGACTGGCACGCACCACTGCGGCCTGACTCTCCGGGTGGATCCATGACAGGACCTAAACCAGGGCGAGCCAACAGCTTCAGTGGTGAGGCCCGGGGACGAATAATTCTACACACACAGACTGATGTGTGATGATTCAGAAACATCTCATGACACTGACCGGAATGCGTCCTTTGGCCCTAAAGCTGGAGACGCGTCGCAGTTCCTCATCAGTAATGGTTACTGGGACAAATAGAGCTGCTGGGTATGAATCACACAGCTCGTAGTGATCATTTACCTTGGAGATCCTCCAGCTCTCGTTTGGAAGACCCTACACACACACACACACATACACACGTGTATTTAAAACACGACGCACAAATAATTGATTCTCATTGGTTAATCACAGCATTATGAAGAAAATATTTTTGCATAATGATGATAAACTATATAAAAGATTGTTGTCCCAGGAAAACAATATTCTATACAGTTGTGCTCTCCATAGTCATTCTCATTCTATTCAAATATTTAAATTAAATTATTTTATATTATTTATGTTTGACATAAGGAATACAAATAATATATTTATTATTATATGGACACTACATAATACAACAAATATTCGCATTGAAAGATTTAACAGACAGATTTAATTTCTTAATTGTCATGTATTAATTTGGTAAGTACCTGTGTTACATGGGATAATGAACACTGTCATCATTACTTAAAGCAATCCCCCTCAATATACAAGCCAACTGTGCTTTACATTTAGAGTCCTAATCACTCTAAAGGGATTTATTTTGCAATACATATCGAATGAATAAATATATTACACAGATTGTACCTGTCTCTTGTATTCAGCCAGTGGGTCATACACCTTCCACCCATTCTCAGGAAATACCTGCTTATACTCAAATGCAAAGAGGGACTAGAAAAAGAGGAAGGAAGGAGACAGAAAGAGATACAAGTTCATTTTAGGCTGGTGCAGGATCGGTTTAATTTAGTATATAAATCATATGCTGTTTTAATATTTTCTCACCATGTTGTTTGACACTGGAAAAGCAAACTTCATCAGAACCTCAAACACGGACTTCTTTAGTGAGTCCTCAGGCTCCTTGTGCACAAAACGTAGGTTCCTCATATCCTACAAGACAAGACAATTAAGCAAATATGCAAAAAAAAAAAAAAGGATAAATCAGGATTGAATAGTTAGGGTTTATTCAGCTGCCAGTTTATTGTCCTGCCAATATTTTCAATGGCCCTATCACAAAACTATTATATATTTTTTTAGCAGTGTATTTTCATATGTGCCAGATGTTCATATTCACATACATACATAAAATTACTAAAACTTGGGGAAGAAAGGGGATTTAAGTGACTTTGAATGTGGAATAGAGTATTTCAAAAACTGCTGATCTACTGGTATTTTCAAAACCATCTCTAGGGTTTACAGAGAATGGTTTGAAAAAGAGAAAATATTCAGTGTGCGGCAGTTGTGTGGACGAAAATGCCTTGTTGATGTCAGAGGAGAATGGGCAGACTGGTTAGAGATGATAGAAAGGCAACAGTAACTCAAATAACTACTTGTTACAAACAAGGTATGCAGAATATAATCTCTGAACGCACAACACATCAAACCATGAAGCAGATGGGCTACAGCAGCAGAAGACCATATTGGGTGCCACTCCTGTCAGCTGAGAACAGGAAAAGGAGGATACAATTCGCCAGGCTCACCAAAATTGGACAAGAGAAGATTTAAAAAACATTGCATGGTGATGAGCCTCGATTTCTGCTCCACATTCAGATGGTAGTGTCAGAATTTGCCGTAAAGAACATGAAAGCATGATCCATCCTGCCTTGTCTCAACGGTTCAGGCTGCTGGTGGTGTAATGGTGTGGGGGATATTTTCTTGGCACACTTTGGGCCCCTTAGAACCACAACCTACCTGAGTATTGTTGCTGACCATGTCCATCCCTTTATGACTACAGTGTACCCATCTTCTGATGGCTACTTCCAGCAGGATAATGCACCATGTCACAAAGCTCAAATCCTCTCAGACTGGTTTCTTGTACATGACAATGAGTTCACTGTACTCAAGTATCCTCCACAGTCACCAGATCTCAATCCAATAGAGCAGCTTTGGGATGTGGTGGAATGGGAGATTGTTATCGTGGATGTGCAGCCGACAAATCTGCAGCAACTGCGTGATGCTATCATGTCAATATGGACCAAAATCTCTGAGGAATCTTTCCAACACCTTGATGAATCTATGCCATGAACAATTAAGGTAGTTCTGAAGCCTAAAGGGGATCCAACCCAGTACTAGCAAGGTCTACCTAATAAAGTGGCCAGTGAGTGTTTTTTTTCCATTTTCAATTATATTTCAGCTTTATTTAGCGCTTTGAGTTTGAGAAAGGTGTTACTATTCAAACGTAGGCATTACTAATCAAATGTATTATTATTATTTCATATATATATATAATAAACAAAACTATTTATTTTTTTATATTTTCAAAAAGAAAATTGCAAATCAACCTTGCAGACAAGGCCGTAAGAGACATCTCCTCTGCTAGTTGCTGCTCCAATCTTCTCTACTCTGCTCAAAACTCCCAGTGGTAGATCCAGCCCAAACACCGGTTCCTAGACAATAAATGAGGTGATGGAAGTCTTTAGTTTAGAAACTCTCTCCAGCAGTCATACAGAAACAGCATAAGCACATGGCTCGTACCCTGTCAGTGCATCTGAAGAAAAGTCTGTAGTTAGTGACGGTCAGAGATCCTCTAACAGGCCCAATGAACGGACAAATGTAAGTCACATCTTTAGCTGTAGACACACACACAAGAAACAGATACATTTACACCATCAGAATGGATGATTTAAGGAAGTCAGTATAATGAACCACAAATACCGGAATCCTGAACCAGTTCCTCTGGCAGAAGAGGAAGTTCGCCTTTACTGGGGTCTTTGTAGACCTGCACACAGAAGAACATGAAATCAATAGAAAGGAACTGAGACTTAATCCAAACTTTAGGCTTACATTTATACTTTCATACCTTTTCAGTTGCCTTTCCTTTACTCTGTTAGGAATTTAAAACAGATGAGGTTAAGTTATCGTAACAGTTCAGAGCATACAACAGGTTTAGGAACAGAATAAGAAGTGCTGGGTTGGACTTTGGTCCTGACTGACCCGCAGCTCTGTGTCTGAAACTCTGGGTCCACTGGAGCGGTCCGAGCGCGTCGTGGTGGAGCTGAAAGGATTACAGCACACCTATGAGCTTTACACATTAAAGGAAGCGTTGTCTCATAAATGAACATTCTGCCATCAGTTGCTGATACTTATGTTGCTCCAAACCTGTACATCTTTAGTGTCACTGACAGCATTAGCAATCATTCACTATCATTACATCTGCTTTACTTTACTTTAAAATGAGTGGTGTGTTTCTGCCTAATATCTCCTTTAATGCACTACAGATTAATTAAAGAAAGTCAGTCATACAAGGTTGGAAAATATATATTGAGCAAATAATGACAGACTTTACATTTCTGAGTGAACTATCCCTTCCGTAAAAATAGTGATCATACTTAATTGCAGCGCAAAATATATTATTTAAACATCCTGGAACGTTTTTCATACGACGCGTTTGCGAATCAGGTAACGTTAAGTTATTGTAAATATTCACTCAGTAACGTTAATGCCTCTGTGTGAGAGAGTGTGTTTGTGTTTTCTCTTGGTAAGCAACGTTACCTGCACAGCGACTCCACGCTGTCCACACTGCCGCTCTCCTCCATCCCGAACTGCGCCACTGATAAAGTTGTCAAGTTAACTTAACAAATTTAGTGACTGTTAAGTGCGGAATCTCAGTGAACACAAACAGCGGAAGCCGCCATGTCTTCCCAGAATTCCTCTAGTTGGGGGCCATAGACATATGGGTGGGGCTGGCAGTGCGCGCTCGCGCGTTGGGCGTTTGTGGCCGTGAGCGCGTGATTGTTGGTCACCTTGTGGGGACTTTTCTTCCGCCAGATTAAAACTAGATCAAACAACATGAGACACAAACACCAAAATGTGCATAGTGTAACTATATGTATTTTATAAACAAAAACAACCAATAAAGGTAAAAGTTTAATTAAACAATGTCTTAATATTAAAATATGTTGGGATTAGGGTTAATAAAAATGAATGAATGAAATGTCTTTATTGAATTAATATGAATTTTTAAAAGCTTGATTTAAATAAAATCATTTAAAAAAAAAATGTGTTAGCTGATTGATATAACATTGACAAACTGTTTTTAACCGATTTAACTATATACTGATTACTGAAAAATAAAGAAGGACAGTTCTGTACTCAGTGATTGTTCAATGTAACATTCAGGACAAGATAATGGAAAAAATGAAGTAAAGATAGACATGGGGCACTTAGGTTTTTTTTTTTTTTTTGATAAATAAAGTCTTAAAAGTCTGGTTATATTCCCTCATTTCCAGTAATAAATCCAGTCCTAATCAGCAGAAGTTTGTTATAAAACCCTTGGATTAATAGAAATTAAAACAATCTACAGTACATCCTTGTATGTGCCATTTACCCTCTCAAAAGGAAAAAGCAATGAATAAATTAAATGTATTTCATTGATAATAACCATTTGGATTAATATGTTATTTTATTTTGAAGCTGCTGTTGTGGATGTAATTCCAGGTCTTTATTATAATACATCTATCTAAAAACAGTTCTGTTGTGTACAAATTTGTGCATACAGAAACTGGATCAATGTAGCCTATAGTGTGCATGTGTAAACTTTCCTGTATGTACATGGTTATAAATGTGCGTGAAAGCAAAGCTATGTACAAGCTTGTGTATGAGAGTTGGTATGTATGTTCATGTGTAAATGCATTTGTACATAATTTGCGTCACAGTGTCTGCTGGTGGGTGTATGCCTTGGATCTGATCTGAATGGTTAAGGACGGGCAGCACAAGCATCTTTTGTGTGGAGATGTTTGTAGTGGGGTGAGTAACAGCGTGACTGTGACACGAGTGATTAGCAATGCAAAGCTCCGGTACTGCAGAATAGTCTGCACTGGGGAAACATCAACCCTTTCCTGTGCGAGTGCGAATTCAACCTCTTCATCTGCTCAGGGACCACACCAACCGCAGGTAAACATCAGCCAAATACCAACCCTATCAAACACAGTACTAAACCTACCAATTAAACCCTATCATAATCAACTACCAACCATGATCAATCCAGCAACTCAATAATCAACCAACTACCAAACCAGTAAAGTCAGCATGAAACACCCATCTCCCTGGTTTACTTCTAATTTAGAATGTTTACAACCACTTATTGATCATGGAATATACTACACATAGTAATAAAATTTTATAAACCAACCTCTGGGAAACTAAAAATCTGTATTTGAAGTGAAGATGTTTTGCAGTATCTTGGGACAATGATTTCTGATGTATGTTCAGGATGTTCCATTTCTCTGCACTGTAAAAAATAAGGTTTCCTTATTGGCATTGATAGTTCCATGAAGAGCTTTTCACGTCTATAGAAAATTTTTATTGCTCAAAAATTTCTATATAGTACAAAAATTAAGAGGGGGAAAGGTTCTTTATAAAACTGTTCTCTGAAAGGTTCTTTAGGGAATCAAAAATGATTTTCTTCTATGGTGAAAAAAACTCTTTTTGTAACATTTATTTTTAAGAGCTATGATGACATCTATTGCTGGATTTCATTAAAACAATAATAAAACACAATCCACAATTTATTGGGGGAAACTACTAAAAGTAAAAGATGTAGAAGACTCAATGGAAATAGTAATGTAAAAATGGTAATTTTATATTTCACCATTACAAGACAACAATTTAAATTTTCTTATAGAGAGAGAGAGAGAGACTAAAAGCATATTCTATTATGTTAAATGTTAAAATGATAGAACTATAGCAATATTCACCAATAATGTAAAACAAAATTACATGATAAGACTACATCATCATTTTAATACATTTTCAAATGGTTATATATTCAGGGTATTTGCAAAACGAACTGTTGAGACATTTCTAACTACCAAACCCACTTTAAACTTCTAAACATGTAATTCTAAACCTGGAAAATCTGATTTAATAATGAATGTGCTTATATATATATATATATATATATATATATATATATATATATATATATATATATATATATATATATATATATATATATATATATATATATATATATATATATATATATATATATATATATATATATATATATATATATATAAAGAAAACTGCTGCAAGGTCCTGTGAGGTCAGAGCATTTAATATTACACAAATCTGAGGCAGAAGGCAAAAATGGAAGATACTCTGTGACCCGTATCACAGAAATACACACATCCAAGCGCACACTCTTGTTCTGTGACTGAACCCACGCTTCCATTGTGTGATGGGAGAATGACATTGGCTGCAAGTTCGCCGGTCACATGGGTGGCTGTGCCTTCATAAATGGTTGCTGCAAGCTGGAGGCACTCCATCTGACAGAAGTACACACACACACACACACACACACACCGGAGACACGGCGGGTCTCAGAACCCCTCTACACGGGCTCTGCCCATGCCACTAACACCACCTGCGGAGTCTGGTAATTCTGAATACTGCATGAATCTCTTTCTCTCACGCTATTTTTCTGGTTGCTGCTGTTTTCTGCTGTAGATGTGGTTGTATTTTGTCCTTGCACTTCATTTCTTATAAAATGTAAATGATTTTCAGTTAATGAGGTACATTCAGGTAGCATACAGTCATGAAAAAACACTTTGTCCAAGTACTACCCTGTACAGGACATTTAAGTCCATTGTCAAGGCATATTGTAACTATATTCTTGTGCTGTGCATTGTTTTAAAGACATATATTTGTGCATTGCATCAGACGTGGTCATTATGTGTTTCTAATTATGACATAACAATGGTTATTGAGCAGTAATAAGAGGGCTTAAATCCAGACTTTGATGTGATATATGGGTTTATGCATGTCTCAATGCTGATGGACATTTTGTTTGCTGTGTGTTTTGTTTTTAAAGGCATCTCTTACGTTTACCAAAACTGCATTTGTTTGGTTATAAATATAGTAAAAACTTTGATATTGTGAATCATTACTACAATTTAAAACTGTCTCTATTTTAATATATTTAAACATATATTTATTAATGTGGTGGTCAATTTAGCAGAATCTGATTTTACCAAGTGAGACATGTTCCTGGGACAACATCTTTGTTGACCCTGGAACAACATTGTGATTAACCAATCAGATTTGAAGAACAAGTTTATAGATTTTGTGAAGTTTACGCTTACAATTACTGTTAGGTGCTTGTACATCAGTGTCATTCATCTATCATTTCCTCTGATTTTAAGGATCACTCATGGTTAAGGTTAGGTTTAGGTGTAGGGATATGGTCAAGACTACATTTTTTGAGTAAAATGTTGTTCCAGGGTCAACAAAATATGTTGACCTAGGAACACATCTAACTCAGCAATATCAGGTTGTGCGGTGAATTTATTGCAGCCATTATTGCAGCCTTCAGTTTGATCTTTTCAGAAATCAATACGCTGATTTGGTGCTCAATACAATTAGTCGAATGATCAATGTTGAAAACGGTTGTGCTGCTTAATTTTTATGTGGAAACTGATGCTTTTTTAGGATTTCTTTGAAGAAAATAAAGTTCAAAAGAACTGCATTTATTGGAAATAAAAATCTTCGGTAACATTTTAAATGTAACCCATGTGACTTTTGATCTTTAATGTGTCCTTGCTGAATAAAACTATTTTGATTATCTTTTAAATATTCCTGATCCCTATTTTTGTACGGTAGTGTGTGTATATATAAAATAATTGTAAAATATGCTTTAATAAGCTGATCGCTGTATGAAGCCTCCTCCGTTAGGTTGAGAGCGGCTTCTGTTCTAACCTTGTGTGTGTGTGTGTGTTTGTGTGTGTGCACTTGTACTGCTTTTATTGTGAGGGCCAGTTTGAGTTTTAGACCATCGAAGTGAGGACAATCTTGTAAAGTGAGGAAGGACATTTTGGCCACTCCTCACTTTCTGAGAGCCCTTCAAAAGACTTGGTTTTAGGGATCAGGTTAGGTTTAGGTTAAGTGTTTGGGTGAGGCACTTAGTTCTGATTTAAGGAGCTAGAGATTGCATTGTGTCCGTGTATGTCCTCACAATGATAGCTAGCCTATATAGAGTTGTGTGTGTGTGTGTTCCCTAATTACAGTGGACTTTTTCTCTGTCTTCCAGATCTGGAACCAAAAATGAACTGGGCGTCTTTTTATGCCGTGATCAGCGGCGTGAACCGGCATTCTACCGGCATTGGGCGGATTTGGCTGTCTGTCCTCTTCATTTTCCGGATCCTGGTTCTGGTGGTGGCGGCGGAGAGCGTGTGGGGCGATGAGAAAGCACACTTCATCTGCAACACCCAGCAGCCCGGCTGCAACAGTGTCTGCTATGACCATTTCTTCCCCATCTCTCACATCCGACTGTGGGCGCTGCAGCTCATCATGGTCTCTACCCCCGCCCTGCTGGTTACCATGCACATTGCACATCGTCGGCATATCGACAAGAAGTTGTATCGGCAAGCTGGCCGCACCAGTCCAAAAGACTTAGAGCAGATAAAAAACCAAAAGATGAAGATTACTGGCGCCCTTTGGTGGACATATATGATCAGTCTGCTGTTCCGTGTGTTATTCGAATCTGCCTTTATGTATCTGTTCTACATGATTTACCCAGGATACAAGATGTTCCGGCTGGTAAAGTGTGACTCGTACCCGTGCCCAAACATAGTCGACTGCTTTGTGTCCCGACCAACAGAGAAAACAGTGTTCACTATATTCATGCTTGCTGTGTCCGGCATCTGCATCCTGCTCAACATCGCAGAAATCGTCTTTCTTGTGGCAAGGGCAACAAGTCGTCATCTCAATAACTCCAAGGATTCCCCAGTGGGGGCCTGGATCTCTCAGAAACTGTGCTCCTTTTAGAAGCGCTGGTCCTCTCACTCTCCGAAACCTACATAGGCTATTTCACAAAAACACTTAATGTTAATGAGGGCTAAAGTCATTGATCGTGTTTTTTAAATTTTATAACTCAGAACACTTTTTAAAATGTGTAGGCCTACATAATATTACTCCACACAATTTTAGAGCAATATTGAAATAAATTCACACTGCTGTATGAAATGATATACTCATATTGTCCCTAAAAACAATGCAATAAAAATGTTATATTTGATGAAAAAGATTAGATTTAACACATTTTGTTTTGCAAATGGCAACAAAAATGAGTTTGTAAGAAAGATGTTCCAATTTATTCATCAGCTGTACTTTATCTTGTAGATCAGGGGGCCTCGCCAAACTGGGTTCCAAAAAACATTTAAATGTACTTATATTAACATAATCTTAATTGAAAATGCTAAAAAACTAAAAAATAAAGATGTACAACATTAATCTGACTTCTTTATTTTATTACAACATAAGCTTGCTCAGGAAGGCCATCAAATTGTCTCAGACAAAAGTGTCCTTGGAGTCAAAACTGTTGAGAGCCACTGCAGTAGATAGTAGCTAATTTATGATAAAGCACAGTTTAACTTACATAAAAGCATCCAGAAACTGTCAGCACTATCAGGTTTATAATTGCTATCGTATCATAAACATCTCCACAACTACAACAACAATCGAAATTCAGATACGAATTCAGACATTGTTTTTGTATTATTTTAAAACTCTTGTGTGTCAAACAAATGTTTTAAAGTAATTATTATATGTAGTCTCGAATGCACAAGTAGCCTATACTCGAGAATTATTCTTGTTTTACTTGCAGGTCTGTACAGGGCATTACATCTTGGGGGCGCTAGAGCTCCAAAAGACCAAGTCTTCAAAAACCACAGTGACTGTAAATTTTTTATCCACTATTGCAACGTCAAGATCAGCATTTGTAATGTTCTGTTCATGATCATAATGATGGTTCCCTTTTTGATAAAGTTCTTTTGATGTTACAATAGGACATCTGTTTCAATAATCTGCTGTTAAAATATTTATTTAGTAAAATTTGGATGGACCCACTTTTTCCACAGTGGTCACCAGGTTCAGTGGCATAATTATTTAATATTTATTTATTACATTATTAATCACACACACACACACACACACACACACACACACACACACACACACACACACACACACACACACACACACACACACACACACACACACACACACACACACACACACACACACACAAATAACCAATGCCTTTCTTTTAGATGCATCCCATGTGATTTCAGTTAAATAAACATTTCAGTTCATTCAATGATATACAGTATAATACTATAATAGCCTATATACATACCATCCGACTTATTAGCCAATCAGAAAAATGAATTAAATATTTTACGAACCTGTTTTGAGTCATGGGTCTTCTGTCAACAGCCAGTCCAGTTTACCTGGGCTTCGAAAATGTAAAAATTCCCTGTCCTCCGTCAGCTCCGACCATAGCATACATATCAAATACAAGCAGAGGGACACAGTCTTGCCTCCTGTTTACCTCTTGCTCTTTAACTTCTGTTTGTTCTCCATCTGGTGCTTTAAAAAAGGAAAAAACTAAAACAGAAAGACAAAAAGAGAATATGTTTTAGTCGCTTTCCTTCAAAGGGAGGAATGTGTGCCTGGCTGACTGTGTCCTGTGAGCTCTGCCATTGGTCCTGACAGCTGTCACTCATCTGAAAGGCTCTGAGAAAAAAGGCAGGTGGTACACTCTCCAAAATTCTCCCTAGGGATTGTGTTCCCTGCCAAAATTAACCCCAACACACACACACACACACACACACACACACACACACACACACACACACACACACACACACACACACACACACACACACACACACACACACACACAAATACAGTGTATTTGTATGGGTCAGTTCTCTCTTTCTGTTTGAGTGAGTGTTGGAGTACAGAAGAGAGTGTATGTATGACAGAAGAAGTATAGCGCTGTGTACAGACCTGTAGACTTGTTATTATTTATGTGTGAGGGGATCATTCTAACTCGGGACTTTGAAGAAAGGTAAGTCTCAAGCTATAGAATTAACCGACTCTCACACACTCCCTTTGTACACATACAAACAGACCGATACACAAATGAGAGAAGACAGCACAGAAATAGCATCTGAAATCAATTTAATACCCTTTCAGACTTTTCTCTGTCTTGTATTAAGTTTTAACAGTCTTTGATTCCTTTCATTTGCAAGCATTAATCAATCCATGACTTTATATGTAAAGATATGGCTTAATAATGGCAGAAATATTGCCAGATCCATCCGATTTTTGGAAGCAAATAGGATCCTAGATTTAGTATTATGACTAATGCGATTAATCACTGTGTATGTATTTATTTATGAATGACAAATCGCAGTGTGTCTGGTTGATAATCTGAGAAAGGATGTATATTTTAGTTTAGAAATACTTTGATATTCTTCACAGAATTTATGCGTGTTGCTCAGTGTGAAACAAACATAGTAACTAAACTGAGAGGCTTTAAGATTCATATATAATGGTGAATTTTATTATTGGAATCTATGTACATAAATGCCAAGGTTTTCAAACTAAGGTCCAGGGACAAGATCCACAATTGTTCAAAGAGACATGCAGCACAAAATAAATGAATTTATAAAACATATCTATAAATAAATAAAAAAATAAGAATAATAAGAAAATAATTTTTTTAGTTTTCCATACAGAAAATCATTAGAACATTATTTAATCAAATCACTAATTGTTTTGTTCACAAGTAAGATATAAAAAGATGTCAGTGTCAACTTAATACAGAGTAGATATTTTGTATATTATCTGTATAGTAGATATTTTCAGGTTAAATTTGAGACATATTTATACATTTTTTTCACACTATACATAAAATATATTGCTGCCCCATTCACAAGGGTAGCATCATTTTTGGGGCCCATGGCATTAAAACGTTTGAAAAGTTAAGAAGCTTTCATGTTTAATTTAAGATAATCTGTTAACAGACAGTATGTAGTACAGAAAGTATGAAGTGTGTTGCAAGATCCTTGTGTATGTGTGTGTGTGTGTGTCTGCAGGGGTCGAGTATGTCCACCTGTTTCAGGTCATGCTCAGGCATGAAGACATGTCAGTGAAACCTCAGGGCCATATGACCAAACACATCCCTCAAACATGACAAAGAACCTTCAACCCACCCCTCTAATAATATATGTGTGTGTTAGCATGTATCTGTGTGCCTATGTAATTACTTAACCAAATTTTGCGGAAACTTTTTTGACTCAGGATTGATCTAAATCTGACAAAATTTAATCATTTATTTTTTATTTTTTTTGCAAAATTGAAGGTTTTCTGGTATGGTTAGGTTATGGTATTTTAATTATATGTATACATGTCTACAGAACGTCCACATTTAGTTGACTAAGTTGACATAATACATGCTGGACCTTTTCTTTTTGGACCTAAATTTAAGAAAAAGTAAATATATAAGTGTATACATTTTTGTAGGGAAGTATTGTAAGGCTAACTGGATTGTGCTTATTAATTTCCCTTATTTTTTTATTAAGATAACCTTTGCCGATTATTATTCAGACTAAGTAATGTAGAATTTTCACATCTGCCATTTAGTGATTATTGGCCATTACTGGTTATCAGCTTAATTAAAATTGCTGTATCTCTGTATTTGTGTGCATTTTCAGGTGGGCACGCAACAGTAATGGGAGACTGGAGCTCGCTTGGGAAGCTTTTGGAAAGTGCCCAGGAACACTCCACGGTGGTGGGTAAAGTCTGGCTCACCGTACTCTTCATCTTCCGCATCTTGGTGCTCGGTGCTGCCGCAGAGAAGGTTTGGGGCGATGAGCAGTCCGGTTTCACCTGCGACACCAAACAACCTGGTTGCCAGAATGTATGCTACGATATAACCTTCCCGATCTCTCACATCCGATTCTGGGTGCTCCAGATCATCTTCGTCTCCACTCCGACACTGATCTACCTGGGCCACATCCTGCACCTGGTGCGCATGGAGAAGAAACCAAAACACAACGAGGCAGGTGGGACGGACAAACAGGCACTTTTGAGCACCAAATCTGGAAGAGGTCCCATACGTGACGAACAGGGGAAGATCCGTCTGCAGGGAGTCTTGTTACGCACGTATGTCTTCAACATCATCTTTAAAACACTGTTTGAGGTGGGCTTCATTGTGGCACAGTACTTCCTGTACGGATTCGAACTCAAGCCACTGTATACCTGCAACAGATGGCCCTGTCCCAACACCGTCAACTGCTACATCTCACGACCTACAGAAAAAACCATCTTCATCATATTTATGCTGGCGGTGGCCTGTGTTTCTCTGCTGCTCAACCTGGTGGAGATGTACCACCTGGGTTTCACCAAATGCCACCAGGGTCTTCGATACAGGCGCTCTCATTCTGTCTGTGACACTGAATCTAAAGCACCTAGTGAGGATGCGGTGGTTCCGTTTGTGCCAAACTACCCATATTTTCCACCTCACGCACCGCCTCCAGCTCCTTTTCCCACAGAGCCACACTTCAACCTCTCAGAACCCGATGGAACCTTCCCGCAACACGGCAGCCGCTCCGCTTATAAGCAGAACCGCGAGAACATGGCTGTAGAGCGCAGCGGGAAACCGGATGCTGCAGATGTCAAAATCAACAAAACTAATTCTGTCCCCGGATCACCAAACCAGCAGCGCAGGCCCAGCTATTCAAGTCGATACAGCAACAACAAGACCAGGATGGATGACCTCAAAATCTGACCAGACACAAACAAGACTCCAACTAGACTCAAGACTCACAGGCTCTGAGCGCATGACAAGAATAAAAGTGTCATTAAGAGTGACATCAGAATCAGGGAGTCCAAATGTAAACTGGTGTGATGCTTTACTTGAATTCATTTTGTGGGAACATTGCAATAACGTGATCATTAATCAAAAAGATTGATGATTAAATCATAAACTAAAATCATATGGAAGCTTTGCTTTGATAAATCCTAATTGGTAAGTCAAAAAGTAGAGGTTATGATACATTAAGTCATAATTATGGCATAAATGAAATTATGAAATACAAATCATGGCATAAAAAATTGAAATTAGGAGTCATTATGACAAATTTCTACATGATTAAAAAAATTCTTATAATTTCGACATTTTGATTTCCATAATTATGAACTGATCTCTCCCTTTTTTTCTTCAGAATTTCAACACTATATGTCATAATCATGATATACCAAAACTTTTTTTTTTCTAATGTGCATGACGGAGAAGGGCTTTCGTAAGGATGATCACTTAAAATGAATTAAAGGAGACTTACGGGTAAAATGTGAATGTTTGAATCTTGTGAGGTTTATAGGGGGTGGACTGACTGTGGAGGAAAACTAATTTATATTTTTTCAGTGGCAACACTAATCACATTTTACAAGTCAACAGCTTACAACAGTTTCATCAACTAGACTTTGCTGACTGTTTTTACCAGGTGTTTACAATGTGTCTATGGCCTGTTTAAAATTGTATAACCAGAGAACTAGTATTGTATGAATGTACTATCCACACATTCTCATGTTAACATGAATGATATAAAGAAATGGTGCTATGTGTGTGTCCACTTCTTAAATAAACACTGGAGACTATTCTTAGAGAGCTGAAATGAGTGCCCAGAGACACTTTGTATGTGTGTGTGTGTGTGTGTGTGTCCGGTTTGAAACCTGAGACAGGTCTGGCAGACGGACAGGAGCACTGATTGGCTAAATCTGTTACATTGGGCAAGAGTACAGATTGACTCAAGCTGTTGCCAAAAGCCTTTCAACAGATTCAAGAAGTGTGTCACTGATGGGCTATGGGCTGTTATTACCTCTCGAGCTATGCTCCTAAATCTTGTGAGCTCTCTTGGTGTCTACTGTCCTTCAAAAGCAGCATCATTCTGACCCAAAAACAGCCTCAAAAGTGACTGATGCTCCATTAAGAGTCATTCATGTGCTGCACAAAGTGTCTCATGTTAGCATGTTGCTAAGCTAATAACTTGATAGGTTACTTACAGACAAGAACAATAAATAAATACATATACATTAATCTTGTGAAATTAATATGTACACATTTTCAAACAGACAGAAGACAGATGAAAGATTAGATAATTTCAAACGGCTACAGAATGATAAAATGTGAATTGTTTAATTTTTTTAAGTTTTCAACGTGAAAGTAAGCCATTTTCTGTGAATGTGAGAGAATTCGAAAGTTTCGAAACAGTATCTTTTATATTTTGAATTTCTGCATGACCAGAGATCTTCTCCCAAATGAAACCACAACCTCTGCTTAAAGCTGACACGAAATGATTAATTACAATACCATAACTGATCTGCAGATTTCTCTCTGGTGTTGTATGCTGGACTTAATAATTAAATCTGTTTAAACCTATCCCTCCCCAATTGACACGTCTTAAATTCCAATCACCAACCAATGCAAAGAACAAAGTGGTTTTTCTCTCTCTCGATAATCTATCACAACGAGAAAATATCTGCCAATACTTCTGTTTCCATTGTTAAGGATTATCTCCTTTCAAAGTCAACACCCAGGTTAAAATCTCCCCCTTTTAAGCAAAATGTGCTTGTCTCACAACAGGTGTTGCCATAGTGGCAGGGGTCAGAGGACACGATGTCAAGCTGTGCCAAAATGACCGTCATAAAATAGCCTTGTAACCTTATCAAAGGCTGAAGCTGATCACAGCAGGGACCTGTCTGCATGCCTGCATCTGGGATTGATCACACTATTGACAGCACTGTTGACATCCTGCTTATATTGTTCTCAGAGTACCAGGAGGTTTAGTGTGATATATGTACCTGAATCAACATCAGTGTTGCTCCTAGAACAACATTAAAGATAGAGAAAAAAAGAGAGGGAAGATCCTTTCTTCATTCATTTTATTTTATCTTTACATTTTCATAATGTGACAGTTTATGAGGCACAAACATATTGTAAAACAAAAAATAAAAATACAAAAATTAAACTAAAAGTCAAAATGACCACACACTATTACCCTGAAGTACATGAAGCGAACATCAAATGTTCAAGCAAGAACCTTATGAGAGCGACTCTTAGATGAAATACTAATAACTTATCTTAAGTATTTCTATGGACTTTGTAATAAGTGTGAAAGAATACAAAACCAAAGCATCTTCCTTAGATGAACAACCAATCAAATGGAAAATACACACTACAGGGTTCTACTCTGAGGTGCCTTTAGCTTGAGATGAACATAATTACTTTATTACAGACAGAACAAAAAACTTTGTTTAGCTGGTGTAGACCTGTCACAATTTCAAACGGAATAACCACAAAACACCAACTTCCCTTTCTTGCACTCATCAACACAAGCTCTCAACCTTTACACAAAATTCTGCATATCTATTTGTCCCTTTTAAGCATCATACAACAACTCTTATGATAGGTGATTTATCACTTAATGTTTCTTACAGCTTAGACTACATGAACTGACAGAAAAAATGACATACACTTTGCATATCATTTACAGCGCGACAGTTCTAAATATTTGTCTTGCTAAATCATTTCAGTATACTCTCCATGAGGTTTTTTTAATCTGTAAAATAATGACAGAAAATATACTTCTTGTAATATATTTTGAAACTAATCTCCAAAATGATTGCGAAAAATGTTTAAAGATGAAATAGTTTTTCATTAAATGGAAGCACTTGTGATCGTACTGAAGTCCTGAATCAAAAACGAATAAGGCATAAACCACAGATTTCGGTTTGTAGACACAAACACATTCAGTGAATCTGAATTACATGACTATAATCTGGAATAATACAGACCTTCAGTGCAAAGGAATGTGATATGATGTGGACTAAACTCCGCCTCCTCATTAACATAACAATTCTGGCCATTCCTAACCAAGCCTCTACAAAAAAAAACAAAAGAATTTCATAGCTCATTCGAGCAAGGTACGTAATGTAAGGCGACATATGTGTTATATAATATATTTTGAATGAATTCTCAAACAATATAGTTTTTTTTTTAGCCATTAGCAGTTCAACAGCATAGCGTTTTGATTTCCCTTACAATCATCCATCCTTTTGTTAGGCTGGGAATGACAGACGTAGTGCATGTACGTATAAGCTGTTTCGAGGTTACTTAAAAGATAAAGCAGGCAAAGCCTTTTCATGCCGTCATCCCAAATCACATATGCCATTTATAGTATTATTTATAATATAATACCTCAATTATATTACATCAGAATACCTTCATCTACATTATATCACAATATCTCCAACAATCATATAACATCAAACGCTAATCTGTTATATTACATTAAAATACCTGTTTTTCTTCACACTGTGCAATGTCAATCATTTTATACTTCAATTATTTTATTTTTGGGGGGGGTGGCTTTGATCTTGTAATTGTCCTGCATATGTGCATCTGTATATAAATAAAACAATTTCCTCATCTGTAACGGATATGAGTGTTTCACAAACACGGACCTGTACACACAGTCGCACAGAAAAAGGGAAGAGGAAGGGAGAGGGTTTATGGCTTTTAGGGCAGTGTTTTGCTGTGATTGCTCTGATATAGTGTGTTAGTGTGCAACTTTAAGCTGGTTTTTGCATGCGTGTGCGATCAGAGAATCTGTGTCAACGGCCCGTTCGAAGAAGCGAACGACAGACGGTTCATTCAGAAGAGATGCAAGAATCTGCTCGAAGGAGAAACTCCAGTCCCCATCTCTGACCGCAGAGGGCGAGCTGGGGGTGTCTGTTGGCGTGTCCAACACGGGGCTGCTGGTTCCGGTGGGACTGCTGGTGGGAGTGGAAGGACGTGAGGTTGAGGTTGGGGTAATGTCAGTGTGGGATGGGGCAGTTTCTTGTGGACTGGCCAGAGACTCGGGTTGGTCGCCTTCACCCTCAGTGAGGGTTTTGGTCTCAGGGCTGGTGGGTAATGTTGGGGAGGTCTCTGGCTGATCCGTGCTGGTGGGTGTACTTTGAGGCATTTTCTGCAGGCTGCTCTCCTGTAGCTTCCGCCCTACCTCCTCCATGCGCAGCAGAAGACTGGTCACTCGCGTCACAGCGCGGTACAGACTCTCCTCCTCCTCGGTGCCATGGAACACCCCATACAGAGTCTTCGTCAAACCAATAAACTGCACCTGGAACACAGTAGATACAGTCTCTGGAATTAAAATGAACTATATTACTATGGTTTAAATGTGGTCAGAAATGACAACAAATCACTATAGAGGTTACCACGGGCAAAATTCCTATTACAATTCAATAAGACAAGTCTCTACTAGAGTTTGTATGTATTCAGGACAGGAATAAAACTGCTCTGAACAAGGTCAGTGAGCAGAGAATGAACGCTGATGACACTGTTGCCAAACACCTCAAAGTACTTGTGGAATCATCACTGATTAGGACAAAGCCAACCAGGTGCAGTACTTAAAAATGAGAAACGTATGCAATGTATGTATGCGGATACATTGTCTTCATAACAATGCATAAACAATGTATCCGCTTACATATGTTGTTAACGTATGTGAAGCTCTCCAAAATGGCACTATAAGAGGCAAATTGTTGAATAAAGTCATTCATTTTGTTTTCTTTGCGCACAAAAAGTATTCTTGTAGCTTTGAAAAATTACAGTCGAACCACTGATGTCACATGGATTATTTTAACGATCTCCTTGCTACATTTCTGAGCCTGGATCGTGTTAGGATCTTATATGGGAGGGTCAGAGAGTTCTCAGAATTCATCAAAAATATTTTAATTTGTGTTCCAAAGATGAATGATGGTCTTATAGGTTTGGAACGACATGAGTGTGAGTAGTTAATGACAGAATTTTTATTTTTGGGTCAACTATCCCTTTAATGTACACAGATCAGCTCTAGATGAACTGAAAAAATCTCAACCATGAAAAGCCATCGTTCAGTCATCATTAAATGGCTAACCAAAGACATTTCAGATTCTGACCACATCTTCAGTGTGTTTACCTGATTAATTCTGGGCAGATCTTTGATATTCTCCTCTCTCCGTTGCAAATCTTCCTGCCACTGTTTCAGATATTCCTGCAGATCTACTTTAGCACGACCTGAGGGGCAAAATACAGCAGATTTTTAAACAGCTATCTAGACTACATTATTCTGATTCATTAATGACAGCATTCTGTGCTAAATTATTTTTGTATAAGAACTCATAATAAACTCTATATTTGACTTTGATTGCCTGGCAAACAATCACTTTTTTACTCAAATAATTTATGTCCATTTATTTATCAAGTAGCCAAGAAAACATGCTCATTTTGGTCATTGCACAGTGACCCTGACCAACCCTGTTATGGTTTATTTGTGATATTTTGTTTGATATGATGAAGAGAACATGATTAGAGGACAGGGATGAATATTTCACCTCTCTCTGGACATTTTCTGATCACTCCATCCTCTGCAGAGTCTACACGGAAGAGAAGAAAAATGTACAGCCACGAAACACAGAGACACTCACATGCATGAATAGATATACATGCAAACACATAGTCAAATTGGTTTTCATGGGTGGGCAGAGTTTTGAGCTTCTGTTTCTTGTAAAACACCAAAACAAGGTGTTTCTAGAAATCAAAGCTTTTTGGCAGTTAGGTGAGACAAGTCCCTCTTAAACACAAATACAACACAACACACAAACATTTAAAAATACACACCCAGACGAAAGAAGAAATAGTGAAATGTGAATAAAGAAAGAAATGAATGAATGAAACGAAAAGAAAGGAGGCATAAGGAGCCGCAGAAAGCAGTGGAAGCTGACCAGAAAGACGAGTAGAGAAAGAGTGATCTTCAGCCGGAGGAAAAAATCTAGATGACGGTAAAATCTTACACTCCTGGGTCCCTGCAGAAACATAGAGAATATGCATATATGCGCAGATTCCACTTTTATCTGAATCGGTAAAAAAAGTGTCAGTCATGATCTGTAATAAGTTATGGATAAATCTGCACTTGACAAAATTGCCTATTGCTTTAAAAAGGCACAGTCACACAAACATGCTACATGAACTTATCACCATCAAGAGTGAAGGGTTATTTAGATAAAGTGCTGGTATCTTAGCAGCTACAGATCCAGACTTATACTACATTTGCCCTATATTGCTATTAGGCCCTTCAGCCAAGCATAAGCATCACAAAATACTAAATGCAGTTAAGGTAGTTTGGTTTAAAACAAAAATGTATAATAACTAACTAACAAAATGTAAAATTTACAAATTACTGCAAATAATGAGGAGATGTAGAGGTTAGACAGATAATACAGGTTCATGGAGGGGGCAGATATATAGATTAAATAGGTTTCTGTCATGACAACTCTCGAGGGATTGGCATGGTAACGTACATGACAATGTTAATGTATTTGGTCTTGGGGGAATAAATCTACAAGAGCAAGTACCTAGACTTACTACTGCCAATACATCTATAATATGCTGCTGTGAGCATGTTAGAAATATTGCTGCTGCAAATATAACACATGAAATAACCCCCATATAGCATACATGAATCACCTTGTATCAGATCTATACAGGTGGAGCTGGGGATGGTGGAGTGATTCTGAAGCAAGCTACAACTGATACTGTAAGCCCTAGTCATATTTTTGAATGCTGAGCAGCGAGCTCATTGGCTACCGATACAGGAGAGAACCAATCAGCTGTGCCATGTGATGCTGATGTCATTAGGTCAGATTGAGTTAGACCTATCGGACTGTTTCTATTTATAGAGGTGGACGGATTTTTTCACCCAACTGTTACCATGTATATCACTTAGGGGTTAGATTAAAATATTATATAGAGTTACAGATAGGTTAGACATATAGATTTTATGCAGAGTTATACAAGGTTCAGATATATACATTAAGAGTTATTGAGCTAGACAGACTGCATAAAGCATTAGTTCACTTCCAGAATAAAAATTTCCTGATAATTTACTCTACCCCACGGCATCCAAGATGTTCACGTCTTTCTTCAGTCGAAAAGAAATCAAGGTTTTTGAGGGAAACATTTCAGATTTTTTCTCCATATAGTGGACGTTAAAGGGACAGTTTGAATGTCCAAACTTCAGTTTCAATGCAGCTTCAAAAGATCCTGATTCCAGCAGAGGAATAAGGGTCTTATCTAGCAAAACAATCAGTAATTTAAAAAAAATAAAATAAAACTGCATACATTTTAACCACAAATGCTCGTCTAGCACTAGCTTGACCTCACGCATTACACAGTCATGTTGAAAAATGGTCAGGCATGACATAGGCTGAAGTACCAACCCAGTGTTAACAAAGCGAATGTGCAAAAAAAGTCAAATGTCCTTTCCAAAAATAAAGGTAAAACAACGATGTTGGATGATTTTGAAGTTGGAGGAGAAAAAGAGATTGAGCTTTTCACCCTACCCTAGGAGTACAAAGATGAAGATCTAACCATGCATGAAAGTTGCAGATGCACATCACAGAGCTAGTGCAACATGAACATTTGTGGTTAAAAAGTATATAATTTTTTTCGTATAACTAATTAAGAACCTTATTCCTCGGCTGGGATCGTGTAGAGTCCTTTGAAGCTGCACTGAAACTGCTATTTGGAGCTTCAACTTGTTGGCCACCATTGAAGTCTATTATATGGACAGAAGTCCTGTGATATCTTCCTAAAAAGCCTTTTTGACTAAAGAAAGGAAGACAAACATATTGGGTGACATGGAGGTGAGTAAATTATCAGGAAAAATGTATTCTTGATGTATGACTAGGTGGAATCTAGGTGTGAGACGGGCACAAATGGTCATAATATTAAAGATAAAAGAATAATGATTAGCAGCAGTTCAGAGTCAAGTATCATGTTTGCAATACAAAAGAACCATTCCATAATCAATCCTTCATGGGAAGTGTGAATGTTTCATAGTCTGTAAAAATTTAGCATGATGTGGAAAAATATTGGAGTCAGTTTGTTACTTTATTTTATTAGTGTTCCTTTATTTTATTAAACTGGATAAATTGTTACACCTTTTAATATTTTATGTGGTGTTATTATTTACTTTTGATAAAAACAAAGGTTTGTTATTGTATGTTCGTTTGGCATTTCATTTATTGTATACCCTTTAAATTTGCTTACAGAAAGAAAAACAGCAGCAGTAGTATGGTGTAACATAAATTTGAAACATGTATTTGGTACTTGCAACCTTTTACGTTTACTCTTTCCTTTCATTGTTTTTGTGGCTTTGGAAAACTTGTCTTGGATGTTTCCCTACATTGCTTTTTGCAGAACTCAGAGAAACGAACCGGGAAAAAATTAATTTGCACGTCAAAGAAGGTGGAGTTTCAGAACACACCCACCGATTGTGTAATCGCCACATACCAAGGGAAACTCAAAGGTGTTTAGGAGCCAAAACGAACCCCCCCAGAATGTTTGCTTTGGTCAGCCGTTTCGAACTGCCAAAACGAACTCAAAACGAACTTAGTTTCAGCCTGATTTTGTTCGAAATGATGTCTTATCAGTTTGTTCTTCGATTTCGTTTGAAGTATATCGTGGCATTAAGGTTGTAGAGGGGATTATACAGTATAAAGATTGATCATATACAAGCATAATCATATCTTATGTTCACACTAAGCTTTTATTATACACAGTGGCAGAGGTCATAAAATTAATTTACCTGGTTGAAGGTGCAGTTTGAAGAGAAATTTTAGTTTTTCTGTGAAAGATCTGTTGTATAGGATATCTGCAATACACACACACACACACACACACTTTAATTAATCTGGCAGGTTTAAGGAAAGCTGCTATGTGCTGAGGTGAAAGTTCAAAGGGCAGTCAATTAGTTCAGGGAAGGCTCCTCTTACCCAGGCCGCATATGAATTCTTTGAAGTTCACAAGTCCGTCTCCATTCGCGTCCAGAAGCCGGAAGGCTGATCGTGCCAGTGAGCGCACATGCGTGTGTGTGGTCCACGGCTGCAGGAGGGCAAACAGGCTACTAAACTGGGACTGATCCAGCAGATACTGGTCCAGATATGGCAGGCTGGGGTCATGGTTCTGCAGGGCAGGACTACATACTGACCAGTAACAGCTCACAAAGTGCTGCCTCTATAACACACAAACAGTCAAAAGACACAACCTTTAACAGTTTGTGTGGTTCCAGCAGCATTTTGAGGTCTTCAGGCATGGAACTGCACAAATTTGTTCACGCAACTCACCTTAAAAAGCATGTAGAGCTCATCCAGATGAGCAGCACTGAATTTCACATCTTGAGCAACAACACGCAGCTGCGGCAATAAGACACAAAAATGTCAGACAATTAAACATCTTACAATAGAAAATAATCTTTACTGCCACTGTATGTGCAAACAATGTGTAAGAAAATTACATATCATGCATATTACATTTACACTACCATTTAAAGGTTCTGGTTCGGTAAGAGTTTTCAATGTTTTTGAAAGAAGTATCTTATGCTCACCGAGGCTGCACTTATTTGATCACAAATACAGTAAAACATTAATATTGTGGAATACTGTTACAATTCAAAATATTTGACAATATATTGATCAGAGATCATTTGTACCATTTTTAAATGTCTTTACTGACTCCCTGCTGAATAAAATTAATTTCTTTAAAAATAATTTACTGACCCCAAACTTTTGAACCGTAGTGTATACTTTGTAACCACATAACTCCATGCATAATACTGTTTCTTTTTTCTCAATTATATCTTTTTTTTAATATATTTTAATGCTTAGTTTATTGTTATATTATATTATTATGAAATTAAGGTGTATATAGCATGGCTTTTGTACTTACTACATTTTGTTTTGTTGTGTCTTCTAGTGTTTGGATGACATAAAGCTTGTTCCTCTTCCGCATGTTTTCCACTTCCTCTGTTCGAATGCTTCCATATTTCTGAAATAAAAAAAGTTTCATTAATCTGAGGAACTATTTCAGACCTTCGGTTTGCTGACCACAGAAGTCCTGTCAGAGGGGTTTTTTCATCATTCCATGCAACTGACCAGTTTGAAAGTGCTGAAAAATGTATACCATTTCATTACACAACAGACTTTATAGGAATGTAATGAGTCCAAAAATTCTGCGCTTACTACAGGTTCTGACAAAACCAGAGCTAAAGACATCAAAAAGAAAACCGATTTTAATGTTCACTACAGTATATTAAAGTGTGTAGCTTTACCTCGTATGCCTCTTTAATGAGATCGCTGATGTCAACCTTTTGTATTGTTTTGTCATTGGCTGCTGCAGATGCCTGCTGTACAGTAGCTGGCAGGGGACTGTCTTTATTTGTGACACTGTCAAAAAACCTGAAGGATAAAATCAAATTTAAATACAGGTTAAGTTTGTAAATAAAAAAAATATCCACTGCAAAAATTAAAGAAGTTGATGCTGTTTACAATTAAATAGCAGCTTGTCATCCAAAGATACTCTTGAGTTTGATCATTCCTGATCTTTGCTGCATGAGTCACACAGCATGAAAAAAAATTCTTTCAATAATATAATATATTATAATATAATATACGTAAATACATTTTTGTGACACCTTTTCTGTTTAAAATTTACTTTTAATTTTATACTGCACATAACATAATGACAATACAGCTTGCTACAATCATGCTTTGGCCATGTTAAGAGGACAATGTACCAGTCACCTGTTGAGGACTGTGACAGCTTCTGCGTCATCAGTGCAACAAAGAAGACTATCCATATTGTAGTCAAGGACAGCAAGGCCAAGCTGCAGGATGGCTTTGATACCATCATAAAAGAAGCAGTCGACAACATTCACAGCGCTCTCTATTGGCAGTACGCTGATGAAGAGAGTCAGGAACCATGACAACGACACTGACGAGAAGAATGACAGGTCCGTCATATGTTCGGTCAGCTGGGTAAGATGCTCACGGATCAGTTCCTCGAACACAGCCTGGTCCACCAGGGCTCCTGGAAAACACACACACTTAGACATGAATAACACTGTATTCACAAATGAATAGATTTAGTAAACTGCCACTGCAGCAACAAACAGAATGGCACAAATAATTACAGGCACAACTTATTACAGACAGAATAGGACACGTGCAAGTACTTAACATGAAAAAAAAAATTGTGGAGCATCTTAAAAAAGCTCATCCAATGACAACACCATTGGCATTGTGTAACAATGGCAGCCTGGAAGATTATTAAGATGATTCGATCACCTCCTGGGCATGAGATCTCATACACACACATACCAATAATTCTACGGTTGAAGTAGTCTGGCAGCATTCGTTCACACACAGCAACCAGCAGCCAGAAAGCCTCTTCTTCTTTAGCATACAGCAGCAACACAGACGTCAGGATATTCATCGCCTGGTTAGACCGACAAAACAACATCATACAGTTATAATACATGAAAACTAATTATTATTAGAATGAGTGGAAGTAGAGTTTTTAGTGAATAAAGAGAAAAAAACACAATTTGCATTTAAAATTACAGATTTTTTTAGTCCCTCTAAAAGGTTTGTAACATATCTGTATATGCAAATTGAATTTAAACAAAAATAATTTTGCTTCCATTGCAAAAAAATTTTTTTTTATGCATTCATCATATTCCTTGAATACTTCGCTTTGCACATTTCCCACGCTTATACTCTGTATACACCAAGTTTTGATTACTAAAACAATTATTCAAATTACATGTCCTTTCAGTTTTGCACACAGAACTATTTTCAAACGAGTTCTGTTTAGGTTCTTTATAACCATAGATTCAGCTGGTTTTCATTTTCCTTTTTTATTAAATATTTAATATAAAATATTGATGCAATGTGTGACAACAATATCTTGTTTGTGTGTGTGTAATGAACAATTGTGTTTATGCTAGTCTTGCAGATAATACTGTAGGCTGTTCATGAGAGGGATGTTGCATACACACATATTGTAGACCAACATAAAGTCTGATATTCACCTTGATGCTACAACCAGTCACTAAAGGCCCAATTATACTATAAGCAAAATCAGGCCAAAACAAAGGGCCTAGGATCATCTGATTGACATGTAAACACTTGCGTAGTGAGAATTTATCACAGATTTTATGCCATGAACCTCATAATCACTACTACACCAACACAAACCTGGGCTGCTTGAAATTGTGTAGACATTCAGTGCAACATGATGGTTTTGAGAAAGCTTTTTAACAAATATGTGAACAAGATGAATCAGATGTTCTTTGAACTGTGCAATTCGATGCTGAGACCATGTGTTAGAGTAGATGAAAATGTTACGTGTGTTTTCACCTGGCAGTAGCCGATTTTGGGGTTCCGATGAGCGTAGGCAGTCAAGACGCGTCGAAGAGCCGAGATTCCTGTGTCACTCTGGAATGCTGGGTGTTCTGGGAGTGAGCGATGCAGATCTCTCTCAATCTCATCACATGCAAGCGAGCTGCTGCCCATACACTCCTCCAAAAGCCGTCCATAGTATCCGGGATGAGAGGTCATGTCATGAACTGCACCTATAACACAAGCAAACATGTATGTGCAAAACTGTGGCACATATACACCCACACACAACCAGAACAACACACACCTGAGAAGAGCATCCACAGTTCTCCTCTGAGAGTCTCTGGAACTCCTCGTACAATGAGATCCCGTGTTTTTTTGGTGCAAAACATTCCAGATCCACGGCCGTATTCAGCAAAATGGATCTGCCACGACTGCTCCTTCATTCGTTCTTTCAGCTGTCAATCACAATGTTAAAATAACCGTTTTCTATTTAAATATATATATATATATATATATAAAAATTATTCCTGTGAAGGCAGAGCTGAATTTTCAGCAGCCATTTACTCTAGTCTTCACACAATGCATTTTTGATGAATAGAAAAAACTGAATTTATTTGAAATAGCAATCCTATATTTCATCATAAATGCATTTACTTTCAATTTAATGTGTCCTTGCTGAACAAATTTATTAATCTTATTGACAACCAACCTTTAAACGGTAGTGTATACCACATCTTCTGATTACATTAATTATCTTTACTAAACTAACATTGCACAAATATTGCATCAAGTTTCTCTGTACCATTTTGGGGTCAAGGTTTTCTGCATCATGCGGATGAAAGACGTTCATAAGAGCTTCAGTGCTGACGGCTTGACTTTGCCCCACCATAACACCCTCCTCATCCTCAGAGAGAAAAACACACACAAACAATCTAGCGTCTCCTCTGGAATTTTTACAGCTATCACAAAATCATACCAAGAAATGCAGGATATCTTCAAATGATATGAAATAACAATATACTCAATAACAGTGGATGGAGTGTAGAGGAATTACCGGATTGTTGATGTAGTGTTGAGGGCTTCCTGCTGTCCCACACTTTCTGCGGATGGTGGCAGCAAGTCGCTCAAAATCCCGAACCTCAGAAAAACGCAAAGCTCTCTTGCCACGAAGACACACAGACAGGGCACGACTACCACGATCTGGCAGCTCCACACTAAACACCTACAGGAATACATTAATGCCAAAACCACACATACATCAGCATTAGTGAAACACAAACACAGACAGCACTTGTCTACACCGTGACATTCTTTGCAGATTAATGAGCAGTATACGCACCTCCCATAGAGGGATTATGAGATGGCACTGAGACCCATCTTGACTTGCAAAGCACAGATAGTTCTCAGAGACACAAATTTTTCCAAGCGTATTTACATGGCTGAATGGAACCCAGAGGAAACTCTCATGCACTTCACAAAGATTCTCCTCCTGCGGCAACCGGAAAAATGCTCGAAATGACTGATTGCGTGCATGGATTTCCAGAGCCCTGCAACGATTACAGTAGAGTCAGACATCGTCCAGTAAAAGAAAAATAGGTAATAGAGGAATAGAACTAATGCACCTCTGCATGATGTGAAGAGGGTTGGCTAGTGGATGTTCAGCATTAAATGTTTCTTTGTCGAAGAAGCGCACAATGGCGTATTCGGCCAGCTGCTGCATTATCAGGTATGTCTGCTGGAGTCTCAGAAGCATTGAGAAGTAATGATCCTCTCCACGCACACACACACGGATGCTCTCTGCCAACAACACATTTGACGTACGTTCCAGGCGGCTCACCTCGTCCCAGGGATACACCAGTTTCACTAAACAAGAATGCATAATAATATTAGATTTTGGCAGATGCCAGCTGTAACACTTAGAAAGACATAACCATTATATATGAAGCACATAAGGTGTTTTATGGGACATATCTCTATTATAATTCACAGAAGAAATAAACTCATACAGATTTAGAATGACCTGAGGGTGAGTAAATTTAATTTTTGGGTGAGTTATCGCTTTAGGACTTTGATATGTGAATGTACTCTGTTATAATTGGTTAACTTCTTTACATGTGGAAAAATAGAGTTGTCTGAGTTTCTAAATAAGGAATATTCATTGATATGCAAACTTAATATACACTGCCATTCAAAAGTTTTGACATTTCTTCCTGTGAAGCAAAGCTGAATTTTCAGGATCATTAATCCCGTCTTCAGTGTCACATGATCCTTCAGAAATCATTCTGAATTGCTGATTTATAAACAATGTTCAAAACAGTTGCACAGCTTAATATTTTTGGGGAGATGGGATACTTTTTTTTCCAGGATACTTTGATGAATAATAAGTTCAAAAGAGCAGTGCTTATTTATTTATTTTTAAGGAATTAATACTTTTATTCAGCAAGGATGTGTTAAATGGATAAAAAAATGAGAGTAATGACTTATATTGTAAAAAAAAAAAATTTGTTCTTTTTTAACATCCAAAATAAAATATATATATACATATACATATATATATATATATATACATATACATATACATATATATATATATATATATATATATATAAATATATATTTTTTTTACACAATATATGTATGTGTACTGTGTATATTTATTAAGTATATATAAAAACACACACATGAATGTATATATTTATTTATAATGTAAAATATAGGAAAATAAATAAAGACATGTAAATACATGTAATTATTTTCAGAATATATACTGTATGTGTGTGTATTTATATATAATTAATAAATATACACATGCATATATAATGCGAACAAATACTTTTATTTTGGATGCAAGTAATTACGACTAATCGTTTGACAGCACTAAAATTAAAATAGGAAACCAATACTAGAAATTGCAACAATTCTTCACAATATTACTGTAAAAATCTTACTGATCCCAAACTTTTGAAAGGCAGTGTAAGTGTTTTCAAAAAGGGGTCAAGGGACCACCCAGGGGGCCACAAGTATAATAATATGTAATAATAATGCTTGGTACCAAACAATTATAAAACTGCTTTGCTAATAAATGCATTGTTTAGACATCATAACCATCATAAAATAGCCAGCTTGTGGTATTATGTGTAAACAGGTGATCATGTTTCTAACCCTCATTTCCCAGCATATAGGAGTAGAAACACAGGAAGTTGGTGCTGAGGTAGATCCAGCCCTGGTGTGGCACTCGTCCTCTCCAGTAGCTGCAAGAGAA
Organism: Carassius carassius; assembly: GCF_963082965.1. Taxonomy (NCBI): domain Eukaryota; kingdom Metazoa; phylum Chordata; class Actinopteri; order Cypriniformes; family Cyprinidae; genus Carassius; species Carassius carassius. The sequence continues at coordinate 36,494,455 of NC_081759.1, read as the reverse complement.
ATACGTCACAAGCTTCTCTCTCTGAGGCAAACCGAACAGATGTTCAAAGCGCAGCACAGCCTCCCGGAAGCGTTCGGGATCCTCCTCGTCACCGGCTGATGTGCCCTCCTCTGCTATCAGACCCTATACAAACACAACATACCGCCACTGAAGTCAACAATGCAAGACTGGGACTTCCAGTTTAATAGCACAAAAACACCAGAGTGTCTTGTGTCTTGGAGACAAATAACCCTCTCACCCGTATCTTTCCCTGGACAAAACTGGTGATGTCTTCACCAGAATCGAACACAGAGAGAGTTCTGATGATGTTCTGCTGCAGCCAGTCCCAGTGCTGTGAGATCTCCTCTGAAGATGCTCCTGCACACACACACACACACATTATAGAAGTCTGAGCCTTCACATACACATTAACACGGTGTGCAGCATCTCTCTCACCACAGGCAATGCTCCAGTACACCTGAGAGTCGGGCGTCTGGTGTAAAATGCGAAACGGGGCGACTTTGGCTGTGGAGTCAAAAACTGTGTCCAAAGTTCCAACCAGCAGGCCTAAAACAAATGACATAAAATAATAAACATAACATTACAAAAACTATTTACATTTTTCTTTAAATCTGCAGTCTGAATTACAACTGTATATGAAAACATAAAAAGACAACAGCAAGAAAATATTAACCGTTTATGGTGTAGTCATTACATTCAAACAAATAGCAGCCTTTTCATTTATTAATTTTTTTAACACTGATCTCATAATAAAACATGATTCTTGAGCATCAGATCAGCATATTAGAATAATATCTGAAGGATCATGTGACACTGACGACTGGAGAAATGGCTGCTGATTTTAAATTGTAATAGTATTTCACAATCTTACTGTTTTTCCTGTTTCTGTGATGAAATAAATGCAGCCTATGTGTGCATAAGAGACTCCTTTCAAAAACATTATATGTTGCTATGATAGAACAATATAGAATAACATTAGGTTTGACTGGCACTTGATTTAACTTCTTTCAGTGTTTGTGATGCACATCAGGATGTTAGCAGGGAATGTAATGGTAGTCACAGAAAACCGGTCCTCTCTGCACTGCTTCAGAAAGAAGCTGATGTATCATGGCCCTTAGCCATGAAGCAAAGGTTTCCATGGTGATGAACTCCAAAAGAAAAAAATAGACACTAATTAGAGTAAAACCTATAATCAGCTCAACAACAATTGTGGCTAAATTCTTCTTTGCTGGCGACTCTGTAATGCTATTTCACTTATTTTTACTGATTTATTGTTATATATTGTACTGTTATTTTATTTATTAAGTCAAGTCCCATTTATACAATACAGATAGTTTCAAAGCAGCTTTACATTAATAACAGAAAAATAAGTGTTAAAATTCCTCAGTTATAAAACAAATTCAATTTCAGCTGTAAAACAGCTCTGCAGAAGATAGTGTCATTATTCATCTCCGTTTTGTCCAGTGTTGTTTCAATCCAATTCAATAACACTTTCGATGTTGCAAAACTAGTGTGATAATCCAGCTCAGTAGTTTATTAATAAGTTCTTGTCATCAGTGACCCAACATCACTGCAGACAATTCCCAGCTGACCAATGTCTATAAATCTCTAATGCATTGAAACGGAGCAGCTCAGTTGGCTTTCAACTCTAATAATATATAGAGTCATCTTTCCAATTTGAATTTAATTGCAGGATGGGATTTAAAATTGAGCACCACTTCCCATGACAAAGCTGTGGTCCTGCCACAAACTTACAACTATCCTCAAATTTTTCAATACTCAGTCAATTTGTAAAGGTGGATCAGTTGTATACATGTGACCCTGGACCGCAAAATAAGTCATAAGGGTCAATTTTGGTTTTTTAAGGGATAAGTGTTGAACATCTGAAAGCTGAATAAATACATTGATGTATGGTTTGTTAGGATAGGACAATATTTGGTGGAGATAAAAATATCTGAAAACCTGGACTCTCAAAAAAATCTAAATATTGAGAAAATTGCATTTAAAGCTGTCCAAATGAAGTTCTCAGCCATGCAAATTACTAATTAAAAATGAGGTTTTACATTTTTAAAAATATCTTAAAAGGAACATGATCTTTACTTAATAGCCTAATGATTTTTGGCATAAAAGAAAAATCTATAATTTTGACCCGAAAAAAATTATTGTTGGCTATTGCTACAAATATAGTGTGCGACTTAAGACTTTAAGGTTTTGTGGTCCAGGGTGTGTGTGTATGTATATGTATATATGTATGTATATATATATATATATATATATATAAGAATCTCTGAATGAAAGCTTAAAATAAATTAAGATAAATTAAGATAATTTAAAATAAATTCTATTACTAGAAGTAATTGTGTCCTTGTTACACAAGTTCCATGTACCTACTATTGTAATAAGAATAAATTAGGCATAATTGAATGCAAGTTACTCTAAGCCAAACCCTAATCCTAACACTAACAATATAGTAGGTACATGTAGTTAATTAATATTACTCAGGAGGACATAAATGTATAATTACACTGGAACAAGGGTACCTTAAAATAAAATGTTTTACCCTAGTTTTCATGCAAATGTACATCATTAGAATTATATTTCTCTTTATAGCTTTAAAATTATACTGTTGTTTATGCATAACATTCAATGTTCAAATAGTAAAAATTAATGGATCTTTAAAAGATTGCCTTAAAATGATACCAAGATGGCGCCACACATGGCTGCTTCAGTGCTTGGCTCTCCAGTGTTTGTACTGTTTTTGTTCGTTTTTCCTGTTTTTTGTTTAACAAACACGATCAGTTTCACCAGGGATGAACTGCTGAACATTCGGCAGAACACACCACATGATATTTTTCCGGATTTCTATTATACAGACGTTTTACTGAACATTGTTATCGGAGGAGCAGCTGCGCTGATCAAGCGCTTCAGGACACGCAAACGGGGAAAGAGAGCGGGAGCGCTCGTCAGACTCAGGAAGCGTGGATTTCGAACGCCGTTGCCTAGCATCCATCTCGAAAATCTCCGCTCTCTACCCAACAAAACGGACGAACTCCTTCTGCTCTCTCGGACAAATAAGGATTTCTCTCACTCTGCTGCTCTGTGTTTCACGGAAACCTGGCTGAATGACGCCATACCGGACAGCGCGCTCCATCTGCCGGGCTTTCAGCTGTTTAGAGCGGATCGCGACGCAGAATCAACGGGGAAATCGCGCGGCGGCGGGACATGCTTTTACATCAATGAACGGTGGTGTACAGATGTAACTGTGTTAAAGAAGATGTGCTGTCCTGATCTAGAAACGCAGTTTATCAACTGCAAGCCGTTCTATTCGCCGCGGGAGTTTCACTCGTTCATTCTGGTTAGTGTTTACATTCCACCTCAATCGCATGTGAGCTCAGCTTTACAGAAACTCGCTGATCAGATCACAGACACAGAACAACAACACCCGGACTCTGTTTTAATCATTCTTGGGGACTTTAATAAAGCCAATCTCTCCCGTGAACTGCCAAAATACAGACAGCATGTTACCTGTCCCACCAGAGACAGTAATATACTGGATCACTGTTACACCACAATAAAGGATGCATATCACTCTGTTCCACAAGCAGCTTTGGGACGTTCTGATCACTGTCTGGTTCATCTTATACCGACCTACAAGCAGAAACTTAAATCTGCTAAACCTGTAGTAAAGACTGTGAAGAGATGGACCAGCGAAACAGAGCAGGATTTACAATCTTGTTTTGACATCACAGACTGGAGCGTTTTTGAAGCTGCTACCACCGATCTGGACGAACTCACAGAGACTGTAACATCCTATATTAGTTTCTGTGAGGATATATGCATTCCTACCAGGACTTATTTAACATTCAACAATGATAAGCCATGGTTTACAGTAAAACTCAGACACCTTCGTCAGGCCAAAGAGGATGCCTACAGAAATGGGGACAGGGTCTTGTACAATCAGGCCAGGAACACACTGAACAAAGAGATTAGAGCGGCTAAAAAGACCTACGCTAAAAAGTTGGAAGACCAGTTTACTTCCAACGACTCTACTTCAGTTTGGAGAGGACTGAGAGCCATCACAAACTACAAGACCCCATCCCCTTGCACTGAGACTAATCAACGACTTGCTAACGACCTGAATGAGTTTTATTGTAGATTTGAAACCCCCAACACCCACTCTGACCATCTCCCTACACAACCATTAACACCTCCTGCAATCCCCCTCTCCATACCTCCTGCTCTTCAAATCTGTGAAGATGATGTGCGCCAGATCTTCAAGAAGAACAAAAGAAGAAAAGCACCAGGCCCAGATGGCGTTACACTAGCCTGTCTGAAAATCTGTGCTGACCAGCTGGCCCCCATCTTTTCACAGATCTTCAACAGATCTCTGGAGTTGTGTGAAGTGCCTTCCTGCTTCAAACGCTCCACCATAATCCCCATTCCAAAGAAACCCAAGATAACAGGACTTAACGACTACAGACCTGTGGCTCTAACGTCTGTCGTCATGAAGTCGTTTGAAAAACTGGTTCTGGCTTATCTGAAGGACATCACTGGACCCTTACTGGACCCCCTGCAGTTTGCGTACCGAGCAAACAGGTCCGTGGATGATGCAATCAACATGGCATTGCACTTCATCCTGCAACATCTGGACAAAACAGGGACTTATGTGAGGATCCTGTTTGTGGACTTTAGTTCGGCTTTCAACACCATCATCCCAACAACCCTCCAGACCAAACTGACCCAGCTCTCTGTTCCTAGCTCTATCTGTCAGTGGATCACCAGCTTTCTGACAGATAGGCAACAGTTAGTGAGACTGGGGAAATTCATGTCAAACAGCTGCTCCACCAACACTGGTGCCCCTCAGGGATGTGTTCTCTCCCCTCTGCTCTTCTCCCTGTACACCAACGACTGCACCTCTAAAGACCCCTCTGTCAAGCTCCTGAAGTTTGCAGACGACACTACAGTCATAGGCCTCATCCAGGACGGTGACGAGTCTGCTTACAGACAGGAGGTTGAGCAGCTGGCTGTCTGGTGCAGTCTTAACAACCTGGAGCTGAACATGCTCAAAACAGTGGAGATGACTGTGGACTTTAGGAGAAACCCCCCTGCACTTTCCCCACTCACCATCATGAACAGCACTGTGGCTGCAGTGGAGTCATTCAGATTCCTGGGAACCACCATCTCTCAGGACCTGAAGTGGAACAATCACATTGGCTCCATTGTGAAAAAAGCCCAACAAAGGTTGTACTTCCTTCGCCAGCTGAGGAAGTTTAACCTGCCACAGGAGCTGCTGAAACAGTTCTACTCAGCCGTCATTGAGTCAGTCCTGTGTACTTCAATTACTGTCTGGTTTGGTTCAGCTACAAAATCAGATATCAGAAGACTACAGAGAACTGTTCGGACTGCTGAAAGGATTATTGGTGCTCCCCTGCCCACCCTCCAAGAACTGTACACATCCAGAGTGAGGAAAAGGACTCAGAAAATCACTCTGGATCCCTCACATCCAAGTCACCCCATCTTTGAACTTTTGCCATCTGGCCGGCGCCTTAGAGCCGCAAATACAAGAACAGCAAGGCACAAGAATAGTTTCTTCCCCCAGGCAATCTACCTCATGAACAGTTAAATGTTTCCCACTTAAACTTATGCAAAAATGTGCAATATCCTTATATTTATTTGTTACCCCTCCATCCTAGAACATTCCTGCATCTCACTCAATCCTATTCCATTATCATTTATAGCACAATTGTTTATACACTTATTTATTTGCCAATTTGTAATTCTCCTGTAAAATTTTTTTTTTTTTTTTTTTTGTCTGTGTGTTGTTGTCTCTGTTTACTGGAAGCTTATGTCACTAAAACAAATTCCTTGTATGCGCAAGCATACTTGGCAATAAAGCTCTTTCTGATTCTGATTCTGAAATGACGTCAAACTTGCAGTTATCATGTTGAACTTTACTGGCAAGATATTCCCAAATCGCTTCACAAATCAGATTGACACTGGAGAGAAAGTATCGGCCAGAAAACACTTTGATCCACCTCAAACATAAACAATCTGACGTCACAGCATGACGCAACAAGTCCCATCAAAGAGAAGGAGCAGCAGCCCAGACCTGCATGAACAGTCTCCGTATTAAACACGTTTAGGCTTTGGCTTCTAAATATATAATATCTGAAGGAATGTTGCATTTTTGTGTGGTCTACCTTTATGCACACGACCAGTTTACTGCAGTGGTGACGTCAGCACTCAAAAGAGCATACCATTAGTCCACGGACAGTCAAACTTACAAAAACCATCCAACATTAACCTTTGACCTGTTGCAAAAGCACTTGGGGTTAAAACTAAAAATCAATAGTTTGGGAAATGATTTCAAGGTGTAACACTATCCGAGATGACAGTTGGATACATTTTAACGGTTATCAGTAAAAGCATCACAGGCTTTTCCATGCCTCGCGCTTGAACACGGATGTCCGCGCGCTCCCGGTAACGTTACCTGTCAATCCGCCGCTGTCTTCTCCGTATCCGCGTCTGCGCTGCAGTACAAAGTAATCGCTGGATTTCTCCGTCACCCATAATTTCAGAGCGTTTTTGAGAAGCACCTCCTCGGGTTTGAGCCACATGCTGGAATCTGTTTTCAGAGACACGCGTCCTCTCGCATGACACTCGTATCATCTCAAGCGCATACACCCATAAGATTTGAGTGTTGTTTGCTCTTGCGCCGCTTTTCCCACGTCGACAGAAACTGAGCCAAAGACAGCAAAACCAGCGCCGTTGGGATTGTAGTCTTCCACATCTGCCCCGCTGAACAGAGGAAAGCGCTGCCCTGAAAATCATCCACTACACTTCCCATGATCCCCGAGCCACCTCATGACTTTGTTTCAAATTATTTAAAGGGACAGCAACATATTTTTATTACGACGCATTGTCACGATACCGCCCACAGCGGTTTTACCTGGAGCTCGTCAGGTTTACCCCCATGCCAAATCCTTCAGATGTCGTTTAGGAATAGGTATGAGAATCTTCAAAAAAATAAAAATAAATAATGAGTCCGGTTCTCCTTATTAAGTACTTTAGAAGAAATAGCAAAAGTCCAATGATGTGTTTACATTTTTAAAGTGTTATTAGTTCAATAATAGTTTCTTCATATATATTTTTTTCAACTCTAAAGAAACAAAACATTGTTACATTTTATGAAACGCCATTGATTACAATCCAGCTTGTGTATCTTAAACAAATTGTTTCAGATCCCCTCTGTGCAGGGTTAATTTGAAGAAAGCAGTTGGTCCAGATGGAGTCACTGAATAGATGTTGAAAGGCCTGTGCAGACCAGTTGGCAGAGGTATTTACCATATTTTTCATCCTTGCCCTATTATAGTCTGCCATCCCCAAGTCAGCGACAATCATGCCGGTTCTAAAGAAAACCACAGTAAATTGCCTGAATGTCTATCGTCCAGTTGCTCTTACCCCTATCATCATTCAATGCTTTGAGAGACTCATACTCTCTCACATCAGAACTGTCATCCCAGCCGACCTTGACCAAAACAGTTTTCTTAACAAGCAAACTGATGGACAGAAGATGCTTCCCCAGGCGCCGCATCATAAATGGCTGCACACTGCTCTGGGTGTGTTCACTGCTGTGTGTGTGCACTTTGGATGGGTAAAATGCAGAGCACAAATTCTGAGTATGGGTCACCATACTTAGCTGTATGTCATGTCACTTTCAAAGATCTCCACACTGCACTTACACACGTGGATTACGGAAACACTTATATAAGAATGCTTTTTGCGGATTTCAGTTCAGCTTATAATAATCATCCCCCACAAACTCGTTCTTAAACTGAGCAACTTGGGCCTAGGAAGTTCATTGTGCACATGGATACGGGACTTCCTACGCAACAGACATCAGACATCTCAGAATGGGAGGTCGCACATCATCAACTCTCATTCTGAACACTGGCACACCACAGGGGTTTGTCCTCAGCCCCCTCCTGTTCTCGCTCTATACACTGCTCCCCCATCCATTCCACCAACAGCACTGTCAGATTTGCTGATGACACCACCATAGTGGGACTGAATAATAATGAAACAGCCTACAAGGAGGATGTCCAGCATCTGACAAAATGGTGTTCCCGCAATAATCTGGACTTAAATGTATCCAAAACCAAATAATTATATTTGACTTCAGAAGATCAAGGCATACTGAGCACTCCGTCCTCTGCATACAGGGTAAGAAGGTTGAGAAGGTAGAGAGCTTTGAGTTCCTTGGTGTCCACATCTCAGCCGTCCTCACCTGTTCCGCACACATTTCCCATCAGTTGGGGAAGGCACAGCAAAGACTGTACTTCTTTAGGAAACTGAAACAGGTGCACTTTCATCATGACCTGCTGACCAATTTCTATCGGTCAACAATAAAGAGCCTTCTGACCTATTGCATCACAGTGTGGTTCAGCAGTTACACAGAAGAGAATAAAAAAAGGCCTGCAGCGGGTGGTGAAGGTGGCAGAGCACACCATTGGCACAACACTACCTCCCCTAAAAAACATGTACACTGAGCGTCTTATAAAGAAAACCAGCTGTATCATAATGGACCCCACTCACACTGAATATCACCTGTTTTCCCCTCTGCTCTCTGGGAAATGATACAGAACAATCAAAACAAGGACTAACAGATTAAAGAAGAGTTTCTTCCCTCAGGTAGTCAAATGCATAAATCCTCTTTCCCTCCTTCTGCTCCCAAGCATTATTGAACAGTAAACCAATGTCTCAGGTCTACTGTACAAGTGCAATAGTACACACGCACACACCATACTGCATTTTGCACAAATTTAAATGAGTAAATACCCCTCATATGTTTACACAAATCTTACACTGGTACACTGTTTATCATTCATACATCCTGATAAACATTCCCATAGTATACGCCAATACTATGTATGCTTTGTTTAATTTGCTTCAGTTTGCACTACAATAACTTGCAAAAACCATTGTATACATTACCTTCTGGAATACCTCTTTTCTTGTCTATTTTAGTTTTATTGGTATCTATTTATGTTTGTCTATTATGCCAAAACCTTGTGAGCTGCTAAACACTCTTTTGTTGTTTAAAAGAATGACAATAAAAAGCTATTTTATTCATTGTTAAGTTTTAAAGAACAGTAGGCTAGATCTTGGTGCAATGTCAAAAGTTATAATTTGCGGTTCAATGATTCAGATTAAATTAATAGCAGTTCCAATTTATGTTAAGTGTTTTTGATTCATTAAAAAGACTCAATGATTAGTGATTAATTCGATTAAAGTACCAGACTATACTGGATTGCGCTGTAGATTTGTTTATTC